>NW_020940527.1:23410295-23781542 GCF_900497805.2 Vombatus ursinus
TCTCTCTCTCTCTCTCTCTCTCTCTCTCTCTCTCTCTCTCTCTCTCTCTCTCTCTCGACACAGCAGGTCTTATAAAATGTTTGTTAGATTGAATTGAATGAGCTTCTTGTGGGGATGGCACTCAAGTTGGCGTCAGACTTTCTGTGTGATCCTGAACAAGTAATTTACCCATTTTGGTCTGTTTCCCCATCTATAAAATGAGAAAGTTGGCACTAAAGAATCACTAAGGTCCCTGCCAGCTCTAAATCTATGATCTTATGAATGACCCTATCCCCAGAGGTGAATTCAGTCTGGTGCTAACTCAAAGCAGGCCCATTCAAATTGTGCTGCCCTCCAGAAGTCAGTGCTAGTTTGTCTTGCCCCTTGGTTATCCCTGTTTTACTACACTAGATATAGGCCTATTAAATTGGTTCCTAGATCAGACCAGGGTGGCTGGCCTAAGGCTAATAGTGTCCTGAGAGATCTCTGAACTGGGATTGGACCAGAGTCACACTGGCCCTGATCATATCAAAACCATATCTAGAAGTGGGCAGCAAAAAAGATTCTACTGGCAACCAATTTTATGTAGAACTATTAAGTATTGCTTTTTATGCCCTAAGGTAAGTGGCATTTAACATGCCCTCAAATCAGCCGTGGAGACAGAAACTCCAGATACCATTCCCATGAAGAGGAGAGACACTAAGATACTCCTAGGTGTATCTGCAGAAACCACTGTTTGAAAAAATGTAGAGTGGGGTGGTGTTGGGGAGGAGCTCATCTGTGATTTGGGAGTAAGGAGGAAGCTTCTGGAAGCCTCCTAGTTTAAATTATTTTTCTTGCTAACTAGTTTCTATGACACTGTGGGATTGTCCAGATAGAAATGTAACAAAATTTAAAGTTGTACAATCTTTTAAAATCATTGTTTTAAAATTTTGTCCCTTCTGAATATCAGCACTATGGCACAAAGTCCCAGTCTCCCCACCCAAGTTAAAGATTTGGTTCTATTTTTTTGTTCTATTGCTTAATAACTATTTATATCCTTTTATATATTTTTGTATGCATCTATGTTGTCGTCGCAATAGAATGTAACTTCTTTGACAACAGGGACTCTTTCATTTTTGTTTTGAACCTCCAGTGTTTAGCACAGTGTCTATCATATAGTAGGCACTTAAATGCTTGCTGGTTGATTGATGGAGATGAATTGTATCATGATCTAGTTGCTTGCTGCCTGAAGAGCATCTGGGATCTGGACCTTTCCCTGCAAGGGAAAAAGAACTCAAAACCTACCTACAATGATAACTTTCCCTTCTTTTCTCTCAAGCAAGTGAATAAAGCAAGCTGGCTAAACTAAGCCTATGCTAGGAAAGGACCCCTCTTGCCCCAACAGAAGAGCCTAAAGATTCCTGGTCTTGTTCCACAGCTGGGGCAAGGTTTTTCTCTACCTCTCCTCCACTGCTGTAAGAGATAGAGGTGTACAACATTAGTAAGGAGACTTCAACCTCAGACAGAAATACAGGGATCTTCAGATCTCAAAAATCCCAACTGCTTTTCAAGTACTCACATTGGCAAACCTGTTCACAATCCTGCCTGTGGGAGTTGTGTCAAAAAAGCTCATGGGCGCTCGAAGGATGTTGTCCAGCAGCTGTGTGTGCAGGCTTCGGGAGGCATGCCTGCTGCCAAAGGTGGACAGAAGACTTGCCAAAAGCACAAAGAAACCTAAAAGTGGTCATTGCTCCAGTCAGTGCCTTGCTCTGGGTGGAGAAAAGTTGCCCCAATCCTCTTCTCCAACCCCCAGACATGAAATGTTTTTTTTTTCTATTATAGAGAGGAGTCATTAGACCAACCTTGAGCAAATCCTAGAACTCCATAGATTGCAATTCTCAAGTCCCGCTGAGAGGTTGGATAAGTTTTATTCCTGTAAGTCTGGGAGTCACTGGTCCATGCACTGAGCCAGAAGTTGGATCCCATGAAAGCCGCAGAATTTCCCATGTAAGCAAGGAGGATAAAGGTGATAAACCACCATCCCATTGAATTCAGGTACTTCAGGAATATGGACATCTTCACCTAGAAAGCCCCCACACCATCATCATTATCATCATCATCATCATCATCATCATCATCATCATCATCACCATCATTATCACTATCACCACCATCACCACCACCACCACCACCACTACCATCATCATCAATAGGAGATCCCTTGATACCTTTGTGGTTAGGAGCTGCCTGTAATGACCCAACAACCTTGATGAGAAGAGAAGCTGGTAGCAAATTCTAGCAGCCATTTTCCCATGGTGCCTGAGCCTGGGTCAGGCCAATGGACAAATATCCATATGCCCATCAAGGTAAACACTCACCAGGTTGTGAGTGATCCCCTGGAGATAGTATGTGCACGTGGGGGGGGTACAGTGCAAAGGGAAGAGCAATGTTGTTTTCCAATAACATTAATTATATATATCACAATATATTAATATATCACAATATATCACAAACAAACCATATCAACCACAACATCAATTGGCTGAATATAATTCAGATGATGTTTGAAGCCCAGTAGTATTAACCCTCCTGAGCATCATCACTTTCTTACCTATACATTGTTTCTATGGAACTAACTGCTCCCCATAATGTTATTTCACCTGGCATTAGTTTGTTTTGTTTTGTTTTTTTGCAGGAACAATGAAACAATTAAGTAGGATATGCCTGTATACACACTAGGTCTCACCTATGCTTGTGGTTCTGAAATTCTGAGCTAAAAAATGATAATACTAACGCTGATGTTTGTTTGTTAGTTTGTTTACCTTTCCAGTTTCTACCACTTCTTTCTCAATTAGTTTCTGTCCTTTCACCACTTCTTCATTTTCTTTTTGCTTTGGCTTCATATTACCAACTTTTAGGGAATTTCGGAGGGACTTCTGACGTCTGTTGCTGTTAGACCTGGATCTGAAGGGGAGTAGAAAAAGACCATCCCTAGGTGTGCTGAAGGCAGCCTCACAAATCCTCTTTCTGCAAGCAGATGCTGCTCTTTCTAGTTGGGATCCATTCTGATCTACGCAGTCATTCTAGAAGGGCTGACATTTCAATCCTTACTGAAACACACACACACAAACACACACACACACACACACACACACACATGCCTAGTCCCCTCCTCAAGCCTTCCCCTGCCCCTCCATCCACTGAGGCAGAGAAAGATGGTGCAGTGGAAATGACACTGAACTTTGGCATCAAAGGACCTTAAATGGAATCCTATATCACTTACTACCCAGGTGACCTTGGCCAAGTCGCTTGAGTTCTCTGCCTCTCAGTTCCCTCATCTGTAAAACGAGACAATCATACTAGACGGCCTCTGAGGTCTCTTTTACTTCCACATCTAGGATACCTTGACACTAAGAGTCTAACAGCTCCTTTCTTTAGGCTAAATACCCAGGGTAAAATCAGAACACGGAAGCAGCAGGGTCTGCTGCTAAAGGACAGGTTCCCAACCTTCGACTGAGTGTTCGTTGAAAGCTATTCTCTCTTCTTAGGACCAAGGAGACCGCTTCATTAGGAATCTCTTCTACACTTGGTACTAATCCAAGGTCATCTTCATCTTCACTTTCACTCCCATCACCAACTAGAGAGAGACATAAGGATCATAGAAATAGAAGCAAAAAGAGGAAACAGCATTCCTATCTATAGAAACCATACCATTCCCCAGATCGATGCATGGAGAATCTCGATCTTACCCTTTACCCACATGCCAATAATCTCGCAAAGAGACCTCAGTTCTGGATATAGAACACCGTGATGTTTCAGGAGTTATCTGTACCTTTTGCCTAGAGTAGACTGGAAAATGGTGGGAATATTTCCTTTTCTAACCACTACTGCTCCACACATTCCGGGCCTTCACATGAAGCAGATAAAATCTGTTTCAGAGGGAGCTTGATGGCCCAGTGAATGGAATGCTGGATTTGGAGTCAGAAAGATCTGAGTTCGAATCCTGCCTCAGATAGTAGGTGTGTGACCCTGGGCAAGTCACTTAATCAGTTCCTACCTGAGACTCCTCATCTGTAAAATGGAGATAACAGTAGCACCTACCTCCCAGGGTTGAGACACGAGATATTTGTAAAGTGCTTCGCAAACCCTAAAGCATTATATAAATGCCAATGATTATATTGTTATTGTTGTTGTTCAACCATTTCAGTCATGTCTGATTCTTCATGACTCCATCTGAGGTTTTCTTGGCAAAGATACTGGAGTGTTTTTGCCACTTTCTTCTCCAGCTCATTTTACAAATGGAAACTGAGGCAAACAGGGTTAAGTGACTTGCCCAGGGTCACACAGCCAGGAAGTGTCTGAGGCCAAATTTGAACTCAGGAAGATGAGCCCAATATTCTCCTCCACGGCGGTCCCTAGCAGCCTCAGGTGCCAAATGGCAATGGCAGAAGGCGTTCTTACATCAATGGAATCATGGGGCTAGTCTCTGTCCCTATCATACCTAATAGCTCGTGGTTTGTGGATAATGTTGTTTCTCTTTTAATACAACCTGCTTACATGTTAAAGGGAATGAATAGTAAAGATGGACGGTGCCAAGGAGCGATTTTACTGGGTTTGGGGGTTAAGGCTCTAAGCCAATAGAAGTGTAGCATCCCTAACGAGTGGACTTATGTGCCAGGGATGCCTCTGAAGTGAAGGCCAGCAGGGTGTCACTCTTGAGGTTGAGTTGATAAGTGATGAACACACACACACACATATTTTGACATGTTCCATGAACAAAGCTTTTTTTTTTTTTTTAATGCTCTTCTATACACCGCCCTCCCATATATTTCATTCATTCATTCATTGTATCCCAGAGTTTCAGGGACTGAGTCTGAAGTCTGAGTTAGGGACTGAGTCTGGATAAATAATCTCCAAGCACCTTAATTAAAGGTGCTGGTGATCCACACCCAATTTTTAATAGGAACCTTAGCTCATGTATACAGAATAGTAAACCCCATGGCCCGATACTAACTCCCAGGTGCAGTTGTATCTTATGTGACATTCACTCCCATACCTGTGGCCTCTCCTTCCGAGCCGCCTTGCTTGGCATATAGCTTCAGATTCTTGGCAAACGTCGCCCTGTTAGCCAATAGAGCATTGTAGGATCCTTTCTCCACTACGGTGCCATTCGCCAAGACCACAATCTCATCCACTTGGGGAAGGAAATGAATGCCATGCGTCACCAAGAGGCGAGTCTGCAAAATGGAATCATTGGGTATCCCAAGTCCATCATCCGCTCCTGCTGGGGTGGGCTGTAAATATAATCTCCCTCCATCCCATAAAAGCGACCAAGGAAAGGAATGCCTTTGGAACTCACTCTGGCCCCAATCTGGGGGCCCCACTCTACCTCATTTCCTAACTTTTCTCAAGCCCATATTAATAATAATAATAATAATAATAATAATTCTATTCCACTCAAGAGACATAGTGGCACTAACATTTTGAGTTGTTTTGACCAGGTGAAACAATATCAATTTTTTGATTGGTGGGGGAAGGGGGGTACAATCTGTGACCTGAGGGTATACAAGGGGTGTCAAAGGTCTTGGTGCAGTTTAAAAGTTTAAAACTGCACCAAGACCTTTGGGGCACCCTATATAATGAAGCTAATAGGTCCGCAGAATGACCAGAGCCATGGAGCGCTAGCCAATGAAATCAAGCAACACAGGGTGCCTGATTTTGATACAGGGAATTTTATGTTAAGAGGACCCCAGAATAGTTCTGCATCACACAGAAAGGTGAAAAAGAGCATCGGCTCTGGTGACAGAGGACTTCAGCTCTGCCCCTTATTATCAATCAATCAAGAAGCATTTATTAAACACCTACTATTTGTAGGGCACTATGCTTGACTCTGGGTATACAAAGACAAAAAAGAGGAGCCCTCCTGCATCCAGGGAGCTTACATTCTTCTGGGGGACACAGTATGCATGTATATAAGAATACCCAAAGTGAATAAAAACTGATGTGGTGAGGGACAAGACATCAGTCACGGGGGATCAAGAATGCCTTCATGTGGAAGGTGGAACTTGAGCTGAGATTTGCAGGAACCAAAGCACTTTAAGAGGAGGGACTGAGGGACCTCTAGCACAAAGGCAGAGATGGGAGAGGAACAGAATGTGTTGTTCTTGTGGAAAGAAGCGTAACAGCAATTGCAGCCACTTACCGCTACTTTACACGGCACTTTGGAATTCACAAAACACACTTTTCATAACTGGGACACATGCTGCAGTCCCTTTTAAAGATGGAAGAAGGTAAGTGGTTTGCCCAAGGATGCTCAGATGAGAAGTGGCCACACGAATGTGAGACTCCCAGTTCAGTGTTGAACCTAGCTTTGAACTCAATGCAGTGCTATCTTGTCCTAAAGGACTCTGACTCTGACTCTGACACGCACTCTCTCTCTCTCTCTCTCTCTCTCTCTCTCTCTCTCTCTCTCTCTCTCTCTCTCTCTCTTTCTCCCTCTCTCCCTCTCCACCCCAAGGGAGGTAGCTGTGATTGACAAAGAAGCAGTGTGAGTTCATCAGGAGCAGAGGTGAATGATCTTCCATATGTGTATCCCTGGTACACAGTGGGTGCTATATAAATGCTTGATGATGGACGCGTGGGTAGGCTGCCGCAGCTGCCTCCCTTGACATTCTTACCTTGTCTTTCAGTAGCCCATTCGGGCCAATGACTTTGTTGAAAAGATGCTTCCCTACGTGAGAGTCTACAGCTGAGAGTGGGTCATCCAAAATATAGATGTCCGAGCTGTTGTAGACCGCTCTGGCTAGGCTGATGCGCTGTTTCTGCCCTCCACTGAGGTTTATGCCCTAAAAAAAAAAGAAAAAAAAAGCATTTCAGTTCATCCCACTTCTTAGGCACAAGAGAGCTAAGAATAATAATAATAGCTCACATTTGCCGTTCAGTCATTTCAGTCATGTCTAACTCTTCGTGACCCCATTTAGAGTTTTCTTGGCAAAGATAGTGGAATGGTTTTCTATTTCCTTCTCTAGCTCATTTTACAGATGAGCAACTGAGGCAGACTGGGTGAAGTGACTTGCCCAGGGTCACACAGCTAGTAAGTGTCTGAGGATGGATTTGAACTCAGGAAGATGAGTCTTCCTGATTCCCAGCCGAGTGCTCTATGCACTGCACCAACTAGCTTCTCCAGCTCACATTTAAGTACCTGCTTTAAAGTTTACAAATTGTTTTACCTGCATGATCTCATTTGATTCCCACCATGTGCTCTGGGAGTTAGGTGTTATTATTATTATCACTTCACAAATGAGGAAATTGAGGCTTGGAGAGACTGAATAACTTGCCCAGGGTCATGTAGCTAATAAGTGTCTGAGGCTGCATTTGAACTCAGGTCTTCCTGACTCCAGGTCTGGTGCTCTAACCACTGTGCCATTTAGCTGCCCCTTATAGACAATCATTTAGTTGCTCTTTTTTGTGGAGTCCTTACCATCTGGTTTCTCCAGCCTTCTTTTATCTTCAGAATTTCTTCACTATGGACCTCACACAGTAATGCTGTGCTCATGTAGCCCCCCCCCCAAATCAATACAGACCAAAAACACTGTGAGTCACTCGGACGGGGTGAAGAAGAAGACTTCTAGCTTGGGGTTAGAAGTCCAGAGGCCTCCATTACCCTCACCCTCCTAAGGAAGGCAATATAGCATAGTGGAAAGAGCATCAAAATAAGAGCCAGAAGACTTTGGTTCAGGTCTTGACTGCCGCTTACTAACTGGGTGACCTTGGGCGAGTCATTTAACTCCAAAGAACCTCAGTTTATTCATCTGTAAAATGGAGGTGAAGGCAGGCGGTGTAAGGTGGAAAATATTAACACTGGTGCCCAACTCAGGTTGTCATGAGGCACAGACGAGGTGATGTAGGTAGAATACTCTGCACTTTTAAAATACTCATTACTGTTATTACTATTATTATTATTTTTTTTGGCGCTAGGCAATGGGGTTAAGTGACTTGCCCAGAGTCACACAGCTAGTAAGTGTCAAGTGTCTGAGGCCAGATTTGAACTCAGGTCCACCTGACTCCAGGGCTGGTACCATCCACTGAGCCACCTAGCTGCCCTGGCATATTATTATTATTATTATTATTATTATTATTATTATTATTATTACTACTAGTGAATACCATGCTAGAATGCATGGCAGAATGGTGCAGTGGAGAGATGGCTGGAGCCATGCAATTTGGATTCAAATCCTGATTGGACCATTTAATACCTTTGTAGCCTTTAGCAAATCACTTCATCTCTCTGGACCCCACTTTCCTCATCTATGAAATGGGGGTGTGTGTGGATTGGATGACCTCCAAGTTCCCTTTCCCTAAATCTATGATCCTATGACTTCTAAGGACCCTCCCAGCTCTCTGATTCTCGGACCCCAAATCACTTTGAGCTCCAAGTACCTTCTCTCCAATTTCAGTGAGGTCTCCTGCAGGCAGTATTTTCAAATCGGGGAGGAGAGCACAGGCCTCTAGAATCTGCTGGTATCTCTTTTCATCCAATGGGGATCCAAACAGAATGTTGTCTCTTAGGGTGCCATTCTGGATCCATGACTGCTGAGGGACGTAGGCTATGGAGCCCTGGATGGAAAAAGAGAAGATCATGTTGACAATTACAGTTCTAAACACAATGAAAATGAAGGAGCAAAGAGGATAAGATAAGAAAAGAATGATGTTTCTAGTGCTTTAATTTTGAGAAACAGAGATAGGAAGAGGCCACTTGGGCACCCAGTATCTAGAAGCATGGCCAGCACCCACTGCACTGACCATGGAGACATTCACCATTTGATAGTCCATATCTTTTTGGAATTTTGTCTTCCCTGTGTGATCCTCAAGGATAAAGAACAGGAAGATTTGGGGCTCAGGAGGTGAGGGCACAGGGCACATATCTGTAGATACCCAGGTCCTAGTCAACCCTGAATGATTAGGACGAACACAGATATGCCATTGATGGAGGAGGTAAAAAGAACTGCAGCAAAGAGGTAGAAATTAGGTGCCAGAGAATAACATCTGGGATAGCATAGAACTGCTTTGCATACTTCTCAAAAAGAAGATCTGTTTAGAATTGTACCTCACAATAGGGCCATTTAGTGGCAGAATAGGATTGCTCTGAGAATATGACATTTTTGGATAGTCATATGTAACCCTTGGCTCAAAGGGCCAGTATATATGTCAGCTTCTTCCCAGAGTCTTTCTGTCCTTTTAGGAACCGGAGGAGAGTCTGGAATGAGATAAATTCTCTCAAAGCTGGAAGTCAGAAGACCAGGATCTCTCTACTATATAGCTTTCACCAACTCCTCCCTTGCAGGCACAAAGCACTGAGTAATCCATCTTCATCAATGAAGCACTTAGCATAGTGCCTGGCACATAATAGGCACTAAGTAAGTGTTTACTGAATGAATGAATGAATGAAGCTAATCTTATACAAAGGGCCCTTTGACTCAAGGATTACCCATATCCAAACTAACATAATCTAGGAGTAGAATCTGACCTAGTTGGACTGACTGGATTTTGAAGGAGGAGCCTAGACATAGAACGGAAAGGGCAGCCTTTTCAGTCACAATGAGCATGTTTCCAAACATAGGAAGAGGCATTCATTACCCTCATTGCCATGGCATCCTAAGTATCATGGTGCCTTTCTGTCTGCCTTGCAGCTGAAACCTCCCATATATGTGATCTCTCCTCCATTACAGTGGGAGAGCCTTGAGAGCAGGGACAGTCATACTTTTCTACTTGTATCTTTATCACTTTACACAGTACTTTGCCTATAGTAAAAGGTTAATAAATATCATTCATTCATTCATTCATTCATCTCTAGTCCGAGAACAATCCAGAGCTGATGTTATAACTAGGCTTTTACCTCCAGCACATGTTTTCAAATGAGAAAAAAGGGCTAACTGTGACTTCCAGTTTTCAGACCCAAAATGTCTTAATTTCATTAAGAAATTTAATTTTTCAGTTTCCTTAAGACATTGATTCCTGCCTCTACGATCAAATGTCAGAGGTGCATCATCCAGCTTTGTGACTGAAGTTTCCCCTCACCTTGATATTGATGTGCCCATGGATGGGTTCCATTTCGCCCAACATGGCTGCCATTAGAGAGGATTTCCCAGAGCCAACAGCCCCTACCACAGCTACCAGTTGGCCTGTCTTAACGTCCAGAGTCACGCTGAAAGAGAAAAGAGGCCATTTAGGGGAACAAAGGAGGGAGGGAGAGAGACAGAGTTAGACAGAGACAGAGGGACAGAGACATAGAAATAAAGAGACAGAGAGAATCATAGAGAGGCCAAAGCCCAGAGTCTTCAAGGGGAGTCTGGCATGGGGACATCCTTATTCTTCAAAGCTGGAGACTTAGTTTCTCCCTCCATCATTTCTACCAGAGCTATGCCCAACTATTCAATTCAGCACGCTTTTATTAAATACTTACTAAGGATGTGCACGGGAAGAGGCATCCTAGGCCATGGAGAAAGAGCCAGACTTAGAGTCATGCAGACCCAGGATCAAGTCCTGTCTCTGACACATACAGGCCCTGTGACACTGGGCAAGTCATTGAATTTCTCAGGACCCCAGGCAACATTCTAAAAACTATAAATTGCAGGGAAATTGCCAATCTGCATTGGTAAAAGGAATTTTGTCACAGGTTCAGTCCAAAAAATAAAAGGAAAAAAAGACTTAAGATACTGTGCCGGGCAAGGGGGATACGAAAATGAAAATTAAATAGTCCTTGCCCTCAGGGAACTTACATTCTATTCAAGGAAGGCACCCAACATGTTTTCATGAATTCCTGCATTCTAGACAAGACAAATTTCTTAACCCTCCACTTTCCAACACATTTAGAACCATAGGCAATGTCTTCCAGTCTCTTCCAGTCTATAACACAGTTACTAGTCAGGAACAAGGAGGAGCAAAAGAGTCTCAATCCCCACTCTCATTGAGCCAACCCCCAGTCTACCACTTTTCCCATGCATACCTCATAGCTCTAACCATATTTCATTTACACAAATACAGAAATGCACACACACATATTAAGTAAACACACCAATTTACACACACACACACACACACACACACACCCCTTTTCTCTGCCATAGTCATCAAAGCCTCTACCTTATGTCCTCCTAGTCAAAAATTGGTACAGGAGAAGTTGGGATCTAGCATCATATATTTAGAGATTATCTGATCCAATCTCATTTTACAAAAGGCCTGGAAAGATTAATTGACTTGTAAGTGGTAAAGATGGAAGTCAATCTCGCTTCCTCTGATTTCTAAATCCAGTACTCTTTCTAATGTACCCAAGAAATCTAAGACATGGTAACCCATCAACGGATCTCTTTGTTCAGAAAAAAATATGATCTGAATGCCTTCTCCACGACTATCTGTTTCAGAGGAGTTGCTGATCTGCTTTGGTAGAGCTCAGCTCTCTATGGCAATTGGGATGAGGAATCTAGCATAAAAGAAAGGGACTTTTAAACTTGAAAGCAAATTTAATTTTTAGTTTTAAGATCAATGCCCTGTTCTGGAAGTCTTTGTGTTCCACTGGCATTGGCTTTGATAACCCAGAATTCCTCTAAATAATGAAGAAGCTTCAGAGTAGGACTTTAGCAGAGAATATTCCAGTAAAGACAGAATTAAAGACTGTGGTGAGTCTGAGTCAGATCTGTATAGTTCAATACCAATCATACAGTCAAAGGGAAAAGAGATTTCAGTTATTTGGTGCTATCAAATTCTTCCAAACTTTTATCTTGAGGAATTCATCTGACCATGAATCTGTAGCTTTTTTTCTCCCCCTCCTCTATCTTAGAAAAATCTTCTGTCACATGGATTTTTCTGTCTGTTTCACTCAGAGAACTTATACAGAAAAAAGCTTCATTTTAAGGCTCTGAGATCCGTGGCAACAGCAAAGAGAACTCTCCAGAAAATGGCAGAGGAGTTGACTACTCACTTTTGGACAGCTGGCTCGATACTTCGGTCCCAGGTAAAGGAGGCCTCGTGGAACTGAATAGCTTTGCCTGTTGAGAGAAATGTAAGCTCTTTCAGCTAGAGACAAGACAGAACATGTGCCCAGGTCTATCGTTTGAACTGCCCCTCAGTTTCTATTCCAACAAGGTGAATCCCCCTTGTCCCAGACTATGTATTTTTAGAGACTGGTTCCTGCCACAAAAGGAAGTATATAAAAGCTACTAGGATGAGACCAGGATTGGCTCAGGTCTTTGCTATTGTGGGTGTCTCAGACCCTATCCAGTTTCCTTGGCTGGAGTCTTGCTACCCAGACTATCTCCCCCAATACCAGCCATGATCTTTTAAGTCCTTCCTTAGTAGCTAGTTTTGATCAGTCATTGCCTGCCTCTGACCTTCATTTCTTAAAGGCTCCTCCCTCTTCAGAATGCTCTTCTGCTCTTGCTCCTGCTAATGTCCACTCTCCAAACTGCCTTGTGGTTATTCACTTTATATTTATGCTGTTTACACTGTCTATGTGCTTGTCTCCGATATTTGAATAGAAGCACAATGAGAGTAGAGATGGTCTCATCCTTTGTACTCTCATCCCCAGCACCTAGGACAATGCCTGGCTCGTAGTAGGCACTTAATAGATGCTTGTGGATTGATGGATGGCTGGTCTTCACTGCTCTGATTTCCAGTTTCTAGACCCTTCTGAAGATCTGCCTACATCGATACTTCTCCTTTATCTGCATTCATGTCAGTTCTCCTGGCCCCACTTCACTCTGTGCTCATGATTACTATGGTGGCATACCTAACATATGGGGGCCCAGGTTGCATGTTAAATTCATGGATGGCCTATGGCTACAATACATGTCCCTTTATTCTCAGTCCAGTAATTTATCCTCTAGGTCTGTGATGCCCCAGTGGTTGCTCAATATACCATATGGTATATATACTTTTAATATTTAAATATAAAATCGTTTTGTTTTGAGAATTTGGTGACACCCACCCTACTCATTTCTCCTTGCTCCCCTCAATGGGAAAATTATAACTACTATGGAGATGCAAAAATAGGTTTAGGAATCACTGCCCTGCATGCTACTGGTGGGTAAACTTGACCCAGTTTCCAAAAGCCATCATTTACCAGAAGGGACATCTTGTCCAATATTGGATGTATCCAAATTATCTCCAGTCAAGTACTTTTCCAGACGCTCAGTGGAAACACTAACCTACAAGAAAGTACAAAGTATTCTTAAGAATTAAAAGCCACCCAACAAACCTGGGCTCCTCAGTGTTGATGCTCCCTGGTGGTGCCTCACTTATGGAAGTTATGCCTCCAACATCCCCATATGATACAATATAAGATATCTTCCTTCTCTGTGTGTCACTGAGTTTCCTACCTATGGTAGGACCCTCTGACACAACAGAAAGGGATGAAATGTGGAAGAAGTCACTGAAAGTATTCGTGGTTGTGGAGGCTGGAGACTTCTATGGAAGAGGTCACAAAAACTGAGAGAGGAGACTCTTTAACTCACTAGGAGCATCACAGGAACATTTCAAACCCCAGGGGGAAGAATAAGTGGTCAAGTCAAGAAGTGCTCGTACATCAAAGAGAACATTTGTACCTGATACTTTCCAGTGACACAGGTACAATAGATATTATCTCCATTTTACAGATAGTGTAGCTAAGGCTCCGAACTATTAAGTGACTTGACAAAAGTCATACCAGACAGCTCTAGAAGACCAATAAGCCCCTAGAATGGCAGCGTTGTTGGGAAAGGCCCCTTGTCTACCTGGAAAATCACCAAAGTATTCTCAGAACACCCAATGCTTTGAGCAAATAACTTCATCCCTCTAGGCCTTGGTTTCTTCATCTATAAATTGGGGAATTAGGAGAGGAAGCTCTCTAAACCCCCTTCGAATTCTATTATCCTATGTTCTGCTCTATATGATGGGTCATTCTCAGTCCCTTTGAAATTATAGACCCATGCTATAAACCTCATCATAGTATGCTCTTAGCAGCAAGGTAAAATAGTGGAGTCAGGATGACCTGAGTTTGAATCCTGCCTCAGACACTTATTAGCTGTTTGATCCTGGGAAAATCACTTAATCTTTTTCAGCCTCAGTTTCTTAGTCTGTAAAACTGAAATCATAATAGCCTCTACCTTATCGGGATATAATGAAAATCAAATAATATAACATATGCAAAATGCTTTGTATACCTTAAAGGACTGAGCGGTAATCATCATCATCATTATTATTATTAACATTATCATTACTACTACTATTTCTACTCCTACTCATTACTATTATCATTATCATTATTCCTCTTACTATTGCTACTACTCATTGCTATTATTATTATCATTACTACTAACTACTACTATACATTATTATTATCATTATCATTACTAGTACTATTTCTACTTCTACTCATTACTATTATCATTATCATTACTCCTCTTACTACTGCTACCACTCATTACTACTATCCTTATCATTACTACTACACATTATAATTATCATTATTATTACTATACTACTACACATTATTATTATTATCATTATTATTTCTACTACTACTACCACTACTCATTATTATTATTATTATCATTATAATTACTACTGTTGCTGCTGCTGCCACTTACCTGGAGTAGGGTACTAATCAACATTGGGATCATGGCCAGGGGGAAACGGAGTAGGTTAAACAGAGTGATAGAAGTGAAGGCTTTTTGTGCATCCAAAACATTATTCTCATCCACCAGGACATAGACAGTAAAAGTGACCACTGATACCTGAGAATCATAAGGTCATAGAGAAAATTGAATCTGGCCCTCAAATACATACTCTCAAAACATATCATTTGGGGGTCAATCAATTAATGAGCACTTATTGAGCACCTACCCCAACCCTCTCAGCTGAGATTCTTGCCTCATATATTAAGGAAAAAAGTGAGGTCATTTGCCATGAACTACTTCTCCTTTCCACCTCCTCATCTCACATCACTTAAATACCTTCTGACATGATCTCCCCCATTACCTCTGTCTCACAAGATGAAATAGCCTTGCTTCTTACCAAGGCAAAACCCTTTACCAGCACAAACAACCTCATTCCATCCCATTTCCTCCAATAGATTGCCCTTTCTGTCATCACCACCCTTTCATTTATCTTCAGTCTCTCCCTGTCTATTGCACAGTGCCTGGAACACAGTGGGTGCCTAATAAATGTTTATTACCTGTGCCAGGCACTAGGCTGGGGTGCTGGGGATTCAAAGACAAAAATGAAGCAGTCCCTGGTCTCAAAGAGCTTATATTTTAAAGCTCCCGGTGGCAGTACTTTATGTCTTCTCCCTGAAGCAGGTTCCTTCCATTTCCCACATGGGTGCCTCCATCGTAGGTGATCCAGGCAAAGCCCAGTTACACATATAAACATTCAAAAGCTGAAGTATGATTTTAAAAGGACTATTGGTTTGTTAGGGGAAATTTGGGCAGCTGTGGCTTTTTAAGTAAAAGGTGAGTCACTCAGAGTCATGAGGCTCTGGTTTAAGCCGCGGAACACCAGGAGAAGGGATGCAGGTGCAGGTGCAGGTGCGGGCAGAGCGAAAAAAGAATCAGACCAAAAAACACCCTAGGGATGAAGGGAAGGGGCTGAACGAAAGCTGAACAAAAGCAGGTAGGAGCAGCGCGGAGATGGAAGGCTTCAGCCGAGTGACTCCTGATTGGTCAGAGAGAACTAACTTTATTGGCCCAGAGCTCCAGTGATATCTATTGCCCCTCAGCGCCCCCTGGAGTTGGAGAAAGGTGAAACTTTTCATAAGGGTTTGTTGCTCTCTGCTGCTGCCCCTGGCTGAAGGCAGAAAGGGAAAGGGGGCTTTGTAGCTGTTTTGGTTACACAGGCGAGGGTGTGTTGCTCTCTGATCGGCTCACACCAAAAATTTAATAAGAGGCTTTCACCCGTATGCAGTATAGTCAGGGTGTGCTGGAACCAGCCCATATGAGTGGATTGTTAATTTTCTGTGTGCGCATCTGCAAATATTGTTGATTGTCTAGACTTGAGAGTGATGGAGAAAATATTAACAATTAAGATTAAACTTAAAAGTGTGTCTGGTGTACTCTTCCCATGCCTCCCCCCCAGCTGATTGTTAAACATTTTTACCAGTACACCCCTGAATATACCCTACTTTGCCTGTAGGCCCCACTGCATCCCATTTGCTACATATTGATGGGCCTCATCAGAGAAAACTATACCCAGGGTATTAGAGACTGTTTTTGTTTTTTCTTTGTATCCCCAGCCCTTAGCTCGGTGCCTGGCACATAGTAAACCTTTAATAAATGTCCGTTGATTGACTGACTGTCATGTCATGACATGGACGGAACCCAGAACTTTGTGGGGGTGGGGCTGGGGCAGTCGACTCTCTCCAGGAAATTGCCCCAAGGTACCAAAAACACTCATTTCACTGACCCCACTTGTTCCCTCACACTCACCAGAACAGGGACCAGGCTGAAGATGAATACAACAAAGGACTGCAACACAGCAAATGACCGCAAGTTCTTCAACTCCGTCTTCCGAATCCCCTGGATCTGCTCTATAAATGAAGGCTCCCAGGCAAAGTATTTCAGGATCTAGCAATGTCAGAGGGCCACTGAATTTTAGAGCTGAAAGGAAACTTGGGGGTCCACTAGTCCAAAAGCCTTATCTTACAGATTAGGAGGGGTAAGATGAAGTGACTTGTCCAAAGCTATGCAGCAAATTAAGGCCAGATTTCCCGATTCCTAGTTCTTTGCCTTTTCCAGGATACGTTTCTGGTCACCCACACATACACTTTGGAAAGTATTGCCCATCGGGATCTCAGGACAGAATCTCTTGGGCAAAAGTTAGAATAAGATTTCTACAGTGAAATGGAAAGCTTTGGGAGAGAAGCATTTGAGCTGTGCATCATGTCAATGCAAGGAACCGCAAGATCAAGAATGCAAGTCTTTGAGTAAGTTCAAAAGCTGAGAGGGCAGTACTTCGACATTTCAAGAGCCTAGGATTTTGCTGTATGAATAGTCCCTCCAAAAATGTAGATCGCAGCTTCAACATAACTTATTAGATGGTCTTCAAGAGTAACAGTGGCTGAAGAATTCATCACTCTGGTGACAAGCAGGTGATGAAACTCTCTGAACTAAGCTAAACTGGTCCTCAGACAACAGCAGTCCATCTCCAGGTCCCTACTCAAAGTCTTTCCAGCTTGGCAGTGACTGCCAGAACTCTCATTCCACCAACACGGCCTTGGAAAACCCTAGGTCACCATTACACCACAAAGGGCCATTGGAGGATGGATAACTTTAATGGAGGAATAAGGGGCAGTAAGATATGGAAAATGAGATTCTGTAGGGTGTCAGCTGGACCATGACACTCAGCAGGACAAAGGGATCAGATCTCTGAATTGTTCATGAGTCAGGAAGCTTAAGTATGTCATTACAGGTTCAGTGGATTTTTAGTCACATACTTATAAGAGTATTAGGGATTTTTTTTTTCTTTTCAAAGCAACTTTCTCTTGGGCTCAGGGAGAGTAACTGATCTTTACAGCTGAGAATAGGAAACCCACCATCATGGGGTGGTATGAATGAAAAAGGCTGTGGGTCTGGGAGAATAGCTTGCATGCTCTTATTTAAAACCATTCAACCAAGCCACTTTAAATACTGTCTACCACTTTCTTTCTCTCTTAGGAAAACAAAAATCACACTTCTTAATTACGTAAACAATTATGTCAGGCAGTGTTTGTGAACTACTCCGAAGCCAATTTTGGGTGGGGGAGGGGAAACAAGATTCTTCCTACAAGTTCCAGGGCCCTGATTTCATTTCCAACTTGGAACAACCTCCGGCCATCATGAAATAGTCTGTGGAAAAGATTCAGCTTGGTATTTGCTTAATATTTGCCAGAGGTAGCAGACCTGGGCAGTATTAGCTCATACAAAAATGTCCGTCGTGTTCAAGTTTTAAAGCCGTTTCAGGATCTTATGTTGCTCCCCTCTGATGGGCCATCGTGTAAGTGAATTCTCCCTTTCCCCATCCTTTAGCCACCCCTTTATTATTAAAAGAAATTTTTGTTTTATTTGTCTCTTCCCCTCTTGGATTTTAACTTTCCCAAAAAGGTGCTTTGGTTAAACATGTTAGGGATCCAAAAATAGCCTTATTGATCAAATTGACCCAAGTTCAAATAGTGTTAGAAATTCTTTTGTATAAAAAAACAAAGAGAAAAAAAAATCTTGGTATGACTTTGAACCTTGAAGTATGGTTTTATGTATTTATTTGGTCAGTTTTAAACTCTATAAAAACCACAGCATATGCTGGAGGAGGCCTAGCACAGGACAAGGAAAGGGAAGGGGACCCTGCTGGTTGGGGGTGGGGGCTTTGGGTGGGTGGGCTCCCCATGTGCTGTTTCCAGTCTTTCTGAGCCCACATGAAGTCCAGCTGGTGACATGCTGCGTCTCCCCTTGTCCCGTTACTCTTTCTCATGTGTGCTGTATGTGTTAATATTGCTCAGATTGTGGAAAAACTATATAGTTCGTTTTGGACTCTCACAAACCTTGCCTGCTTTTCACAAGTGTTACAACTGAAATATTTACCAAACTGTTTTCATAATCCTGGAGAAGGCTGCTTTTTTGAATTTGTGCTATTGACACTCCTTACTGTATAAATATAATTTATCATTTGTGTCATAAAAAAAGAAAGTCAGGAAGCTAATGAATGCCTATGATCACACTGGGGGGGGGGGAGGCGGCCCCAGGCTCTGCTTCTCACCTTTATCCCGCTGAGAACCTCATTCATGAGCTTCAGACGCTTGTCCTTGTTCTTCATGTTATCAACCTGCCAGGGGGGAAGGAATATATGTATGTATGTATGTATAAGTATATATATATATATATCATATACATTCACACCTATGTGTATATATGCACATACATATATACAAGTATATGTGTGTCTATATATACATACACACATGTATTTATATATGAGGCAGCTAGGTGGCTCAGTGGATAGAGCACTGGGCCTGGTGTCAGGAAGACCTGAGTTCAAATCCAGCCTAAGACACTTACTAGCTGTGTGACCCTGGGCAAGTCATTTAACCTCTGCCTTAATCCACTGGAGGAGGAAATGGCAAACCATTCCCGTATCCTTGCCAAGAAAACCCCATGGACAGCATTGGCACACTATAGTCCACAAGGTCACAAAAAGTAGGACACAAATGAACAACTGAGTAACAACAAATATTACTTATAAACATCCACGTATGCATGTACATGTTGAAAATGTATTGTGTGCATCTATACACACATGCATACAGATACACATATGTATATTGCATGTGTGTATATCCCACTTCAGATCCTGTCCCCTTCCATCTTCTCTAGAAGATCTCCTCTGCTATCATCCTTGACTTCTCTAATCTTCTATTTCTCCCTATCCACAAGCATGTCCACTCTCCCTTATCCATAAAAAATACCTGTGCTACATCCTACATTCACAATAGCTACCATCATGTATCTCTCCCACCTCTCCTTAGTTAAATCTCTTGAAAAAAGTTATCTACACTCAATGCATCTATTTTTTCCTCTCTCTTTTAAACCTTCTGCCATCTGGCTTTTAACCTCATTGTTCAAGTGGAACTGCTTTTTCCAAAGTTGCCAAGTTCTGACAAATTGAAAGGTCTTTTCTCAGTCCTCGCCCTTCTTGATCTCTGTGCAGCACTTGAAACCATGAACCACCTTCTTCTCCTGGATATTCTCTCTTCTCTGGATTTTCCTGGACTCTGCTCTCTCTCTCTCTTGGTTTTCCTGCTATGAGTCTGATCACTTATTCTCAGTCCCTTTTGCTGGACTTTCCACTATGTCATTCCTACTCACTGTGGGTGTGCCACACAGCTTTGCCCGGGGCCCTCTTCTCTTCTCTATTTATATTCTCTCATTTGGTGATTTCATCAGTTAGAAAGAATTCAAGGAACATTTCAATATCAACTTATTCCCAGATCTATATATTCAGCCCTAGACTCTTTCCTGAGACCCAGTCTGAATTAGCAACTGCCTACTGAACATTTCAAACTGGTTGTACTCTGGCATCTCAAACTCAACATGTCTAAAATAGAACTTATTAACTATCCTTCCCCCAACTCATTCCTTTTTCTGTAGTTTTGTATCACTGGGAACCTGTGGCCTTGAGGCCACATGTGGCCCTCTAGGTCCTCAGTGCAGCCCTTTGACTCCAAACTTCAAGTTTGGATTCCTCTTAGAATCTCGCTTCCTTGAAGATTCAGCTCATATAAAAATAATAATTGATAATAATGATTTAAAAAAGGGGGCAGCTAGGTGGCACAGGAGATAGAGCACTGGCCCTGAAGTCAGGAGTACTTAAGTTCAAATCCAGCCTCAGACATTCATTAGTTGTGTGACCCCAATCCACTTAACCCTGATTGCCTCCCCAACCAAAAAATTAAAAAAGATTCAGCTCATATGCTACTTGTTGAAAGAAGATTTTTCTTCTTATCACTGCTTCCCCCCCCCCCCGCCCCCTCTTCCTCTTTAAGGTCACCTTCCATCTACTCTATACATATCTTGTATAAACTGTTTATGTACATGTTGTTTCTCCTGCTGAAATGTAAGTTCCCTTTGGGCAGGGTCTGTTTTTGCTTTTTTTTTTGTATCCCCAGTATTTAGCACAGTGTAAGTGCATTGAGCACATAGCAAGTACTTAATGGATTAGTGAACAGTAATATCATTTTCCTGGTTTTGCTTTCTTCATTTTTCATCATTTCACCTAAGTCTTACCATTTCTTTCCTTCACCCAGGCTATAAACCCAAACTTTCATATCCAGAAATTATAAAAGAGAAAGAAAGGTTTCAGATTACATTTCCACGTGTTAAAGGGATGAAGTTATTCCCTTATGTTCTTACCTGAATTGCTCTGCTTTTGGTGGCCAGTACTGCATTAATGGGGATAAACAGTATCATTAACGCTAGACCCGCAAGGATAGAGGGTCCCAGCTCCATCCACAAGAAGATAATAGATAACACAATTTGAAAAGGGCATGACCATAGCAGGTGAATATAGTTGGTCATATCCATAAATCTCTGGGCATCCACAGACATCAGGTTCACTGTTTCCCCAATAGTGTACTGCTTCCGGGCTTTGTTGGAGATGGTCAATGTCTAAAGATAAAACCTTAAATTAGTACCCTAGATTACCACCACTTTGGAGCTGAAGGAGAGGGCCTTAAAGGCAGCCTTTTATTGAGGAAAATAAGAGAGCAAGGAGAAAATAATTAGTTAACAAACAACTTATTGAGTGATTGGTTCTGGCCTTGGACACAATGGATGGAGGAACGTCATTCTGAGCCATCTCCACGTCAGGGCAGTGTGGCTACTTGTAGCAAGTGAAGAACTTTTGGAGTGGAGAGAATCATGGAAACCGTACTTGAGGTCAAATGACCTGCCTTTAACTAGACATAATTCATTATTTCTAGGGTCTGAGCCTTATTGGCATAAACCCATTGGTTTATGGATGGAGGAACATGTTTCTGAGCCATCCCCCATGGGAAGTGGGGACCACTTACAGCACGTGAAGGATTCTTAGAGTGGAAAGAACTCTTTTCCTCCACATCTGAGGTCAAGTGAATGACCTTTTATCAGATACATTTTGTTATTTCTGGGTTCTGAACCTTGTGAGTATAAACCTCTTATTCTTGTGTGTGAGATCAGGTTAGATCCACCTCAATCGCTACTTCTCTCACCAAATCTCTCTGTCTCATGAACTTTTCGATCCACCAATGCACTAATTGGGGGGACGTACCAGATTTCTTGGTCATGATATGGAATCGGAAAATGCCCTGAATGCCTGGAGCATACAGCTACTCATGTTCCTTTCCCTGGACTTAAGGAAGCAGCCGGATAACCCCATTTCTGCCACTGGGCAAAGGCCCATTTGCCTTCTGCAGTTCTCCAAACATAAAGGATGATGGGAAAGACTGACCCCAGACTCTTCTCCTTCTGTTTTCTTATGATAGCTCCAATCATAGCAGCTATTTGGGAGCAGGGGTTGTTTTCCGAAGGAGGCCCATGATTCTGCTTACCTTCCTATAAATCGAAGCCACGAGGGTCGTCCGCACAGTCATGCCCAGGACGAAACAGTACTGGAAGTACCACTGGAGGGAGAAGGACTGGATGAGGGCCACCACAAAGAAGAGGACAGAGTACACGTAGCCTTTCCACACATATGTTGAGAGGTCACTAGCAAATGAGATCATCAGCCTGCCAGAGAAGAGCCAAATAAATCAGTGACATCAGACCTCCAAGGACCATGAACCCCTCACTTGGGCAGACAGGTAGGGCCCCGTTATATTGCTGGGGACGAGAATTGCTGGTGTGCTGATCAGCCTCCTGGCTTGACAGTCATGCCTCCTTCCTCCCACTCCGCCCTCATCTTTGCTGAGAGTCGGGCCAGATTTGGAATTGAAGGATCTAGTTTCAAATCCTGCATCTGCCACTTACTGACCTTACGACCTTGGGTCGTCCCTCCCCCTCAGTTTCCTCATCTACAAAATGAGGAAGTTATTCCTAATGATCTTTAAGGATCCTTCCCGCTCTAAGTCTTTGATCTTATGAGAAATAGCCAGAGTGGAGTTGGCAATGTAAGGCACTGAAATTATCTTTCCCATTTCTTAGCCTAACGTCTCCTCTCTTCCTTTGAATGAGCCTGTCCTGAGTGCAAGTTGGGTAGACTGAGGGAGTTAGAGCTGCCTTTGCTCAGCTGGAAATGTGGACTTGCTAAGCAAGCAGGAGAAGCTTCCCATGTAAATTGAAAGGGTTTCTCCTCTAGGATAGTGCTTTCAACAGACCACAGGAAAGAAGAGTTTTGTAAAGTGCTAGAGAATAACTAATCCAACCCTCTCATTTTACAGCTGAGTAAAATGAGTCCTAGAAAAGATCTCAAAGTTGCATGGCTAAAGACAGGACTAGAACTCAGGTCCCAGGACTCCTAGTCTTGCACAGGTTATTACAATGCACCTAAATCCCCATTGGACAGAAGGCACTCATCAAAAGCAAAATAAGAGTGGCCCTCTGGCAATGTAGGCTACCAAATGCACTTTGTTTGGTCAACAACAATTCTATTGTGCAGGAAACATGATCTATGGGTCTCTCCTAGGTTTCCCTAAAAGCCCAGTCTAATCCAACAAGCATTTATCAAGTGCCTACTATGTACAAGACATCTTCCTAGGCTCCAATAGACTAAAGACTAAATGAAAAAGCTGCTTTCAAAGAGTTTTCTTTCTACTGGGAAAACGCCACAGGTGAATAGATAAGTGTAATATACAACAGATACATAAACACAATATAGACATAAATATAATACAGAACAGATACACAACTTAAGTGCAGAGAGTACTAGCAACTAGAGGGATGAAGAAGACTTTCTGTAAGCAGTGGCGTATGACCCATGAGCCTTGAAGAAGCCAATGATTCTGAGACACAGGTGAGGAGGAAGTGCATTCCACCCACGGAGGTCAGGCTGCTCACAGGCATGGAAGCCAGAGGTAGAACATTTGTCTTGGGGAATAGCCAATAGACTAGTATGGTAACCACACAGGGTTTGGGAGGTGGAGAATCGAGTTTGGGGAATAACAAGTTGTCCAAATTGGCCAGAATTCAGAGCGTGTGAAGGAGAATAATGTGAAACAAACTTGAAAAGGTAGAGCAGAGCCAGATTGTAAAAGGCTTTAAATACCAAGCTGAGCAGCTTGTATGTTGTCAGGGAAGCAATAGGGAGCCACTCTTGATTAAGAGAGTAATAGGGTCAGATATGCTTCAGGAAGATTATTTTGGCAATTGCCCAGAGGATAGATTGAAGAGGGGACAGAATGGAAAACGCTATTTGCACTAGACCAGGCAAGAGGCAATGTGGGCGGAAACTAGGGCAATAACCACGTGAATGGAGAAAAGGGAAATAGGGTTAGATGCAAGAAAAGCTTGGAGATGGTGGGGGGAAGTGAAAGGGACCCACTACCATTTCCATCTCCTTAGGTTTTGCAAATTGCCCCTTTGTTCTCAATCAACTAAATGCAGTAGGTAGCAGTGAAAAAAGCAATGGGCTGATAGAGTCTGGCCTTCTGCCTGGATAGACCAGTCATCTATGCCCCGCAAAGATAGCATGATGCTCCACAACTCACTTTAGGAGCTGAGGACTCACAAACGCCAGGATGTCTTGAATCAGCTTGTATATGAAGGACTTTGCCAAAATACCACGGAAAGTTTTAAACAGGGCTTTCATCAACCAGGACTTGGCAAAGTCTTCAGTGGTTCCAGATATTGACTCTTTCTTCTTTTTTTTCTGTTTCATGTCTTCCTAAGGGCAAAAGCAAATCATTGAGAATGGCTAGAAGAGCTATGAGTGAGGTGCCTATCAGTCTTACAAAGTGGATATCCAAGCTCACGTATGTCTTTTGCATCACATCTGAAATTTGAAAGCCCAGGGACAAAGACATAGAGCTCAATTTCCCCAAATTTGAAATGATTGGTAATCATTCTTGCCTTTGGGCTCACTTTTTCCAGTTTTCTAATTCTGTATATTCGACCCAGACCTTCTTTGGGTAGGGTCTCTGTTCTTTCCAGCGCCTTGGTTTGGCTCTTGGTCCAACATCCAACCACTCCACCGCTCCTTCCTCCTCTGGGCTCTGAATCCCAGCACCTCCAACCCTCATGCAGGCTGCAGCTACTTCCACAATGCTTGTGCATTAATGGTTAACCCTTTCTCAGCCATTGCTGATGGGATATGTCTGTCACTCTGCTCCATCCAGGCCATTTTCCTTACCTTCTCCTGGAACTCACTGGGCTAATTCCTATCCTCTGCCCCTTCCCTGATGCTATATTCTCTCCTTAGTCTTCCCTCCCCACTCCTTTCTACCTACTTCAAGATCCTTCAATTCAACAAATGTTAATTGTGTCATTGTCTCCACCTCTAAATTCTAAGACCTGAAGTTAATGGTCACCCAGCGTCGAATAGTATCATGCAATACCTCTCTAGTGGAGACTGTGTTACAATGAACCACAGAAGTTAGGGGTTACAGGTGTTTGGGAGGTATCCTGATGGTCATGGTGATACATTAAGAAGATCATCCTGGTAATGGTGTGGAGGAGAGATTCAGGGAGAAATCCTGGCAGCTGAGACACCAGACAGGGGACAAGATTGGGCAAGGGGTAATGAGGTCTTGAACTAGTATATTGGATATAGAAATAATCCTAACTAACATTTGTACAGTGCCCTAACATTTTCAATGTACCTTCCAATGTACCTTAGCTTATTTGCTCTTTACAACAACCCTGTGAGAAGTTAAGTGACTCATCCAGGAGCATATAGTAAATGTCAGAGGCAGGATTTGAATCCAGCTCCCCCCTGACTCCTGTATGTTTTTCAGTAGACTGTTCTGCCTTTCATG
Organism: Vombatus ursinus; assembly: GCF_900497805.2. Classification (NCBI taxonomy): domain Eukaryota; kingdom Metazoa; phylum Chordata; class Mammalia; order Diprotodontia; family Vombatidae; genus Vombatus; species Vombatus ursinus. Next base: position 23,435,701 of record NW_020940527.1, read on the forward strand.
GAAATGAAACAAAAAGGAGAGGACCATGCAAAAGATACTAGAGAGAAAGACTCACCATGATTTGGTGACATTTGTGTGTCCAGGTGAGGAACGGGGGAAGAAATAAGTACCACAGCTGACTATCAGGTTTTGAGCCTGAAGGACATAAAGAATGTCGGTGCCGTTGACAGAAAAATGAAAGACCAGGGGAAGAAATTATTGTGGGAGGAAAATGACTTCCATTTTGGATGTGTTAAACTTAAGAAGTCAGTGGGACATCCAACTGAAGATACCAGGGAGAGGGTTGGAAATGTGGGCCTGGAGTTCAGCAGAATTTCACCTCTAGCTATTTTAGCTTAAGCTCTCAGAGGAAATGAGACAGTCAATGGAGAGGGTGAAGAGAGTGGGGCAAGGGTAGAATCATGGAGAACAACTCTAGATAGTCAAGGCTCACTGAAATCCCAACCTCCTTCACAAAGCCATGTCTGAGGAACACTCTTTTCTCTTTGTTTAGTCGTTTCAGTCGTGTCCAGTTATTCATGACCCCTTTTTGGGATTTTCTTGGCAAAGATACTGGAGTGGTTTGACATTTCCTTCTCCAGCTTATTTTACAGATGAGGAAACTAAGGTAAATAGGGTTAAGTGACTTGCCCAGGGCCACACAGCTAGTCAGTGTCTGAGACTGGACTTGAACTCAGGAAGATGAATCTTCCTTGACTCCAGGCCCAGTGCTGGGTCACCTAACTGCCCTTTCTCTTTACTTTGATTTGATCCATCTAGGATATATTTATTAGGCACTTACTATATGCAAGGTACTGGGAATACAAAGAGAAGATGAAAAGTAGTCCCTGCCTTCAAGGAGCTTCCATTCTATAATTATGATGGCTTAGAGCTTTCTAGTACTGCTCTCAGTTAAAGAGCTCTAGATGGGGGCCCAGGACATTTAACTTCTGGCCTTAGTTCAACCTCATGCTATGTTACTTGAATCTCTCTGAGCCTCAGTGTCCCCATCTGCCCCGAGGATAATAATACCTTCTCCATATACCGTTGGTATCATGGCGAGGGTCAAATGAAATAATCTATCTGAAAGCGCTTTGAAAATTGCAAAGTGCTTTACAAATATAGGGCATCATCCTCCCTGTTATTACCACGTACACGGACATGCACCTAAGATAGGGAAGCACGTGCAAGTGCTTGTGCGCTCACACACGCACGTGTGTCCACCAGTGCTCTGAGAAAGTTACCAATACGAGGTTGTCTCGGCTCTGACTAGTGTTTGGGCCATTCATCCTGGCTTCAGACGTCTCCCGGGATATCCTCTTCTGACACCGTTTCTGCAGTGCCTGCTTGGCCTTCTTTACCTCTATTTCCATGTACTTTGTAAATATCTTAGAGATTTCGTGGGTTTTCTCTTTTTCATTCAAATCCCAGACATCTTCCAAGGTCAAGGGTTTCTTATAACCTTTCACAATGATTCTGTAAAACAAAGTTCACAGGATTATTGAGCTACAGCCAGAAGGGGTCTTCCAATCTCACCTTCTTGGCTAGATCCTTCCCCCCTCACATTTCTCTCACCTTTTGGAAAATAAAAACAAAACACCAACCACATCACCTTCACTGGTCTCTGCGGCCTCCTCCACCCTCCTATTTCCTTAATTTTTTTTCCTGACTAATTTTTCCAAAGGATTCATATTACCACATATTTCCTTACCACCTGCTCATTCTCTCTCTATTGTCTGTCTCCTATCCCGGCATTCTACTGGAAATGACTCAAGAGTCACCAGGAGCCCCTAAAACAACACCACTAAGCCCTTATCCTCCTGGATCTTTGTAGCATTTAACATTGCTGATCCTTCCCTTTGTTCTTTCTTTATTTTTTTTAAACACATTTTTATTGACCAACCTCTTGTTCTTTAAATACTTTCTCGTTTCTCTCTCCACAACATCTCTCCCATCCAACTCCTTCAACAAATATTCATTAAGACCCCCTAGTAGGCACCCTGAGAGATTTTTTAAAACGAAAAAAAAAAATGATCTCTGCCCTCAAACACTTACTAGTTATGGAGATAAATGATGACATACATAGAATACAAAACTTTATGTGGCAATTCTATGATATAAGCAGAGTGTTACTAGACTTCACAGGAGAGATCATTTTTGGCTGAGCTTTTCATAGAAGGCTTCGTAGAGATGGCCAGTATGGACAGATAGAATTAGGATAGCAAGAGGGGTGTTATCAAGTTGGTGGGAGAAGAGGCATTTTAGCTGGAGGGGATAGCCTGGTTCAAGATATGGAGGCAGAAAAGTATAAAGAAAGTGCAGAAAGTAGTGAGTGGAACAGTATGGATAGGAGGTAGCAGGAAACAAACCAGGAATGCTTGAGCGAGATTATGGAGGGCATTTCTTGACAGACTAAGAAGTCTTGAGATGGGGAGTCATTACCTTAGTTCTTATCCCCTCTCATCTGAAGTACTGAAATGGCCTTCTAACTGGCCTCCCTGCCTCCCATCTCTCCAACCCATCCTCCAAATAGCTGCCAAAGTGATTTTCCCTAACTGCAGATCTGACCATGTCACTCCCCTACTCAATAAACTCTTATGGCTCCCTATTGCCTCTAGGATCAAATAGAAAATCCTTTATTTGGGCTTTAATGCCTTTCACAACTCAGCTTCAACCTGTCTTTCTAGCTTCATTCTATATCATTCTGTGGTCCTGCCTCTTGTCATTATTGTGATTCTATGCAAGTCTCCATTTTTTCTCCCATCTCTCTCCTGAACTCCAGTCCTTGCATTTCCAGTCACTTATAAGACATCTCTGTCTGGATGGTCCAAGCGTTGCCTGAAGCTCACTCTATCTTAAACCTAATTTACCACTTTTCTCTCCCTTCCTCACCCCCCTCAGACAAGCTCTGACTTGCCTATTTCTGTTAATAGGTCCACCAATCTCCTAGGCATTCAGGTTCGAAGTCCTGATGTCCTCATTAATTTTCCCCTTGATTCAATTCTTCCAATTGATTCCTGTACTTTTTTTCTCCAGAACCAGCTTCCCGCCTAGACCTCCATTGCCATTTCCACCACTGACATTCAGGCCTTCTCAGCTCACACCTGCCTATACGGCTGAATTCTTTCTAGTCCTCTTTCATGCAATTTCGCTATAGCAGTGGCCTCCTAACTGGCCTCCCTGCCTACAGGCGCTCTCAGCTTCTAATCCGGGGATGGGGAACCTGGGGCCTTGAGGCCACGTGTGACCTTTGGGTGTGGCCTTCTGACTGAGTCCAAGTTTTACAGAACAAATCCCCTTAATAAAAGAATTTGTTCTGTGAAGTTTGGATTCAGTCAAAGGCCCACATTTGAGGATCTAGAGGGCCATATGGGGCCTAGAGGCCTCAGATTCCCTGCCCCTGTATCTACTTCTGGTACAACAAATTGCCATTAGATTAATCTTTCTGGAGTATTAGGTGGATTATGTCACCTCCCTGTTGAATGAGTCCCCATCCTAGACTTCTTAACTTGGCATCCAAGGACTTCCATAATCTTGCTCAGTCTTTCCAGCTGTGTCTCCTGCCCCTCCCTATCCATACTGTCCTACTCATTATTTTCTGACCTTGCTTTTTGCCCTGTTTTGCCTCAGTATCTTCACTCATGGTTTTCCCTCTAGCCAGAATGATTCTTCCCCACAAGTTTGAGAAGAGTGGGTAGCATTTAAAGATTCACTTTATGGTTTGCAAAGCACTTTGCACTTGGTATCTCCTTTGATCCTCATAACAACCTGTGAAGTGAGTGCTATCATCAACCCCATTTTACAGATGAGGGATTTGGCTTGCCCAGGATCACACAGCTTGCATCTGAGGCAGGACTCAAATTCGGGTCTTCCTGACTCTAAGCCCAGGGCCCTTTCCACACCTCTGACCATCAAAAGTCTATCCAACCATCAAGACTGTCTCTATGAAGTCTTTTATGAAAAGCCCGGATGAAACTGATCTCTCCTTTCTCAGAAATGTGGAAGGACTTTGCCGATATCATAGTTAGGGCCCTTGCCACATAAAGGTCTGTTATCTCTGCTATACGTAGCTAGGTGGCGCAGCAGATAGAGTACAGAGCCTCAAGTCAGAAAGATGACTTTGTAAGTTAAATCTGGCCCCAGACACTTACTAGCTGTGTGACCCTGGGCAAGTCACTTAACTCCGTTTGCCTCACTTTCCTCCTCTGCAAAATGAGCCGGAGAAGGAAATAGTAAACTACTCCAGCATCTCTGTCTAGAAAACCCCAAGTGGGGTCATAAAGAGTTGGACGCTGTAGATACAACTGAACAATAACATGTCTGCTATTGGATTGTAAGATCTCTAGAGCAGGGGTCACAGCTTTTTGTTTTTGTAATCTCCCAGGATAGCTAGTACAGGGCCTCACTTAATAAATATATGTTGAAATTAACCATGGTGTATTTTGGGGGAAACTTCCAAGGAACATCAACAGCTTTGACCTAGGAGGGGGAAGCTTACTAGGCTGGTGTAGTTGTTGTTGTTCAGTCATTTTTCAGTTGTGTCTGACTTTCTGTTACCCTATTTGGGTTTTTTTTTTTTTTAGGCAATTGGGGTTAAGTGACTTGCCCAGGGTCACACAGCTAGTAAATGTCAAGTGTTTGGTCTGAGGCCGGATTTGAATTCAGGTCCTCCTGACCTCAGGGCCAGTGCTGTATCCACTGCACTACCTAGCTGCCCCTGGGGTTTTCTTGATAAAGATACTGGAGTGGGTTGCCATTCCCTTCTCTAGCTCATTTTACAGATGAGGAAACTGAGGCAAACAGGGTTAAGTGACTTGCCCTGGGTCACACAGCTAGTAAGTGTCTGAGGCCAGATTTGAACTAACTCCAGACCTGGTGCTCTATCTGTTACACCACCTAGCTGCCCATTGGACAATAACTACCTAAAACCCATCTCTAGTCCTGTTCCTACACTCACTCAGTATCTCTTATGGCTGCTATCAGTTCTTGTGCAACAAGTTGATGCCAATGCATACATTGCATTTGTACACTTGGACTGTTAAAAATTATAGCCAGGGATGTTTGTCTCTCCTTCCCCTGTCAGTGCCCTTCTTTCCCATCCCCAACGCCTAGGAAGCAAACCTCCAGTCACCCATCTAGTTATCAGCTAGCAGTGAACTAACTTAATACACTTAAGACACAATGTCCTCTGTTTGTATTTGAATGAGGAACTGTGGAAGTCAAAAAAGACTTCTAAAGTCAACAAAATGAATCTATAATAGTGGGATTAAAGACAGATTGGTAGGTAACTATCAATAAAAAAAAAGCTTGAACTTAACAGTCCAAGCTTACTTTGTGTCCAAAACGGAAGGGAATCAGAGACTGGCTCCATATCCACTCTTATGTAACTTTCCATGTCCTCTAGAAAGAGTGAGGGGGAAGGGGAAGAGACAGTGCTGAAGGATCGACCCAAACCCAAGGTGTGTCCTACCTGTCAAACCAACTAAAGGTAATGGAACTAAAAAATGAAGCCGTGGCTGATGGATTCTGCAAGACACAGAAAAAAAAAAATCAGACATAGATACAACAAGAAATCTTGAGATCAGGAACAGTTCATTGTCCCACAGGGCAGACATTTCCCCAGGTTTAATCTGTTGCCCTGGAATCTGCCAATCAAAAGTATTTGTTGAGCATGTTTGAAGTTCCCAACGTGCTAATAACTGGTACATGATTCATCAGGAGTTTACTCTAAAATAACTGCCTATTACATAAATGTCCCAGGCTGAAGACTAGGAGAGCCTTCTTTTTTTTTTTTTTTTTTTTTTTTTAAGGCAATTGGGGTTAAGTGACTTGCCCAGGGTCACACAGGTAGTTAGTGACAAGTGTTTGGTCTGAGGCTGGATAGAGCCTTCTAAAAGCAACAAGTCAATGCTACAGCCACCCCCTGTTTCTAAAGCCCTTGAAAGGGTCTCTACCACCCTATCCTGGGTTTCCTGGATCCCTAGGTGGGACTACTGAGGTCGCTGTCTCTCAAAAGACTAAAAGAATGTAAGCTTTTGAGGACAAGAACTGTTTCACTTTTGGTTTTGTATCCCTAACACATAGCCCACTGACTGCTTAGCACATTAATCGATTAATAAATGTATGTTAATCGAATGACTGACTGACTACCCCATGACGTGGTGGGTAGGGAGCCAAAATTTCAAAATCTCACATTTGATGCTGCTTTGGTTTCTGGAGTCCTCTCTGAAATGGATGACACTATCATAACAAAGACTTGAATACCATAGGAGATGAAATACAGGCAGAATCCAGCAATATTGGAATTGCTTCCCTAAGGAGAAAAAAAATGTCAAAAAAACCAAAAACAAAAACAGAGCATCATATCTTGTGCTCCAAGATGATTCTAGACTAAGGGTTCTTAAGCTGGGGTCTGTGAGCTTGTTTTTTTAAAAATTATTTTGACAACTACATTTTAATATGATTGGCTTCCTGTAATCTGGTACTTTATTTTATGTACTAATAAGCATTATTCTGAGGAGGGGTCCATTGACGTCACAGACATTGCCAAACTGGGCCACGACACACAAAAAGGACTAAGAACCCCTGTTCAAGATTGACCAAATCTTTTCCCAATGATTAGAACCAATAAATATATCATTTACATATTTATTGTTTTTATTATTAATGTATTTATATTGATATACTTGGAAAAAAACAAAGAAATAGAACCAAAAACCTGATAGTCCCATGATCACAACTCCAGCCAGAACCCGATTTCCTTAAACTTAAGGTATTCTTGTCCCCCTCTTCTCTCACTCCCCTTCTCCTTTCTCCCTTCTCTAACCTGTAAGAGGATCCGGATAAGAGTCTGCAACTGGAAAACCCCACAGACCAGAGAGAGAATCCAGAACAGAAACAATAGCCAGGAGTCCTTCTTCATGCACCATCTCCTGCAGTGATGGATCACCAAAACCAGGAGCTGGAGAGGAAGCCATGCTTTGTAAGAACATTGCTCACTAACAGAACGATGAAATCAACAATGGAGATGAGGAAAGACAGACCCAAGGAAAAATGGTAGCCAGGGATGTTTGTCTCCCTTTCCCCTGGCAGTGCCTTTCTTCCCCATCCCCAGACCCTCGGAAGCATCCCTCCAGTCACCCATCTGGTCATCAGCTAGCAGTGAACTAAACTTAATAACACTTAAGATGTGATAACCTCTCTATTTGAATGGGGAACTGCGAGAGTCAAAAAAAAAAAAAAGACTTCTAAATCCATCAAAATGAATCTATAATAGTGGAATTAAAGACAGATTAAAGATGAAAAGATGTAAGATCTTTGTGCCTACGCCTCCTATTAATATTAGCCAAAGCAAATCAAAGAATCAGAGAAGCTAGCTACCTCATCTCTTCTATTTACTTTTGTGCCTATCAGGGGTGGGGAACCTGTGGCCTCGAGGCCACATGTGGCCTTCCAGGTCCTCAAGTGCGGCCCTTTGACTGAATCCAAATAATCTCCTTAATAAAAGGATCTGTTCTATAAAACTTGGACTCAGTCAAAAGGCCATACCCAAGGACCTGGAAGGCCATATGTGGCCTTGAGGCCACAGATTCCCCACCCCTGGGATGCTCCAGAGGGAAAAAGGAAAAAACCTTCACCTCCTGGTTCTATCATACATTTCCAGGCATATTTCACATTGCTCCCCTTCGCAAACTCTATGTTTCAACAAAGTCGGCCCATTCATTCCCTGAATTTAGCATTGTATCTCCTGCCTATGAGTCTTTGCTCAGGTCTTCCACCATGCTCCACCTCCATTGTGGTTTCTCCACAATCCCTTTTGGGAAGGTTTATACAGATAATACTAGACAGCTTTCTATGTGAGTACTGCCTCTGGCTACCTATGATCAGATTTAGTTTTGGGTGATTATTTTTACATTCATATCAGTTGAATTTCTTTCTCTGCTTAAATCAAGAAACTCACATTTCATCCTTAGTATTTAGATGGGAGAATATAAGAAAATCCGTTTCATACTCCAGGAAGCAGTGTGCAGAAAGAAGAAAGGATTATGGCCTGGGAATAAGGAAACCTAGGTCCCAGTCTTGGCTTTGCCACTAACCATAACCTGGAGCATTTTAACTACTCTGAGCATCAGTTTCCCCATCTGCCCCACTAGGGAGGACATTCTGCCTCAAATAAGCTTGGTTTGGCACCTTATCACAAATTATCACATGTTCCAATTATCTGTGCTTAGATCTTCATCCCCTGTTGGGGCAGTGGCCATTTCTTCTCCAAACTTTGTAATGGGCCTGGAACCTAAAACAGTTATCTACTTAATAAATGTTTGTTGAATTGTATAAAATAAGGTAGTGATTAGAATTTATATTATATCATTCTATTATCCAACTCCTTAAAGCTTTTGATTCACTTAGAGAAATGATTCCACAAACTGATGCCTACCAGAAAGCTAAAAATCTAACATTATCTGTCTCCAGCTTTACCCTGCTTATAACCCACTTCCTGCTGTCATACCAGCAGCTCCTTTAGAAGCAATATTCAAGTCAGAGGGAAGCGGTGGAAAGTCCATCAGACTGGGTATTTAGGAGACCTGAGTTCTAATCCCGACTCAGCCAGTAACTTGCTAGTCATGTATTCTCTGTTCGACTCGGTTCTCTCATCCAGAAAATGGTGAGACTGGACTAAAATATCTCTAAGATCCCTTCTCGATCTAAGATAACTATGATGCAGTGACTCTTGGATCTGGATTCTTCTCAGTTCAACCCAAGAGAATGGATTTCAAGCTCAGAGGTTGCTGATGCTTCTTACCCAGGTGACGATGGAGAGACATGGATTAGTGTACTGAACAGCAGGACCAGGGGTCTGACCCCAGCCCTGAGCAATGGTGAAGACCAGCTCTATGACTGATGTAATCAGGAGTAACACAACAAGCACCTGCAAAGAGAAAAAAAGCTAATGTTAGTCAGAGGCACCCTCTAGACTCCACAGAAGTATAAAGCCGGGGGACTAGATTAGGAGGTTTTAACCTGGGGTCTGGGAACTTTAATAAAAAAAAAATTTTTGATAACAGTGTTTCAGTATAATCCGTTTCATTTGTCACTCTTATTTTTATCTACGCATATTTTTGTTTGTGTTGTATGTATATTTTTAAATTTATATTTTATTTAAAAACATTAGTCTGAGATGAGATCCAGAAGATTTCACCATAATGCTAAAGGGGCCCATGACACCAAAAAGGTTAAGAACCCCTGGTCTAGACTAACGTTCTCTAAATTCCTTAAGCTCTCACTCTAAATCTGTGACCCTTTGAGTCCCTATGGAACCAATTGTCTCTAATACAAGGAATTTGCAAATGATACGCATTTGTTCCGACAGGATATTTAGTAAAATGACTATTACGAGTGTTTGAAAAGATCAAGGCATTAGGGTTCCAATGTCATTCCAATTTTAGACCAATCCTTTGCCCCTGACTCAGGGCTGAGGGCAGTCCCAGAGGGCAGACAGAGGTGAGATCCTCGAGGCTGCCCAACAAGACCCTAGGCGAAAGTGTTGATAAAATGAGTCACTGACTTAGGTGGTGGACATGTAACTGATATATTTTCTGAGACTCCTCCATTTCATACGTTAGACATATTTCAGGGAAGTCATATTTCTTTATAAAAAATAAGCACACTTTGATGAAAATCAACATTTAAGAGAATAAAGATAAAGAAGACTCATCAAAGTTGACTCAGTAGGGCTGGCTGGAGAAACATGAGAACTGAAAGAGTATAGTATAAGGAAAGGAGAGAGAGAAGGAGGAAACAGAGAGGGAAAGGAAGGAAAGGGAGAGAAAGATGGAGAAGGACAGAAAGAGGGAGAGGGAGATAATTAGGAAAGGCAGAGAAGGAGGGAGAGGGAGAGAAAGATGGAGAGGGAGAAAAAGAGGGAGAGGAGGGAAAGGGAGAGAAGGAGGGAGAGGAAGAGAAGGAGGGAGAGAAGAAGGGCCAAGGAGAGAGAAGGGGAGACAGGGGAGAGAAAAAGAGAGAAAGAAAGAATGAGAGAGTTTCAAGAAGAAAGAAGGGGACAGAAGTGTCAAATGCGGGATGAGGACTGAGAAAAATCCCATTGTGTTTGGTGACTAGGATAACCCTTGAGACGGCTGTCCTCGTAGGGCAGAAGGGTAGAAGCTAGATTGTAAGGAGCTCAAGAACAAAAGAGTAGTGACAAAGTAGAATGCCTCAAGAATTTTTGGTGACTGCTTATTGCCTCTAGGATAAAATACAACTTCTCATTTAAAACCCTTCACCACCTGGTTCTATCATACATGTCCAGGCATATTTCACATTGCTCCCCTTCACAAACTATGTTTCAACAAAGTCGGCCCATTTGTTCCCTGAATTGTATCTCCTGCCTATGAGTCTTGGCTCCAGCCTTCCACCATGCTCCACCTCCACCTTAGAAACTTTGGCTTCTTATCCAATCTCTGGCTCGTTTCCAGTACCACCTTCACTTGAGAGCCTTTCAAGATCCCCCTCCTCATCACTGCTCTCTTCCTCTTCAAGCTATCTTACATTTACTTAATCGTGTACATGTTGTATCCTTCCAGTAGCTTTACAGAATCAAGGAATCACAGATTTAGAGCTGGAGGCGATCTCAGAAATCATTTATTTTTTCAATCCCTTTATTTTACAGATAAGGAAATTAAGGTCTAGGAAGTGACTTACTCACAGTTATACAAGTAGTAAACAGCAGAACTAGGATTCCATTACAGCTTTTCTGGAATATCTGAACCATGCTGCCTCTTCTTAAGGGCAAGTGCCCTTTTAGAGGGTTTTGTCTCTATATTCCCAGCCCCTGGCACCATGCCTTGCATATAACAAGGGTTTGACAAATGTTTTTGTTATTGAGTTAATGATGCCAAGTCCTAGAGGAAGCGGGAGATGTGGGGATCCAAAATATTTGGACAAAATGTGGGAATGTGCCTGACAGAGTTTAATAAGACTAAATGTAAACTCCTGTTCTTGGGTTCCAAAAATGCACTGCTTCTGTTACTTAAGATTCCATATCTTCTGTGAGAAAATATTCTCTTCCTCAGCTATCAATATTTAATAAAGGAAAGGAAAGAACTTTGGTAATCATGGTCACTCATGTCCTCACTAGTGGAATTTTTTTTTTTATCACTATCTTCTCCTGAGATAAGAGTGACCAGGCTCAGTTCTACTTGCATGCCAACAGATAAACATTGACCTGAAAACATTACACCCTCCTCAGGAACAAACCTTGACACAGGATAATATGTTCTGAGACTCATGCCAGAGCCCAGAACAATACAAGAAATGTGTTTGGAAGGATCTAAGGAAAATACTGGGGGAGATCATGGTAAAAAAAAAAAGAAAAAAAGGCCACTGAAGCTCTGTGTAACTCTAGTCTGTTGAACATATAGCTATCATAGATAGCTTCCTGGCAAAACAGGTGAGAGACAATATGGTACAATGGAAAGAGTGATGGATTTGGAGTCAGAAGACTAAGAATGAACTTAATCATTGCCTTAGGGCTTTCTGCCTGGATTTTGTTAAGTTGACCTTATCTATGTGTTGTGTCTCATAACCTATGACTAAAGAGCCATCAGCCTCCCTTGATCAGGGAGAGGTTTTCTAATCACTACCTCTTAGCAAGTAGGAGTAAATGGCCTTGAAGCCATGAAGGCTAGAAGATGGTAGCATAGAGAAGCCCAAATACTTCTGAGACCAGCAGAGATCCCTTCACAAAGTCAATATGATGCCCAACAGAGACCAGAGATATAATGTCCAGCCAAGAACAACATGACACAATCATTAGAGAACATTGGCAGCTCTATAGCACAATAGGTATAAGTTACCCTACCCATGTACGTGCCCTAAACCCATAGGTTCCTAACATGTGCATCTTCACACAAGTTCCTTTGGTCATACTTATTCCTTATGAGAGTGCCCTCCATGAATAGTACCTAGTTACACATGTTCTCTCTATGTGTTCTCATCCACCAGTGTGGTGGTAACCAGTAGGAGAGTATACTTGATGTGGCATGGGGGGATTTTTTTAGTCATCTTATTTGTTATGTTATTTGATTAAATACATTTTGTTTTGAAATAACATGTCCACTGGAGAGCTGGAACAAAGTGAAAGTAAGGTTTCAAGAGCTATGGTTGTAAAGGGGGTACTTACCACAAAATGACTTAAACCTGAGATAGCCACAGGGGCTAAATCTTTAAAAAGAACCAAGTTTGAAAAATCATTTGCAAAAGTTAAATTGATTGGAAGCTTTGGCTGCTTAGAGTTTTGTTAACCCTTGGATTTTGTTGGGATATTTCCCTTACTCATAGCATTCTGACTAACCCTTAATATGGCAGGCAACCCTGACTGACTCAGCTCTCTACCCTGTTTCCTTCTAATATTTGTACCTTTTGTCACTTAAACCTCAACTATCATTTCAATCCTACCCCACACTCTGGGACCAGTTCTTTCTTCACCTATCACAGCACCATGCACATAATAGGTGCTTAGTAAATACTTGATGAATTGATTGAACTGGGTAAGGAAACTCAATAGGCTTCCCTTTATCTTATTATATGATGGGGCTTCTATTTATTTTGACCTCATTGACCTCCTCAACCTGGGTAAGGGAAATATTCCCACACAATTCCCTTATTAATAAGCCCTATTTTGAAGTGACCAAGGCTGTCCCTCAATTTAGCTTTTGCAGACTTTTTTTCCAAATGGGATCTTTCAAAACTTCCAAACATTCTTTTCTGAGTATTAATGAATATAACCTTAAAGTATTGGACTTGGGTCAAGTTACTTAAGACTAATTCAAACAAAGCCAATTAAGGTCATAGATCACAAGGACTGTAGATTTAGAGATAGAAGGGATCTTAGAGGCCATCTAGATCAACCCTTTCATTTTACAGATAAGGAAACTGAGGTATATGGAAATTAACTCATTTCCTTAGCCACCATTCCCCTATATGTGTTGTCCTTTATCCAGTTAGGATGAAAATTCCTTTAGGGTAGAAACTATCTCACATATATTTGCATCCTCAGCCCTTGGCAAAGTACTTAGAAATAAATGCTTTTATTCATTCATTCACTCATCCATCCATCCATCCATCCATCCATCCATTCATTCATTGGCTTTTATGGTGGAGGGGAAGAGGGGGATAGTGAGAGGGAATGAGTGAATCTTATTCTCATTGGATTTGGCTTAAGGAGGGAATAATATACACACTCAATTGGGTATGGAAATCTATCTTACCCTACAGGAAAATAGAGGGGGAAGAGGACAAGAGAGCAGGGGGATGATAGAGGGAGGGCAGATTGGGAGGAGGGGGCAATCAGAAGCAAACACTTCTAAGGAGGGAGAGGGTCAAAAGAGAGAATAGAATAAATAGGGGGTGAGATATGATGAAGGGAAATATAGTGAGTTTTCCATGGCATGATTACTATGGAAGTGTTTTGCATCACTACACATGTATAGCTTGTATAGAATTGCTTGCCTTCTCAAAGATGGTGGGTGGGGAGGGAGAAAGGGAGAAAATCTGGAATCCAAAGTTTTAAAAACAAATGTTAAAAAAATTATTTTCACATGCAACTGGGAAATAAGATATACAGGCAATGGGGTATAGAAATCTATCCCACCGTACAGGAAAATTGAAGGGGAAGGGGATAAGAGAAGGGAGGACAGATTAGGGGAAGGGGTATTCAGAATGCATGCCATTTTGGGGTGGGGGAGGGATGAGATGGGGAGAAAATTTGGAACTCAAAATCTTGTGGAAGTGAATGTTGAAAACTAAAAATAAATAAATAAATTTTTTAAAAAAAGAAAGACTTTTTATTCATTCATTCACTCATTCATTCATTCATTCATTCATTCATTGGCTTGTCCCAGATCACTCAGGTAATAAGTATCAGAGGCAGAATTTGAATCCAGTTCCTTTAACTCCAAGTTATTTTTCCACTACACATTTAGTTTTTTAAAAATTAGCCAATTTGTGCAAGGATGTTTCTCTCTCTGAATTCTATATTTCTAATTTTTTAAAAAAGTATTTGTGAAATTTGCAGCATGTCAGATAAGAGTGTCTATATATCAAATTGAACTACCTGTTTGAATCCTTGTTCTGTCATTTACTAATTATATGACCATGAGCAAGACCCTTCATTTCTACAAGCTTCAGATTTCTCATCTATAAAAAAAAATCCTTGCCCAAGATATTTGCAGTAAGAAAAGAGTTTTATAAAAATAAAATGTTATGAGGTATTATTTCTACTAGTAGTGATAATACCCTTAATTGATATTTGGTATATAAGAAAGAACACACACCTGTGTTTTCATAATCAGGTGACAAACCATGTAATATCTCTAGACCTCAACTTCCTCAAATGTCAAGATCAAGGTATTGGAATAGGAGTTTCCTTCTAGCAAAAGTTAAAATCAAAATCAAATTAGAAGGATAAAGACAAGAAGAGGGCTTCATGCAATCACAACCGCTTTAACCTGACCTACTTGAAAAAGCAGTTGACTTTAAAAAAGGAGACATAGATAAAGACAATGACAATGGTTCTGATTATCACCATTTAAAAAAAATAGTTTAATGAGATAAAATTATTGTCAAAGGAAGACAAAAGAACATAAAGACAGGTCAAACATTAAACATTTGATTTTTTTTTTCAACAAACAGAGAGACGTGGCAGCTTAGGAAAACACTGGTTCAGAATACAAACTCCTTTGCCAAACCTTACCAAGGATGGTGACTAAAATCTACTAGCAGTAGTATTACCTCACAAAACAATGAAAAGCAATGAAGAGGAAAATCTTGCCATGGGACTCAGATCATCCCAAGAGTACTTGCAGATAAAACTGAAGGACAAATAAACCAAAAAAAGAAAAGAAAAAGAGAATAAAAAATATTTATCAGTTATTTCTATAGCCATTTTCATTATCAATGACTATAGAGCTATCATATCCAGACTTTAACCCTTTAGTAAACATTGTGCTATTTGAGGAAATAAAAGTGGCACTTAGGCAGATGATGTTAGGAAAAATCACTGTGACCCCATGGACTTCTTTCATGGGACTTTCTTGGCAAAGATGCTGGAGTAGTTTGCCTTCTCCAGTACATCTCCATTTTATAGATGAGGAACTGAAGCAAATAGGTGTTAAGTGACTTGCCCAGGGTCACATAGCTAGTAGATGTCTAAGGCCAGATTTGAACTCAGATCTTCTTGACTCCACGCCTAGTGTTTTATCTACTGCACCACCTAGCTGTCCCACAAAAGCCACTAGACCTAATCAAATACACACAGAAATCCACGTGTAAAGTAACATAATCCTGAAAGCAATTAGGGATATCTGGTTTAAGGCAATTTTAAGGTAATTCCAAAGAAGGTATGATTCCAAAAGAGAGGACAGTATTGCTCCCTTCTAGCTACCCAAAATGATAACTGCAGGGGAAAAGTTTTGAATTTGGAGACAGAGGACCTGGGTTCAAATCTTGGCTCTGCGGCTCACTATTTATGTAACAGTGGGCAAGTCACCTAACTTTGCTGGGCCTTAATATTTTCATCTGTAAAATGAAGGTTCTTTCTAGCTCTTAATCTATGATAACCAGTAATCACCAACTCATATGTTTATTTTTCATCTCCATAAAATCTTTAATATTTATGCATACATATCAATAGTAACCTTGATGAAAATTTGTCCTTCGGTCTTTTGTAACATTTAATTAAACAGAGAAAATTGGAGCCTTGAAATCTCTCCTCTGAGATGGTGCCTCCTATGCATAGGTTAAAGTCACACAAAATTTTTTGATAGATAAAAGCACAGGGAGAACTTTGTTCAAGTGATTACCTTCATTATCATCATTATCAAGGGAAGCATAAAATGGGGAGAGGTATATGTATCAAAGGTATTTCCTACTGATGTGAAGAAAGTGCTGCCCAGAGGCCACATGGAAAGATTCCTTATGGATGAGAAGGTCTTCTAAATGATCCTCTCTGCAGATGACATTGTTCTGAGAACCAAGGCTATAGAAGTCCCCAAGGAGTCCATGGGTGCTCAAATAGATGGACGTAACAATATGCACAAGTGAATATTGGGTAATGCATATTACCCAGATCATGCCTTACCATTGTATAAGCAACCCACTGAGTTAGTACATCAATATTTTTCAAGTGATATAAAATGGCTATAAATCATAGAACACCATAGTCTTTGAAGAAACAA
The DNA here is from genome assembly GCF_900497805.2 of Vombatus ursinus. Lineage (NCBI taxonomy): Eukaryota > Metazoa > Chordata > Mammalia > Diprotodontia > Vombatidae > Vombatus > Vombatus ursinus. The sequence continues at coordinate 23,451,915 of NW_020940527.1, forward strand.
AACTGTGGGAAACTTTTGGCCAAGATGGCCACATGAAAGGTTATAGACAAGCCCAGTTTCCCTAAAGAACTCTCTGACGAAGAATTTTTTTTAAAGGGAGTGGGGGGCTAAGCCAGATAAAGTGATGATCATTTAAATCAGAGGGAAATAGCAGTAAGTTCTTCTCTTCAGTTGAACACTGAACAAAGATGGCCAGAAGCCTTTGGGCACCACGGTTGGTAGAGTACCAGGGGTGTCCAAAGCCAGCATAATTTCTGGCAAATGGTACCTAAAGTCCACAAGATCTTGACCCTGGCCTATTAGAGTCATAGCAAGAAACTAACTGGTTCCCCTTAGGTGACTGCCCAAGGAGGTATTGAGGGAGTAGAGGCACCAAGGAAATGTGTGCTGTGGGGCCTTCCAGGAAGCCTGAAGCTAGTGTGATCACCAATATCATTGGGTCCCATCAGGGCCATAATAGGGGGTAAGGACAATTCTTAGGTGATTGGGTGGAGAGAAGGAGATGCACATGGGGCTGAGGTCAATATGCAGGTTGGGCTGCCAGGATATATAGGCAGAAACCAGGGATTGAGGCAGAGGGTAGGACCTGGTCCCAACCTCCTATCACAAGGAGAGGGACATGCTTCCAGTCATCCCATCCAGAACAGCATCAGGGCTGAGACAGCAGCAGAGGGAACAGGATGAGTGCCTAACTACCCAATCCAAGAGAGGGCAGAACCTGACCCGAGTATACTGTCCCAATCTAGGAACTGAGGCTGGAGACATAACCACACAGAAGAAAACTTCTTATACGATGAAGCAATACTATAGAGTTAAAGAAGTCCAAGGCGGGAAAATCCAGAAAGAGAATAACTCCATATAAGGCAGTTAGGTAGTACAGTGGATACAGCACTGTACCCAGAATCAAGAAGACCTGAGTTCAAATCCAGCCAAATATACTTAGTAGCTGTATGACCCTGGGCAAGTTACTCTGTGTATCTCAGTTTCTTATTTTCTGCAAAATGGAGATTATAATAGCACCTACCTCGCAGAGTTGTTTGAGGATCAAATGAAATATTTGTAAAGTGTTTTGCAAACCTTAAAGCAGCTAGATGGTGCAGTGAATAGTGTCTGGTCTGGAATCAGGAAGACTCATCCTCCCGACTTCAAATCTGGCCTCAGACATTTATTAGCTATTTGACCCTGGGAGAGTCCCTTAATCCTGTTTGCCTCAGTATACTCACCTATAAAATGAGCCAGAGAAGGAAATGGCAAAACACTCCAGTATCTTTGTCAAGAAAACCCCAAAGGGTTGGACAACAAAAAACCTTAAAGCATGATGTAAATGGTAGCTATGACGATAATCCACAACAAGTACAAGCAGACTACAACAGCCTCAAGGACACCAAAAGTGGATGAAAAAAAATGAGGCAAGAGATTTTTTCAAATGAATTAGAGCTCTTAAGGAAAAAAATTGGAAGGAAAATAGCTAAGAACAGAAGGCAGGAAATATGAGCCAAGTGGTAGACTGCCTGAAAAATAAATGAATCAAACAACTCAATGATTCAATGAGACAATGACAAATACGGAAACAAAACAAGTGAACTGGAAAATGGGTGGAAAGAGGAGTAATTTAATAATTTTCAAACTCCCTGAAAACTAAGACCAAAAACACAACATAACACACACACATATACAAACACACACACACACAACCTGAATACAGTATTCCAATAAAACATAAAAGAAAACTGCCCAGAACCAGAAGGCAAGATGAAAATAGAAAGAATTTACTAGTCAGCTCCTGAAAATATATCCTCCCCCAAGCTGACATTATGATTGCCCCCAAAACTAGAAGAGAGATGGGTATAAGAAACTGCAAGATATTATCTATGATAATTTGCACGCAAGAAGTGACAAAAAATGTTATCAAGGAAATATAGAATTAGAAACAGAGACAGATCCATCATGGAGTAAGATCAAAGAAACATGAACAGTTCAAAAGCTGCAAGGGAATCCAAGAAGACTGAGAAGAAAGCATTCATTGTATTGGGTAGATCCTTTATGGAAAATTTATGGGAGGACATGGATGAGAGTCCTACAGGATGAGAAAATGTGGATAAACTGTCCTCTGAAATGGTGGGATGAGTATTCATATTGAAGTAATTGAGAAGCCATTAAAATATCAAAGTGAGTGGTAATAATTATTCCTATCTGGAAAAAGGACTAGAGCTTGCAGCCAGGAGCTTTCCATGGAGTACACTGCAATTCCTGTAGGATCATTGAATCTGGCATGGCATAGTACACAGTTGTGGTACATAGTACATAGTACATAGTTCTGTAGTGAGGGATGAGACAAACTAAGGCAAAGGAGTCTGTTATCTCCAGGCAAAGTCCAAACAGGACACAGAGGCAGGTGAGTTGCCATCTGCACATCTGTAAACATCTATCCCTTATTTACATCTGTAAGATCTGGGGGTTGGACTAAGGAATCTTGAAGGTCCCCACCAGCTTTGAATCAATGATCCAGATATAGAGGGCAACCATTTTGAAATGTCAAGCTCCAAAGGGCAAAACTGGGAAAATATGAAGCTGAGTCATTTCCTGCTGGATTCCCTGTTAGGCAGGAGTCCAGGGAAACAATCATATGAATAGCTCTGACCTCATGCAACAAAGAGAGATTTCTAATTCTAACTCACTCGGGGCTATCAATACCTATCAACAGCCTTTCGAACCCTTGGTCTTTGTTTTGTTTTGTTTTGTTTTTGGTTAGGCAATGGGGTTAAGTGACTTGCCCAGGGTCACACAGCTAGGCTAGTAAGTTGAACCCCTGGTCTTTGAAGCTTAGCTACTACTACTCCTTTTCTGCAGCACAGTGTAATTGAATGAGCATTTCAACCTGATTACAAATCTCAACCTGTGACATCTTGCACTTCCTACCAACTCACAATGTGTCTGGATTTCTATTCCCTCACCTCTAAATCGAGGTAACTGGATAATATGATCTCTAAATCTAGGATCTGAGGAATAAGCCTCAGCCATGGACAACTCTCCACAGTAGCTGTATGTGAAACTTGTTACCACATCAGCGCATACCATTTAAAGGATAAAGTATCTAGGGTGGAAAGGGTGTACGAAACCATCTAATTCAAAATCCTCTTTTTCAGATAAAGAAACTCAGGTCCAGGAAAGTTGAGTGATTTGTCCCAGATCCCACTGTTTGTGACTGCCAGAACTGTCAGGGTTCTCTTATTCCAGAGTCCCTGCTTGTTCCATTGAAAGTCCAGGTATATCTATGCTCAGCACAGCAGGGACCGATGGGAGACCAGATGCATTGACATTGTGGTCAGAATTCCTGGCTGTAAGTAAGCCGCCATACTTACTACCTGGACAACAGAGAAAGAGCACACGGCTCTATCTATTAGTTTCTATGTTATAGATGGTCTGAGTTCTAGATTTTCAGCCATACTTGATACAATACACGAAGACGTTCTCCTAGGGTTTTATGGTTTTTTGCCTTCTGATTACAGCATCTTCTATAGGTTCTTCCATTTCCCCAAGAGAGTGAGCTATCTCAGGCAACATATTATGGGGGATGAGGACAGGAAAAAGGCAGGGAATGATATGCAGAGGTCACGTAGGTAGAAGGGGTAATGGACAGGGACCTGGAGCCAGGAGATCTGAGTGTGAACCTACGTAAGACGCTTACTGGCTATGTAATCATAGGCAAAATGTTTAACTTCTCAAAACCTCAGTTTATTCACCTGTAATAAAAGTACTCAACTGGGGCAGCGAGGTGGCACAGTGGATAGAGCACCGGCCCTGAATTCAGGAGGACTTGAGTTCAAATACTGCCTCAGACATAACACTTACTAGCTGTGTGATCCTGGGCAGGTCACTTGGCCCCATTGCCTAGCCCCCCCCCCCCCAAAATGCAGAAAAAAATAAAAGTACTTAACTTATCTCACAAGACTTAATTTTTTTAAAATGTACTTAGTAAGTCTTAAAATATCATAGGAATATGGATTTAATAACTAAATATCTAACAGTAAAGACTATTCAGTTTTTATCAAATGTTTAAGTATTTAATTATCATTTAATTATTTATTTAATATCAACTATTTAATTATTAAATCAACTACATGGTTAATGTTTGATGAATTAACCATAAGAGTGATATGAAGTCAAAGTGGAGTGTTTCCAGTTATTTAGAAAAGACAGTATTATTGCTCCTACTCAGATTTTGTCTCCTTTTCCTTTGTCTTCAAGTTTGATGTCTGAATAAATTTAAAAAATCAGTCACTGCTTAGTTTTGTTACTACTAATAAGTATTCGTGTCAATTTGGGGGTTCTTCCACCAGATCTGTAACACAGGCATTACAATAACACTTCAGTATAAGCTTTGGACCCTAAAGCTCCTATAACACCTACATAATGAGGCTATTCTGAGGATCAAATAAGTATTTTGTAAGTACTTTGTAAAGCACTTTGTAAACTTCCAAGTCTAATAGAAATATCAGGTATTGTTTTGGTTGGAGGTTTAGAAATGTTGGAATCGGATACAGAACTTTGAAGAATATGAACAGGTTTGAAATATGGACCCATCTGCCATCCTCTCCCCTGCCAGTAGAATTCCCTAGGTCTCATCTATCAGAAGTGCTTGCTGGAAACGAGCCTATTTCTCTCTCCCTCTTTAAAAAAAAAAAGTTTTTATCAGGTTTACTGATCAACCACTTCTAATTTCAGTTAACATCGATTGTACCAGAGTCTAACAGCACACAGTCTCCCCAGGTAAAAGGTCATGTTAGCTGACAGTTTGGGGAAGGGACGACATGGGTATGGAATGTGAGGAGGTGAATGAGCTCAAGGGTCTGCTAGGGCTTGACTTAGATGTAAAACTCGAGAGCTGGATTAAACGGCCTATAAAGTGCCTTCCAGCTCCAGATCTGGCATCCTGTGGGGAAGCTGCAGGAACCAGAGTCATGGGGTAAAGAGAATTGCTTCTTTATTTTTTTCCTTGGACTCCTTTGCTATGAAGGGAGGACAGAGGGTGGGGAAATGGTGAGAGCACCATACCTGCTTGGTGAGGTAGAGCTTGGTTAAAGAAGACTTTTTGGTTCTGGATTTATAGGTGTTGAATAAATGCCATGGAGATAAAAGCCAAAGGAAAATCAGAGGTATCCAGACCAGAACAGTTTGCTCAAAGCACAGAGGTAAGTCGGCATCTGGGCGGTCCAGGAACGAGTCATTCTGATGAAAAGGAGAGAGAATCTGGGTTAGGCACATCTGTTTCACGCAACAGTATCTTCCAATTTTTCTTCAGACAGTTCTTTAAAATGACATGCCTGTCCTCCAACTGAAGGTTAACTCACTTCCAAGTGAATGTCCCTCACCTCCAGCCCTGTTTCCCAATCATCCTAATAAGACAAAACTCTTCTCATTTGCTAATCTTTGCTAATCACAGTGTGAGTTACACCCTAGAGCCCTACTTTGGAAGTCAAACTCAGAGTGGCAGAGATACAGGGTGAAGCAGAGCCCTGTTTTCTAAGTTTGGCATGACTTTCTTATTGTACAGCCTAGAGAGATGGGAATAATTTACATGCATAAAAGTGGGGTATCGTGGTTTTGCATATACTTTATTCATCCAATAAGAAAAAAATCCTAAATATGTACCAAAGATTAGAACCTTAAGGCAGATAGGTGGGTAAGGAACTCTGAGAAGTTAAAAAGATAAAATGGAGGAAAGGAATATTTACTTCAGAGATTCCCCCCTTGGTTATCTAAGGCGAAATTCAACTATAATACTTGCTACCTAAGTGGCAAGTAATATGATATATATGATATGGGCAGTTAGGTGGCACAGTGAATAGAGTGCCAGACCTGGAGTCAGGAAGTTGAGTTCAAATACAGCCTCTTACTAGCTGTGTGACCTTTGGCAAGTCACTTAATCTTGTTTGCCTCAGTTTCCTCATCTGTAAAATGAGCTGTAAAATGACAAACCACTACAGTTATATTTGCAAGAAAACTCCAAAAAAGAATCATCTTGTTTGCCTCAGTTTCCTCATTTATAAAATGAGCTAGAGAAAGATGGCAAACCAATCCAATATCTTTGCCAAGAAAATCCCCAAAAAGGATCACAAAGAGTTGGACACAACTAGATGTTGACTGAACAACACAACCCTTGCTTCTTTCTCCTATTCTAATTTCTGGATCCAATTCCCAAACCCTGTGTATGTCCTTATGAGAATAAATCCTAGGCAGGAAGGAATTTTAGTACTAAGGTGTCCTAGGCTCTCTCACCTATTTTCATTCCTTTTCTTACTAGATTAGAAGGAATTTTCCTGTATTTTGGGTAATCTTAATTATGAAAATGTGACTTGAGCACCCATTCTAACCCCCATCTCTTCATAGACTTTGCAGAAACCGCAAAACAAATATCAAAGTATTTAATTAAGGAAATATAACAAGAAAACTCATAGGAAAATGCATAGGTGACCATTCTCATCTCCTTTCTTCTCTCCCCACCCCCACAAAATCATTGCTACCTCCTTCAGGTACCAGAGGGGAAGTAACAATTCCCAGGAAAACCCTCAATTGGAAAACCATCCCTCCTCCGCGTGGACAGATGGAGGAGGCAAAAGTTGGTCTTCTCTTGTCTCCTCAACTTGGTGTTGAGAGTAGCATGAAGGTCTACAGATGCCTCTCCAGGGGAGGCATTTGCCTAACTGGATTCAAGGTCATCAGGATTCTTCTGAGACTCCTCAGTTAAGGGGAGTCATTGCAGACTCAGCCCTTCAAATCCATTTATTTTTTCTTGCTCTAGCCAAAGGCCCTATTCCCAAACACAGTAGCAAGTCATATGTCTCTCTGATGGCTTGGCCACCAAGAAGTGGGCTCCATTAGTGGCTGCTTCCCCCATCCTGTAGTAGCCACCAACAGGAATGCTTCTCCAGGGTTCCTACTTTTTAAACTGGCCCTTACCTCCTAATACAATGCCTGAATCAAAGCCCAAGTATCACAGGCTTCCATTTTTCTGTGCTTTTCTCCAGTGAACACTAGCATGGAGTACAGGAAAAGGCATTGGGAATGGAGTCATAAGGTTTGAGTCCTGGCTGTTCCACTCACTAATTGTGTCACTGTGGGCAAGTTACAGAAATTCTCTTAGCCTCGGTTTCCTCACCTGTAAAATAGAGATAATGATACTTCTCCCTGTCTAAAGGATTACTGTGAGGGAAATGCTTTGTGAACCATAAAGTGCTATAGAAATATCGGCTGTCATTATTATTGACCAAAATTGGCCTTTGGGACTGGTAATTAAGATAAGTGAGGAAATGAGGGTAAATAAAGTCTGATAGCTGATACTAGGAGACTAGATACAACTAACCAATTATAATTTGGGGAAGCTGATAAAAAAAATCTCTCCCAGAAAAACCCTAGAAATATCAGTGCCTGGCTCATGTTTCTCTCCAAAAGAGCCGTTAGTTTTCTCTGAAAGCATTCAGGTTAATATTATTTAAAATTTAGGTCAGGTTAAATTTAACACAGTCAAAAGTTCAGAGTGGCTGATATAAGAATCACTCTACTATTAGATAAACTTGCCTCCCATTTTCTGGAAAGTGTCAAGCAAAATTTTCTCTCCTGGTGGGTGCTACCTTGCTTCAGAACCTATGACTTCCATGTGATCCACAGTAGCAGGAAAGGGGTAGATCTGAACGGCTACTCATTGCATGTGTTTTTCTGTTACACCAACCTGTCTACTATCAGCAAAGGTAAAGTTCATAGGTTTGTTCATTCTTGTCATGGTTCTATAATTTATTATTCCTCTAGGTTTATGGTTCTCTATTGAGATGATATGTCTAATGCCAATAAGGGCAAATTCTATGGGTTTATTCCTCCCCACCATAGCTCTATGCCTCATTGCTTCTCAGTACCCATGGTTCCTTGTGATGTCTTCTGTACTAGGAAATGGAAGATTCACAGGTTTTCCCTTCACATCATGGTTTGGTTGCCATTTCATTAACTCTGTCTGAAATCAGTTCCTTGATGGCAGTGGTTCCTTGACAGGACCACATGTATGAATAGCTTTGCGAGTGAGGAGGCAGAGATCACAACTGTCCTCCATCTCTTTTATCTGTTGGGTGGAGGGTGCTGAGAATAACTAAGAAAAGATACACTTCCAAATACAGCTCTTAGGGAGATGGGCATGATTTCTTTCCAAGGTGAATATCCCCTTTTAGTATTTTGGAGGTTAGTAATTCTTTTCCCTCTGTGTCATATTCTAGGCATGTTCATATAGCACTAAATTTGGGTACCTAAGATGCAATTTACGTAGTCAGCCTTGGAGTCAGGTAGATTTTTGTGACCACAAGTAAGTCATTGATCTTTCAGGAAACCCTCTGGTACTATAAATTACAGATGAATTGTCTATTTGCATTGGTGGAGGGGATTCCCATACTGGGAGTTCCCCACATTGCTGAAATTACAGATCTAGATCCTCCCCCCATACAGACACACACACACACACACACACAAAGATGCAGGTTAGACCTTTGTAGTATGAATGGAACAATTATCCAAAGCCAAAAGGTTCTCAAAAAAGTCTCTTTGGGGTTTCTGTATACTCAGTTAAATTGCTTTAAACTCTGTAACAGACTTCTGTGAGCTATAGGAGATCAGGCCCTTTGAAACCTTGGTTAGAAGATGATTACTTGAATGCAGACACAGGCTGCCCAGCCCCTCAACACCTACTCTAACAAAAACCTGCAATTTGTATCAATCCACCAAAAGAAACCCCTAAAGGAAAAGTCCCAGAAAGGCCATAGCCAAAAATCTGAACCTCCCACTTCAAAGATAAAATACTGCAAACATCCATAAAGAGGTAGTACTAAGGATTGCCCAAGATCTAGAAGCTTATTAAAGGCAGAAAATCTTAGAATACAATATTCCATCAGTCTCAGACACTTGATACTTACTAGCTGTGTGACCCTGGGCAAGTCATTTAATCCTGATTGCCTCACCAAAAAAAACAAAAAAGCAAAAAAAAAAAAAAAAAGAAAAAAATATTCCATTCAAAAGGTATAGTCTAACAGCCTAGAATAATTTACTCTGAAAACCTCCAGAGTATAATCCTTCATAGGAGGGAAATGGGTCTTTAATGGAATAGAGGACTTCTGGACATCTCTGGTAAAGAAAAAAAAAAAAAGGCCAGAGCTGAGTAGGAAATTTGAAATAAAAAACCCAAGAGTATAGAGAAATTTAAAAAAAAAAAAAGAAAAGAAAAGAAAGCAAGTGGCATGAAATGTAGATTCATGGCTTCATACAGAATCCTCTTTTCATCTTCTGCTGTGTTTATGGAAATACTTTTTGCTGTTTAAGAGTTTAAAATTAAAAATAAAATTTAATTTTAAAAAATCCTGGATGATGCTCCTATAGTCTGTAGGCCTTTTTCTTTCATCATGGACTCACAAGAAGCTTTCATTTTCCCCCAAAAAAGCTCCCCCCCCACCAAACTTCAACATTTAAATTAGAAATCATAATTTATTTTTCAAATGGCATGCTGAAAAGTTTTTATGCAGATTTAGGAATGACAAGGTTTAGGAATTTATTCTGGAAGCTTTGAATCAATTTCTTAGATATACTCAAGTATCTTTAGCATTCAAGAAGAAAACTGCCAGGTTGCCTTTTTCCTATTCCTTAAAATATTAGAACTATCTTTCTGATATCATGCCTGAATGAAGATTGTTCTGAGCCTTCTTCTCAAACACAAATCAAATCTAGAATTATTTAATGGCTAGTTGGGTCCTAAATAGGATAATGTAGTATACACAATGACAAACAAAAATCCTTTTGGAATAAATGCACTATAGTGTTAAGCCATTATCCTCTTCTAGACTAGTGCTGGCCAAAAGTTTTGAGAGGAAAAAAGGAAGAATAATATACTGATGCTTGGTAATCCATTTTTTTCCTGTCTTACTGATTCCCTAGTACACTCATCACAATAGCTATCTCAAAATTACTTTTCCCGCCGTGAATTCTGCATTCAATATCCTTTTCCTCTCAGCACTGACATATAACCAATAAGCAATCTATGAATGTCTGTCTCTACTAGCATTCTATCTTCCTTACTTCCTTAGGAGAAATGTCCCTCTGCCTTTGGAAACTTAATGTCTCCATCTGTGTCTTTCGACCCCATTCCCCTCCTACCTCCTCTGTCAATTATCCCCTATCTCTAATGATTTCCATACCTTCCTGCCTACTGGCTCCCTCTTCTCAGATTTCAAACATTCAGCTCTTCTCATTGTGAAAAATGATTTAATTTGACTGTTAGCCCATCAAAGTACCATCCTATTTCTCTCCTTCATTTTACTGACGAGCTTCTAAATAAATAGTTAGGTTATCTGCTTCTACTCTACCTCCTCAGATGGAAAAAAAGGAAAGGAAAGGAAAGGAAAAAATAGGAAAAAAAACGTAGGTTCCTTTCCAATCATGCCTTAACTACCCCCTACAATTTCTTCTCCTCCTCCCAGTCACCTCCATTCTACTGAAATTATTCTTAATCACCCAATTTAGTGAATTCCTTTCAGTCATCATTTTTTAATTCCCTGCAGCTTTTGACACTGTACAGACCACCTCTCCTTTAAAATTCCCCACTTTCTCCCTTATCTATATTCTATATTACTCTGGTTTACATCCTACTTCTTTGACCACTCCTATCTCCTCTTCCTCATTGTGCTCCTTAAATTTGAGCTTATCCAGTTTGTCTTCAGCCTCTCTGTTCTTCTCTCACTATCCTTTCTTCCCAAGAGAACTCAGCCTTTTTCATGGTTCAACTATCATCATCTTGATGTAGTTATTCCCAGATCTACCTCTATACTCCTCTCTTTTCTCCAGTGTTCTAGTCCCTTAATTGACTTAATAACTGAATCTTTCTACTTGGACATTCTCACTGACCCTTCAGTCTCAACATGCCTAAAATCAAATTCCTCCTCTTTACCTCCCAAAAGCCAATTCTTCTTCCTATCAAAATCTCAAGGAGGGGTTTAGACTCATGACTTCTAAGGTCCCTTCCAAGAGTCTATGATTCCAATTTGATTAACTAATCCATGCTAAAGTATGAACGGGTGATAGAGGATGAATGTGCTATGCCTTTTCAAGTCATTATCATCATTCCCTCTGGAACATCTTGGACGGGCAATGCCTTGACTCAAAAAAAACAACCTCCACAAACCAAGAGAAAGACGAACTTTCCTAGACCTTCTGAGAGTCATCTTGGGCTAATCAGCCACTTGTCCTGAGCGTGAGAGAAGGGTCTTCAGTAAAGATAAAAAGGCAAAGTGCTTACCCAGAAGGTAGAATTGCAGAATTCTTCCAACATGATTCCTCGTTTGTGCACAGGCTTTTACTGTGAATCACAATTCCTCTCCTTTCTTCCTTTTCTCCACAACTAAAGTAGTTGAACAACACTGGCATGTTCTCTATAAGAGACTGATGGATGGGTGGGGATAACGATCTTACCCTCCAACTCAGAGCAGAGTCTCTTGGACTGGTGTCACAAGCTATTTAATCTTTAACCTCATAGCTGGGAGGATATTTATACAATCCCAGAAGATAGACATGTGACTGCATCAGAGAATGTGGAGCCATCAGGCAGGATTATCTGCTCTCCAAGTGCTAGGCAGATCATTTCTTTCATCTTAAACCCTGGATGATCACACTGCCAGATAAGCTAAGGTAATGCCTAAAATATGGGATGAGAGATCTTTCCCTCCAGTGAGAGCCCCCGAACTGCAGGGGGAAAACAAAAACAATGGGAACCATGCACAAGTGAAAAAAACAATTCTAATAGAAATCAAACATTCCCTCAAAATAGAAAGAAAACTATCCCACCCACCTGCTGAGATGGTTCAGCCAACTCTACCTGGGTTTAAGGGTTTTGGTAAAAGAAATTATAGCAGCACTGACTGCTGGAATTTCAGTACAGTGAATTATTTCATAAAGCAAGAAAATTCAAGGTAGGAATAGGTATATTCTCAACTGTACAGTCATTCCCAGTTGCAGGTATGCTATCGCTTGGCTATGTGGCAGAACACTTTAACAAAGAGGTCCTCTGACTTGCTAAGGATGGAAATCTGGATTGAGGGAACCAACTCCCTCTGAAGTTTGCAGGCTTTTTTTTTGAGTATTTATTTTATAGAAGGGTAAGCAATGTACATATTGGAGGAGAAGAGGGCAGAGAAAAACAGACGAGGACATCTGGCATATTTTGCCCCATAAATAAACTTACAGGTAAAAATTGTTCTAATCCCAAATCAGGTGTTGCTTTGAAAACTAAAATTTGTCCACACTAGTGTACAAACAATCAGCAATGTTGGTTAAGTACTCACTATGTGCCAGACACTGGGGTAAGTGCTGGGCATACAAAGATGTATCTTCAATACATTCTCAAGGACCTTTCAATCTGATGGAGAAGACCACATGAACATGTAAAGATGTATATTTGACACATCCCGATCAAATACAAAGTGATCTCAGCGGGTGGTGGGAAGGCTCTTACAGCTGAGGGGATAAGGAAAGGCCTCCTGAAATAAATGGTATTTGTTAAACTCAGTGAGCTTGGGGCTTTCAAGAGGCAAAGGTGAGCAGGAAGAGCATTCCAAGTACGGAAGAAAGCCAGTGCTAAAGATAGGAGAGAGGAAATGACATGCCAAGTGTAATGAACAGCAAATAGGCCATTTTTTCTAACTGTAGGAATAAGGGAAGGGTGTAAGATGTAAGTAAACTGGAAAGGTAAGAAGACACTAGGTTATGAAGAGCTTTAACTGACAAACTGGGAAATTTATATTTGATCTTAGAGGTAAAGGGAACCATTCCTCAAGCTGATAAGGGGACCAGGAGATCCTCTTGCCCAAGTGAGTTGTGGTGGGAGGCATATATGAGTCTGTCTCTAAATCCATCCACTGGGCTCCCATAGGCCCTCTCCCATTCCATTCCAGTCTAACCACAACATTCTTTCCTGCCCAATTCAGGTGTTTTATATATATGGGCACACAGTTTCACAGGACTTGTGTCACAAAAGGAACACTGCCACTGGGTACACTATCTGCCACCTCTTTTGGGAGTTAGATTTCCACATAAAAATACCTGATTGTGTTATCTTTAGAAGGCTTTGAATCAGGACAGGCCGACAATCTTTCCTGGACAGGATCAATGCAACCCAAAGTCCAATGTTTCTCTTTGCCTCTCCCAGCAGGTGTATTACAGGGTGATTATAGGAACATAGATTGCAAATTGAAAGGGTTCTTAGAGGTTACCTAGTTACCCTTGTTTTTCAGATGAGAAAACTGAGGACCACAGAGGTTAAGCAATTAACCTAATACCACATATCTAATAAGTGGCAGAACCCCACTAATGCAGGCCCTTTGGCACCATATCTATACTCTTTCCCATATGTGACCATGTTATATGAATTAAGTCTTCCTTAATCTTCTGGAACCTGTATAGGATTCCATAGACTCCATTTGGGCAGCTATATATAGTCTACCTTCCCTCAGCCTAGTCTATTTCTTTTTTTTTTTTCATCCAAAGACAAGGTTTATTAAAGATCCACCATATTAGCCAGACTCTTGAGGAATCTGAGAGTCTGAGATATTGACTAGATTTTAAGAATCTGAGCGCAGTCTCATATTTCTGCTGGTCTTACTGGTTGCAGAGAAGCCTTAGAATGTGGGTGTAAATTGGGGACTGGTTATCTATCCATCATATCCCCTCAGAGCTCCAGGGCATGGCCTGTTGTGGCCTAGATTTCAACTCCCCTTACTATCTGCTGCCAGAGAGTTGCCCCCTTGCAGACAGAAGAAACCGATTTCTCTCCTTCCCCTTCTTCTCAGTCATTCAAGAACCTTGTTGTCGCTCTTGTTTTTGCTTGTCCTTCATTTTCGAAGAGAACCAATGATGTCACAGGGTGTGTGGATTGGATCTAAGCAAGGCAGAGTTGCACAAAGTCACTCTCTTCTAGAGTCATTGAAGTTCAATGGCAGGACAAAAGTCAAGATGACTGGCAGTGGCCCAGGAGGCAGTGGGTGACCTCTTTGATGTCTAGTAAGTGCTCCACAGCACGTGCTTCAGCTGCCTTCATAGCCATTGGAAGAACTTGTTCTCATTCACCCATTCTGCTGGGGGAAGTCTTCACATGCTTGGGGGTAGACATCCCCCATCACCAACACATCACCAGTTTTGAGGCCCGCCAGTCACTTTCAACTTGATTTAGCCTGTCTGCTGAGATGGTTTACTGGAGTGTTCCTACTACTGTTTCTTGGAGCGGTAGGTGATAGGTGGCTACCAAAGGTTATAAGGGATGGGTAGCCCTGAAAAGGGCTCAGTAAGCCCTGATATCAGAGGTATGAGGTGTCTCCTTGAATACCCCATGCAGCCAAAGAACCTTGAATGAAAGCTAAAAGAAATCTTGACTTCAGTGTCTATTATTTATGGAATGGATCTAGGCAGAACTAGGAAAATTACATATACATATATATGTGTGTGTATATATATAATATTATATATATGTATGTATGTACACATAATGAATGCAACAATGTAAATGGAAAAACAAACACCTAACCAAAACTGAACACTGTAGAATGACATTGAGCAGGGAAGAAAAACGAGAATGCATCCCTCCCCCTCCCTTTTTTTTGCCAGAGGGAGGACTATGCACGGGAACGTTGCCCATGTTATCTGATGGGATGATGTGTTGATTAATTTGGCTGAACTGGGTTTTTTTCCCCTTTTTTGTTAAAAGGGGTGGTTTTCTGAGTAGTGGAGAGACAAGGGATATATTATAAAATGAATGCAATGTAAAAACAGAAGATCTCAGTAAAAATTCTGAACACCCAACAGAGCAAGGATTTCAATCAAAGAGGAGGACAGTTGGCGATAAGGACCATTGGATCGGTCATACAGTTAAAGCCAAAAGGGACCTTAGAGGCCATTTAGTCTAACTCCCTCATTTCACAGGGAAGGAACAGGGTAGGGAATAAACACTTATTAAGCACCTTCTATGCTCCAAGCATTATGCTAAGCACTTTACAAATATTATCTCATTGGATCTTCACAACAACCCTTCAAGGTACGTGCTATTATTATTCCCATTTTCTGGTTAAGAAAACTAAGGTAAACAAAGGTTAAGTGAATTGCCAGGGGTCAGGAAGGTATAAAAAATGACTTAGGCATAATTTAACCCTATTGACTCTAAAGCCTCTGTACCCCATTGAGACCAATAGGGATGAGAGTAAAGAGAGATAGGAGGTAGAGAAGATCTCTGCTTCAAAAGACATTTTTTCCAGTGGAGTGGGAGTTGGGAGGAAGAAAAATAGATATCTTTATTTTTTTTCAAATAGAGTTGCTACAGATGTGAAATGTTACATGTACTTTCAGATGAGGTCACTCTATTAGTTTGATTTAACTGTCTAACTTTGTTAAAAAGAGACCTTTCACAAAGTGGGAATAATCTGTAAACATATACAATGTAAAAACAATACACATGAAGAAAATCGAAAATGACCAGAAAGCAGAGCTTTGATTTGCCATGGGGATAAGGGGAACAGGAGCTGGGAATTCATTTTCTTTACAGTGAAGAATGACCAGTTAAGGGGCAGCTAGGTGGCGCAGCGGATAGAGCACCGGCCCTGAAGTCAGGAGGACCTGAGTTCAAATCCAGCCTCAGACCAACCACTTGACACTTAACTAGCTTTGTGACCCTGGGCAAGTCACTTAACCTCTATTGCCTAAAAAAACAAAACAAAACAAAAAAAGAATGACTAGTTAATAGGGCCATCCATCCCCTGGAATCCTGTGAAGACTGGGCATACCTAGGAAAAACTAGCCACCAGTGTAGATGTTCCACTCCCCATCTCTGAATGCCCTAAAGAAAAGGCTCCCACTGTACCTTAGGATCTGGGATGGCCAAGTCCCCTTTAGAGCAGGTGCTCTGCTGCCCTAGATATTTGCAAAGGATTGGAGAAAGAAGGTGAGCTTTATGGAGGAGTGACCGTATAAGGGAAGTCCTAACCTGGGCCTGGACTAATATCGGTGCCAAAAGCCAAACGATATCCGGAAACTCCGGGTAAAACTACTGTTTTACCAGGCAAGGAAGCTGAAGACCTACACGTAATAACTCACATAATACCTTCTCTAGAATTTTCATTTGAATTATTGACCCCCTGCACTGCTAAGAATTTCATAGAGGTGTTGAGTCCCCAGATTAAATGGTGATTGATTTCCAAGCCTCTGCCCCTCAAATGGTCCATTAACTGCTGCACCATCCTTTACCAAATGCTACCCATTCATCATGAGATGGAGGAGAGAGAGAGAGTGGGCCAAAGTGATTTCCCAGGACCAGTTTAGATCCCAGATTACCACATTCCGGCTAAACAGCGGGAGTGTCCAGATATTCCCGGGAATAAACAGTAAACACCCACATCTCCTTCTTCCATGAAAATGAGCTCCTTCTGAGGAGCTGGATGAACTGGTATTGAGAAGAAGGAGGTACTTGTCAAATCCCTACTGGTGTATCTTCTACTCCCTGGGGGTGGTTCCCAGCTATCTGAGAGGAAGATCCCATCAGATTAGTATGGCTGATAGGAGTCCATCAAAAACTTGAACGAGATATCAGTAACTGGTAGACTCTCTCAGTCTTTTCAGTGATCACAAGAGGGAAATAAATGGTGATCCAATGGGGACCATGACTCTGAAAGCAACACAATTCTTCATAGTGGTTATTCATTAGCTCTCCTGGAGATACAACGGCACTGTGTTTCAATATTTGCCTTGGGAAAGATAGCATCAGACGTTTTCATTTAGCATATAACACTGTGGAATAGTGAAAAGAGCAGTGATTTTTGGAGTTAGAGGATCGGGGTTCAAATCCTACCTCTTAGAGTTACTTTGTCATTTTTTCCCACTGAGCCTTAGCAAAGTTGGAGGTCAGACAGAAGTGACAAAAACAGTCAATGAAATGTAATGGAGACCAGGTCACGCAACAGAGATGATAGAGAATTAGTCATTTTCTCTGATCTAGGACACCAAGAACCTAAGATATAACAATTCAATGAACTAATAGTGAAAGATCATCACTAGCCCCTAAAGTGCTCACTCAGCAACCACTTCCCCCACTGCCCACCATACTGGGGCAGCAGGACTATCCAAGGGGACCCATAAGTTCCCAACAGAACTCAACTCTACACTCTCTTCCCCCTATTCCCAGCGCCAGGGAAAACCAAAAAGTAGAGGTTACACTGGCCATGAGAGCAGTGAGGCAGCACTCTGTGCCACAATGACAATTATTAGAGAGTCTATGAACAGCCAGGTGGTGCAGTGGATAGAACAATGGGCTTGCAATCAGGAAGACTCATCTTCCTGAGTTCAAATTTGGCCTCAGACACTTATTTATTGTGTAAGTCTGGGCAAGTCACTTAACTTTGTTTTCCTCAGTTTCCTCATTTGTAAAATGAGGAACTGCAGAAGGAAATGGCAAACCATTCCAGTATTTTTGCCAAGAAAACCCTGAATGGGGTCCAAAAGAGTTGGACATGACTGAAAAATGACTGAACACCAAATAAGAAAACAGTCATAGTATAGGTAGAACTATATATTTGTCCAGGCATTCTGGAAAGTAATTTGAAACTATACCCCCAAATTCATGGATCAGTACACATCCTTTGACCCATTAATACCACTAATGGGGTTATAGCCCAAAGAAATCAAAAGAAGGAAAAATTAATATGTACAAAATATTTAAAATAGCTCTTTTCATAGTGGCAAAAAATGGAAACTCAGGGGAGAGCTCCCTTAACAGGGAATGGCTGAACAAATTATGGTATATGAATGTGATGGAATGTTATTGAGCCATAAGAAGTGACAAAGGGGATGATCTCAGACAGAACTGGAAAGACTTGTACGGACTGATATAGATTGAAGTGAGCAGAACCCAGAGAATAATTTACATAATAGCAACAATATTATAAAGAAAGACAACTAAGAAAGACTTAAGAACTCTGATTGACACAATGATCAACCATGATTTGAGAGGACTGGTGATGAAACATGCCATCCAACCCCTTGACAGTCTGACGATGAACTCAAGGTGCAGAATGAGAAATACATTTTCAGACAATATAAGGAGCCTGTTGGTGGAGTGGTCCACCATTCTGGACAATAATTTAAAACTATGCTGAATGGGCTATAAAACTGTGCATACTCTTTGACCCAGCAATATCACTACTCGGTCTGTCTCCCAAAGAGGTCAGAGAAAAAGGAAAAGGATCTATATGTACAAAAATATTCAAGCCACTCTTTTGTGGTGGCAAAGAATTGAAAATTGGGATGCTCATCAATTGGGGAATGTCTGAAAAAGTTGTGGCATATGATTAGGATGGAATATTATTGTGCTGTAAGAAATGCTGAGGAGGATGGTTTCAGAAAAACATGGCAAGACTTATACGAACTGATGTAAGATGAAGTGAGAAGAACGGGAGATCATTGTGCAGAGTAACTGCAATGTTGTAATGATAATCAATTGTGAAAGACTTGGCTACTCTGATCAATACAATGATCCAAGACAATTCCAAAGCTCTCATGCTGAAAAAATGTTATCCATCTCCAGAGAAAGAACTGATTAACTCTGAATGCAAACTGAAGTATAATTTTCTTACTGTCTTTATTTTTTTTAATTTTTTAAATTTTTTTGCAATATGGCTAATGCAGAAATATGTTTCTCATTATTTCACATGTATAATTGACATCATATTGTTTGCCATCTCAATGGGGAGGGGAGGGTGTGGGAGGCAGGGAAAGAATTTGGAACTCAAAATTTAAAAAAAAGAAAACAATGTTAAAATAAATAAATAATATTTTTAAAAGCAAGAAAAGAGGGTCACTGAAACATTTATTTTAGAAATGCACAGAGGAAAACAGAAAAAAGGGCAGCAGGAAACAGAAACAGAGGCCATTTAAGTATTGCCAGAAATCAGCCAAGCTCACCAGCCTAGAGCGATCGTGTCTGATCCCAGGGCACCATCACCCCCCCCCACCCATGCTCCAGTATTTTTTTAAGATCACTCATAATAGCTCAACAATCCCAACCATAAATCCCTTCAGTAACCTGGGATGTTATTCATCAGGGTCTGGGGACTTGAAGGCATTGAGGGCAACTGTATGCTTTCTGACCCTCTTTTTACCTTGGGTTTCTACACTTTATTAGTCATTTTTTTGAGCTATATTTTTCAGCCTAAAAATTTTTCTCCATAGAAGAGAAAGGTTAGGACCTCAAAGCTGGAGTGGAACTCAGAGGTCATCCAGTTCAACTCATATCTAAGCGGGAATAGATTCCCCTCCACTTCCTAACAATGAGAGCTATCCTGAAGTAGAACGCCCTCCTTGAGGACATAGTAGCAGCCCCTTTGTTAGGGGTTCAAGCGATGGATGACCACTTGTTAAGGATGCTAGACAAGAGAATCTTATTCAGGTAGAGTTTGGGTTTGATGGATTCTGAAGTCAGTTCTGGCTTTAAGATTCCATGAAATACAACCATAGGTAGTAAGAGTGATAGATAAAAGAAAAGGCAGAGATCACTTGTAGCTGGAGTTTTCAGAAAAGGCACCAGAGAGGCTAGGTCTTGAAAGGCAAGAATCTGAGGAACTATTCCTCCTCTTAGAGGATGCCAGAAAGGTATTTCAGGCCAGGGCCACAGCATGAGAAAATAGTAAGGAGATGGGAAAGCGTAAGACACATTCTGGAGCCTAGGGAATCCAGATTGCCTAGAGTGGAGGGGTCAGAGTTGGGGAATGGTGAGTGATAAACCCAAAGGGTTAGGCTGAGGGTATATTATGCCACGCCTTGGGCTCATTGTGGGGGGCTGGGGTAAATGGGCTAAGATATTGGTGGACCTGGGGAGGCCTATTGGAAGGAGGGAGGGAGGAGGTTCCTCCCACAACACCAGCTGGGATGTGATGGAAGAAGCTAGAATGCAGACCTGAGCAAGTCTGAGCTAACTTTGAACCCAAGTTGATTGATCTAGGAGCCGCCATTGGACCCTCTGAGCAAGAAGAATATAAAAGTGTTTTTTTGTTCTTTGGGAGTCGGGGAAAGCTCCTGAGATCACAAGTAACCTCTTTACCAATAACTTTTTTCTTTTTCTTTTCTTAGGCAATCAGGGTTAAACGACTTGCCCAGGGTCACACAGCTGGTAAGTGTCAAGTGTCTGAGGCCAAATTTGAACTCAGGTTCTCCTGACCTCCAAGGTCGGAGCTCTATCCACTGTGCCACCTAGATGCCCCTCAATAACTCTTCAAATTCCCTTGCTGGAGGCCTTAACTTACATTAACTTCTCTGAACTCCTTTTTGAACTGCTTTTATCTGAGGATATACACATAGATTTTTATGAAAGGCATTGATTATTTGAACCTCAGCACCTCCCAGCCCCTCCCCCAGTGATCCCTTGCTCCAGATGCTGAACCACTCCCCAATACCTCCTGGTAATATCCTGTTAGTCAGTGGTGCTGTGGGCAGCAGAAGTTACCTATTAGTAGTATTGCCCTTTGAAACATAAACTAGCTATTCAAATTCTATAACTGCCCACTCTACACTAGAACTTTTATCTTCAGACTTTAAACTGTAATTTTTAAAAATGTTTCTTTTCCTAAGAAATTCTAAAAGTTTGGCATATCTATAAAGGAATGATTTAGGTTGAAATGCTTCTACTTTGGAACTTCAGAACTTACAAAGTTATGTCTGAAAGTTTCTTTGGTATGCAGAATGTGTCAAGGTATCATATCTTTTTATCTTTTTTCTTTTGAGAGATTAGAGTTCTTTCCCTATGACTGAGGGTTATTAATTATTCTGAACTTTTTTTTTCCAATAAAATGTAATGATATGAGTTGTTTTTTTCTTCTTCTAACTAATGTTCTAATTGGGCTCTGGTGGGGGCTGACAGTAGAAATCCTTAAAAAAAAATTCTGGGGGCAGCTAGGTGACCCAGTGGATAGAGCACTGACTTTGGAGTCAGGGAGATCAAAGTTCAAACCTGTCCTCACACATTTACTAGCTGTATTATCCAGGACAAATCACTTAATCCTAATTGCCTCCAAAAAAAATTCTGAGTTTGCTATCTTCAAGACAGCAAAAAGAACTCTCTTAATTGCACTTAGAATGGAAAAATGAACAAGGAAAGAAGAGATAAACATATTGGCATAGTGGAGAATGCCTGACTTAGAGTTAGGGAGATCTGGGTTCAAATTCTGCCTCTGTGGCTTATTAGCTGACTGACCATAGGTCAGAACCTCAGTTCCCTCATATGTAAAGTAGGGGTAACAATCTATGTAGCACCTACCCCCCTGCCAAGGTTGTTGTGAGGTTCAAATGAGATAATGTATGTAAAAGTGCTTTGCAGTCTCTGGAGAATTTTAGAATTTTACAACTTGTTAAAACATTTTTTTTTTTCAAAATTGGCTAGGCATTTTTTTCTGTAACACAGAGAAAAATAACTAAAGTAAGTATTAAGTCGAATTACCAAAGAGGAAGTGTAAAGACCTAACATAAAAAAGGAAAGCCAGATGGTGGGCTTTATTGAGTCTACTAAGTATGGAACTATTTCTCTAACAATAGAAACTTGGAAAATTTTTGTAGAGTTATGAAGTTTAAATTACTCTACATGTCATTATTAAAATATATAGTTCATTTTGGTTGCATGTATCAAAAAATTCCTATATGATCTTAACATAAAAATGGGAGACACTTTCTTAGAGCTTTTAAGAAAAACTTTAATTTTAGTAAGTAAATAAACATATATAAATATATATGATGGTAATAAAGAGAAAAGTAATATATATATAAAAAAATTCTGATCTTGACATTCTATGTTTTAATATCCCTTTCAGCTCTAACATTCTGTATTTTAATGTATTTTCTAGCTTTGACATTTTATGTTTTCTAGTTCTGTTGTTATCTCATAATGATTCTTCCTGGCCTAAAAAAAAAAAAAAAAGTGATTTGCAAACTTCAGAGAGTTCCATTAATGTCAATTATTAATGAAACTCCAGAGGGCATATTGCATGAGTATTAACAGAGATAGCAGTACTGCTCGTTTTTTATTTTGCTGCGAACTTCCTCAGTAAGGATAAGCATCTTCAAAATGGAAAAGTTAGAACAGTCATGGGTCAAGGATCCCAGGAGATGAACTCAGAAATCATTTACGGCAAACCTGATTTTGAAGATGAAGAGATACAGTCCTACTGAATCTGTGGCTTGGCCAAAAAGTCATATAGGTGGTGGAGTAGCAGAGCCAGGACTACAATGTAGGTTTTCTAACTCCAAATTTCACGTTCTTTCCATTATACCACAGCTACCTGATAATAGAGGGGCTGGCCACCTGTCGAATGGATAATCTTATATGCTTTATTGGATTTTCACTTGGGTATTTTTCAAAGCATTGAAAGAATTTGCAGATATCACCTCAGAATCATTGTTAGTAATCTTTAAATAACCAGGAAAATCAAGAAGAGTACAAGAAGACTGAAGATGGCCTGATGTGGGTCCATTTTTCCAAAAAATAGACTTGGTAAAACAAAACAAAAACCAATACTTATAAGTTGTACATTAATCCACAGCAAAATCCTCTAATGAATTTCTAACCAAATACTTCTCAAGCTTTTAGAATGGGAGGCAGTGATCACCATGAGACAGCATGAGTTCACAAAAAGCAGAGTTATGCCAAATAAACTTAATTTTTTTTTAGTAGGTCCATAAGATTAGCAGATGAGAGAAATGCTCTAGAGTAGACATAAGGTGTCTCAATTTCAGCAAGATGCTTCTCAGAGTCTCCCCCTTGTAACCTTGTGGACAAGATGGAAAACGTAGATTGAATGAATAATGGAAAGGGAGAGAACAACAAAAGAAATGGACCACTGGGGAATTATAATTATCAAGACTGATTCTGAAGAAGAAATAAGAACATGTACTTCATTCCTCTTTCTTGGTAGAAGTAAGCCACTATGAATGGAGCAGAGCATTGCTTACTGATCTTGGTTCAAATCCCATCAGATTTGACCGATGTGTTGGTCAGCTTTAATGACTTGTTTTCTGTTTCTCTTTTTTTTATTCTTGATGCAAGAGATGGTTCTCTGAGTTGAGGAGGGGAAGAAATTTATTTAGAAATTACAGTAATATAAAAACAAAAGGTCAATTAAAAAAAAGTTTGGATGACAGTACATTTAATTGAGTTGTAACTTGTTAAGTAACTATGCTTTTAAAAATATTGAGTAATACATCTAACCCTAGAAGAATGTCTTTATTGGACTGATTCACCTCTATACTTGACCCAATATTTTTACTAATAATGTGGATGAAGACATAAAGTGTACTTTATTTGCCAATGATGCAAAACTAGAAAGGAGCACTAATACACTGAATAACAAATCAGATTCAACAAGCATTTATTAAACACCTACTATGTGCTAGGCACTATGCTGGAGGCTGCCATTCAGTGATTCAGCCACCAAAGTGATATTCCTAAAGCGCAAGTCCAGCTATGGCACTCCCCTCCTCAGTAAACTTCAGTGGCTGCCTATTGCCTCCAGAATCAAATACAAAATCCACTGTTCGACATTCCAAGCCCTTCATAACCTACCCTACCTTTTCAGTCTTACTCCCTACCACCTACACTTTGATCTAGTGACACTGGCCTCCAGGCTGTTCCATAAACAAGATTCTCCATTTTTCATTCTGGGAATTTTCTATTGTTGTCCCCCATGCCTAGAATGCTCTCTCTCCTTCCCTCTCTCTGCCTACTGATCTTTCTGACTTTCTTTACATCCCAACTAAAATCACACCTTCTACAGAAAGCCTTCCTTATCTCTTCTTCATTGGAGTGTCTTCCCTGTGCCAATTGTTTGTTTACCTCGTTTCCCCCATTAGATCGTATGCTCCTTGAGCTATCTTTTTCCCCTTGTTTTGTATCCTCCGTGCTTAACACAGTGCCTGGCAACATAGTAGGCAAATTTAATAAATGTTTAGTGACTGATTGATTGCTAGGGATACAAAGAAAAAGAATGAAACAATCTCTACTCTCAAGTAGTTTACATTCTAATGAGAGATAGGTATAGGTATATGTACACACACAACACACACACACAATGTCTCAAAAGTCAGTACAGCTTTAATAACTTAAATATCTATTTAATAATAATTTATAATAATATAATTGTACAATAATTTAGATATCCAACCTATTTTATCACATATATTAACATATATTATTTTATGTAACATGTATGATAGTGTATATCATATATAAGCTATAATAATTTAATATCTATTTAATAATGGTTATGAAATATCTAGCAAGAACTGTTTAATATCTATTAAACTTAGCTATTAAAGCTTAAAAGTACACTCTGTGTAGTAAATATATATATAGACACAAGCTCACCAAAAAAACAGGACCCAACCAGACTTAACAGCTCCTGGACCTGACCCCGATGGCTGGGCTGTACTGTTCCTCTGTCACTTCCACAGTGACAGACACAGCTCTCTGAAGCTTCTGCTTTCCCAGCTTCCTGCTCTGCCCCTTGTCAGGACTTCTCCCAGCACGCCCCCTCCACCGAGAAGCATCTGCTGTCTTCTTGCCTGGTTTCTGCCCTACTCCTCCCTTAGGATAGAAGGGGCTAGTTTGTCAAAAAAAAAAAAAAAAAAAAAAATGGCAATGTCAGTCCAGGAACAAGTCACTTCCCCTGGGGGAAATCAGCCTTTCTACCTGAACTGGATGGCCTTGCCTTTCCTGTTCTTTGACAGCATCAAAACAGGGCTACACTTCAAACAAACAGTTTGGACTGAACAGCCTGTTCAATCCTTTCCAGTTCTAACATTGATCCTTCTCTAGAGACATACACAGAGAACCTATCTATTCTCCAAAATATTTATAGTAGCATTTTTTCGTTAGTAGCAAAGAAAAAGAAATTTTCCCAAACTAGAAACAAATTACATGTTCTGAATAGAGAATAACCAATCAAATTGTGGTATACGGATGTAATGAAATATTATGGTAATGTAAGAAACAATATGAATAATATACAGAAACATAGGAAGGATTCTATAAATGGATGCGAACTGAAGTAAGCAGATCTACATGATTACTAAAACAATGTACATGTGAAGAACAACAATAAAACAACTGAAATTGCATTGTATGAAATTATAAGCCAGCTTTGACCCAAACGAAAAGATGAAAAGCTTCCTCCTTCCCTTCCACGCAGAGATGAGAGACTATGAGAAAAGACACTACAGGCAATGTCAAACCATATACATACACACACACACACACACACACACACACACACACGTATGCTGGTTAGTTTTGCTGAACTATTTCCTGTTTTTCATCATAGAGGATGGTTTTCTTGGAGGGGGAAGAGGGTTACACTGGGAAATGTAGGTAGTGTAAAATTGATTTTAAAAAGAATTACACGGCAAGCAGGCAATTTTAAATGTCATGCTATAATTTCCAAACATTCCCTCCCACTGATAATCGAATGAGACAACCCCTCAAAAACTGCAGTCTCATTTCTGCCTTCAATACTTGTCAAGCTAATGGTTACTCTTAAGTGCCTCCTCCCTATCACTTTAATAAGCTACTGAAAATACCCAAAGTTCAATGTTTGTAGATACCTTTATTGTCCCAGATTGCTTGAATTAGTTAATTATTAGTAATGATTTTATCAGCTTGGGATCTTTTTGGTTCAGGAACATGTTTTGAAACGTGTAGTAGTAGCACAGTTCAAACATATTTTAGCTATCTTCAAATATTCTTTTTTAAAAAATTATTGCTACATTTGGTTTTGACATAGCAGAAATATTCCAACCAGTAAACATTGAATCCCTTACAAAGCACATCCTCAGAAAAATACTAAACAAAATTATCTAAAAGAACAGTTGTGTCACTTTCCACTTCCATACTTTGCCATTTGTTAACAGAAAGAATTCTTTCTGTTGTGAGCTTTGACCTTAATAATTTGGTACTCACATTTTCTATTATATTTGACGTGAGTTGCATTGATATTCAGCGTTGTCTTAATTTTCATTATTATAGTAATCATGTATATTAGGTTTCTGGTTCTTCTTTCATCACTCTGCGTTTCTTTATACAAGTCTTCCCACATTTCTCTGAATTCTTCATAGTTGTTATTCTTTACGGTACAACAATGTTTCATTATGTTAATATGCCACGTTTGTTTAGCAATTCCCCAACACAATTTGTTTCCAGCTTTTCACTATTAGAAAGTGTGCTGCTATGAATATTTTTGTACATGTAGGTCTTTTCTTGTTGTAAGTAACATCCTTGGGATATAAACCTAGTAGTGAGATCACAGAATCAAAAGGTATAAAAAATTCAGTGATTTTTCTTACAGGATTTGAAATTGTTTTCCAGAATGCTCAACACTTTTCACAAATGCACCCACGATGGGCCTGTTTTCCTACAGTCTGAATCACACAGTAAGTTTTGCCAACCTGTTGAATATGTGGTAATATTGGAAAATTTTAATTTACATTTCTCTGATGAGTGATTTTTCAACATATTTTTAGATGATTGTTGATAGCTGGTGCTTCTTTTTTTAATCAATTTTTTTTCTACTAACAAAAATAGATTTATTTTCTCTTTTCCTCTCATCTCTATTGGAAAAAAAGAAAAATAAAAACAAAACCCTTCTAGTAAATATGCATAGTTAAACAAAACAAATTCCTACATTTCCTATGTGCAAAAAAAAAAAATGTCTCATTTTGTACCCTGAGGGTGCAATGGTCCTCTAGAAACATACTTGGTCATTGCATTGATCAGGAATGGTACTAAGGTCATTCAAAGTTTTTTTTTTTTAATATATGGGTTTTTTTATATTGTATACATTGCTCTCCTGGTTCTGTTCACTTTATTTTACATCACTTCTTGGTGTTCGTTCTTTTGAAAACTATTTACGTCCTTTGACCTTTCACCAATTATGGTATCCTACAGACTTGTGCCAGTTCTCTATAGACTTGAGGTATTAGACTTTTGTAAAGGATGTTTAATACAAATGTTTTTTCCAACTAACTTTTCTTTTTCTTTTTGCTACACTGATTCTGTGTAAAAGATTTTTAAATGATATATAATCAAAAGGTCCTATTTTGTCTTTTACAATGAATAGGCTCTACACAAGGCTTCTAACCAATTATTTCAGTCTCTAAAGCTGTAATAGTTTTAACCTTGTATTTCTCCTCCAGCTTTTTAATGGAAGGTATTTTATATTTATCCATCTAGACTTCATTGTAGTACATAGTGTATGGTGCTAGTCTAAACCCATTTTCCACTAAATTGTTCTTCGGTTTCCCCAGAAGTTTCTACTGAATTAAAAACTATTCTGTTGAATTAAAAAATCGAATTAAAAAAACTAAAACCACTTCCTCAGTGGTTTGTGTTCTCAGGTTTATCAAAAAACACTAAGCTGCTGAATATGTTTATTTATTGGTCATATTTATCTTATCTATTCAATTGACTAAGGTTCTTAGAGCCTTTTTAAACCAGTATGGTGACTCAGTGGATAGAGCACTAGGCCTGGAGTCAGGAAGACCTGAGTTCAAATTTGGGCTTGGACAATTACTAGCTCTGTGACCCTGGGCAAATCATTTAACCCTGTTTGCCTCAGTTTCCTCATTTGTAAAATAAGCAGAAGAAGGAAATGGCAAACCACTCCAGTATCTTTGCCAAGAAAACCCCAAATAAGGCCACAAAGAGTTGGACAGGAGTGAATAACAACATGAAATAGTTTAGATAATAAATACTTTATAACACATGAAATCCTAAACAGGATGATTTATTTACAAGCAAGTTATCTTCATAGCAACTATAATCCCCATTTTTGCAATTCATGGTACAAAGTACATTTTATAGGATACACTTGAACTTGGATGAACTGAGACTTAAACATTCCAAAGCAAATGATGCTCTTTTCTAGTAAAAGTCCAAGGAAGCATGTTAAAAAGAGAAAACAATGGAAGAACTGTCTTTGCCTTGTAATGAACATAAGAATGCATGTTAGGGCCCAGCTCTGGACTGTGGCCTCCTGTGGGGTAGTAAGAGACGCCTGGAGGTACTAACCTGCCCCTTCTGGGGTACTGGGAATGCCTCAGTAACAGACGCTGGCTCCACCTACGAAGGAGGAACATGGGAGGAGCTCAGGCAAGTTCCACCCACGAGGTGGAGCTAGGGCTATAAGAGCAGGCCCCGGGGGTGTCTGGGGGAGAGATCAGGAGTCGGGTGGGAGTGAGAGCAGAGGCCGGGACCTTGGGAGGCAGGAGAGCATGTAACCAATAAATCGTGTACAGCTGCCAGCTCGGGTGTTCTGTCTAGTCATTCCTCTCCACCCTCGGAGGGGCTGGAGATGTCCGAAGACTGGGAAGGGTAAGTATCCAAGCGATGGTCCAGGTGTAGAGACCCCGGGCAAATGTAGAGGTGGACTAGAGTGGGAAGAGACTTAGAGCAGACAGGCCATTTAGGAGGCTGCCATAATTCAGGCAAGAGGTTATAAAGCCCAGAACTAAAGTGGCAGCTGTATGAGCAGAGAGAATCCTAACCCCTAACTCTGACTTTAAGGCTGAGACTGGGGAAGAGGTTAGGTGATTTGCCTAGGGTCACACAGCTAGTAAATGCCTGAGGCAGAATTTGAATTTAGGTCTTCCTGACTCCAAGTTCAGCTTAACCATTGTAACCATCTAACTACCTTAACCCTTCAACCAAGGTCAGGTCTACTAGTAGAATATCACCTAATTTGTAAGCCCAATGAAAAGTCTTTTGCTTTATTTTTTTTAACCTATTTGCCGAGTGCAGATTAAAGCACACTTTTTTCACTTTCTCTATTTTTCTTGGGGGATGTGTGTGTGTGTGTGTGTGTGTGTGTGC
Source organism: Vombatus ursinus (assembly GCF_900497805.2). Classification (NCBI taxonomy): domain Eukaryota; kingdom Metazoa; phylum Chordata; class Mammalia; order Diprotodontia; family Vombatidae; genus Vombatus; species Vombatus ursinus. The sequence goes on from NW_020940527.1 coordinate 23,480,869, forward strand.
TGACTTTTGCAACATGGCTAATATGGAAATGTTTTGCATGACATCACATTTATAATCAATATATTGCTTCCTTTTCAAGGGGTTGGGGAGGGGCAAAAGAGGGAGAGAATTTGGAACTCAAAATTTTTTAAGTTAAATACTAAATTTTTAAAAAATGTAATGGAGAAATATTTAATGAAATAAAAAATATTAAAAAAAATAAAACTTATTTGCAAGGTTGTGTTTCTTTTCATGTGCATTATATATACATATACATTCATATATGTGTGCATACATATACATATATACATACATATATATTGTATATTTTCAAATTATTTTTAATCAGCTTCTCCCCCTCTACCATCCCTCCCACTCCCAGCAATTAGCTTCAGGGTAGGCTAGTGTACGGAGTAGCACCATATTTATCATCAGAACATCTGGGTTTGAGTGTTTGTCCTGCCACTCTAAGCCTCAGTTTCACTATCTGCAAAATAGAGCTGACAGTCTATGCAGGGTGCTACCCTCAAAGTTATGTGGCTTCTGCTGCCACATCATTGAGAGGTGTGAGGACCAGAAGAGATGTTCTCTGTATTCTGCGGCTATAAAGGGCATGTGGAATTGTCATAATATCATTTGCTTCAGTTAATTATGGGATGGGAACTGGACCTGTTATATTTCATTGATATAGGGAACTCCCAGGTGAGGATATTACCCAGGGTCATGAAGCCAATATTTGTCAGAGGCGAAATTTGAACCCTGGTCCTCCTGGCTTTAATGCCAATTTGATACTCACCATGCCATACTGCCTCTTGTGCTGATTTTAATTTTATTTAAATTAGGGAAGCACATCTACCAAGTGGGAAGTCAAAATGGATTTCTTGGGAGAAAAAACAAAATTACAATTTAAAAGGAATTTGTTCTAATAAAATTTAATAATTTTAGTAACTCCAACTGTGCACATGTTTAAAGATTCTGTCTTACCTGTGAGACACTAGATCTTTGACCTTTGAAGAAAAAGGGGCTCTCTCTCCAACAGTCTTAAGAATAAGAGGAAAGATTCCTAGAAAGGAATTTATTTATAGGTGATTTACTTACAGGTGAGCTATCTTCATAGAAAATATAATCCCACGTGTGCAATTCAAGGTTTAAAGTGCATTCTGTGCTATGTGCTTGAACTTGGATAAACTGTGGCTTGAGCTCTTGGACAAAAATGATTGTTCCCTTCATGAAAAGCCCAAGAAACTATGTTTAAAAGGGAAAAGGTGGGTCGCCGAGGGACGCACCCTGCTCCTCTTCCACCGTCTCCCGGAACTTCCCCCCGGGGCACGTGGGTTGCCGAGAAGTTTGGGGGCGGCCTGGGGGCGCCGCACTCGTGGACCGTGAGGTCGGGTGGGGACGGCGAGCCCCGGCGCCGACGTCGACGTCACTGTGCCAAAATCACGGAAGGGGAAAAGTGCCGGACAACAGAAAAAAGTTATCCATCCTTATAGCAGAAAAGCAGCTCAACTTAGTGGAGAAGCTCACCAATAAGAAAGAAAGGAAAAGTTGAAGAATGGAAAGGCTTTGCGTCTAAACATAGGTGAGAAACTGCAATGGTTTCAAAGTCACCTTGATCCTGACAAAAGAGAGCATACAAAAAAAGATGCTTGTGAACTAATAGAGAGTTATTTACATCGGCTCAACAGCGAACTGGAACAGATTGAGTTGCAGAACAGCATCAAAGGCAGACAGGGAAGGAGGCACTTTTCTCGAGAAACAGTCATCACGTGAGCGGAAACTCTACGAAGGCTATGGCATGGAAATGCCTGACCTTGTGAATGCAAAACATCTGAGAACTTTCAGGGAATGGGACGGTGATCTGCAGAAACTGCCAGATATTAAGATGAGAAAATTTTGTGCTAGTGATGGAATTTCTAACAAGGCTAAGAAGATACTGTGTCTACAGAGGTAGACTTGGGGAAAATAGACAGCCAAGATGGATCAGATGACTCCGATGAGGAAATGCCAGAGGTGGCCAAGTTCCAATTGATTTGACTGAAGAAGAAATAATTACGCTATCGTACTCTCAAGCATTGCTGGTAAATCTTCTCATACAAATGTACAGAATCTCTCTCCTGTTTGGCCTATAAAGTAATATTTGCTGTGCAGTTTTAAAAGAATATGTTAATAAGTCATATTTGAAGAAGAATACTTAATATTTAAACTTGAACTACCAAGAAAAGAAATGCATACTAGTGATCCTTTTACTGGAGTGTATCAGGATGAGGAAAAAGGAATTGGCATATTAGTTGAGGTCTTTTTTTTATCATATAGAATATCAGAACTGGGAAGGACCTCCAGGTTCTTTTAGCTCATACCCTTACTATTCAGAAATCTTTTCTACGATATACCCTTCAAATGGTCACCCAGTCTGTGGCTGAAGATGTCTAGTGAGGGTGAGTCAATTGTTTGAGGAGTCCGCCTGGGCCACTTAGGCTTAGCTTTCATTGTTAGGGAGTCTTTCCTTATATTGAGCCTCACCTATCCCCATTACTTCTTATTCTGATTCTGCCTTCTAACTTAGCACAGTGAAACCCATTCCTTTTTATCATGATAGTTCTTAAAAATGCTCCTGAAGTGATACTCTTTATCATAGTTTTTGGTTAGGTGTAAACACTTGTTTCCTTAATATGTTTATATATAGTTTAGAAGCCCAGAGCAAGGTCTTCACTTTAGTCATGACAAACCCAACCCTTTCATTATTATACCACCCTCTCTCCTTTTTTTAGAAGTATTAAGAATTACTTTGTGTAGAAAGAAAACATTCATCACTGACAGATTAATTGTTGCTTTCACAACCAAAGAGAGTGGAAAAATTTATAAGAATCACTAGTGTCTTATTATGTTAATTCCCCCTCTTGCTAAGTTAATCTGTCTTTTAACTGGGTCATAAATGAATTCTGGTTGCTTTCCCTAGCTGGTATTTAATTTTGTGATTTCCTATCATGAAATATGATAGATATTTCTGTAGCAAAAGCAGTCTTAAGATAGAAGAAAATACCTATCTAAGCATTCTTTCCAAGGGATGAGATAAATTGACAGACGATATGCCTTCCTTCAGAATTTAGAGAAACAAAAACATTTGCTAGAAAGATGAGGTATTCAGTGTTATTATTTACAACATACTTTTAACTTGTGTCATATTCATAACATAAGTGAATTGTTCAGGGAAAGACAGATTGAGAGATTATTTTTTGTTAACTTAAAACAACTTGTCAATGTTTAAAATATATATTCTTTATGACAGCTAAAAATAAAACTTATTTTTATATTGGCAAAAAAAAGGGAAAAGGTAAGATCAGAACAGAACAATCTTTAATTTTTAATGAACACAAGCAAATATGACAGAGGAGATAAATACGGTTTACACTAGAATTGAACATGCTTACCTTTACCTAAATATTTCACTGAATGTGGAAACTGTGAAATATAATATAGGTACCATAACTGACCTAGGATGAGGTACACAAAAGGGACCTGTGAGGTTTGTTGGATAATCTGGAGTATAAAAAAAGGGAGATACAAATTTTCCATCTCTCTGGGAAGGAGATATTTTGAGTAAATAAGAGACTTAAGTTTTTTTTTTTTTCAGTTTCTAAGTATACCTTTTATTTATTTTTATTAAACCATTTATTTGTTAATTTTTAGTTTTCAACATTAATTTTCATAAGATTTTGTGTTTCAAATTTTTTCTCCCTCCTCCCCCCCCTCCCCAAGATGGCATGCAGTATGATAATGGCTTTACTTATAAGTTCATATTGAATGTATTTTCACATTAGTCATGATGTAAAGAAGAATTGGAACTGGATTTGGAATTGGATGCAATGGGAGGAATCCCGAGAAAGGAGAAATAAAACAAAACAACAAAAGAAAAGGAGAGCAAGTAGTATGCTTCCATCTGCTTTCAGATTCCATAGTTCTTTCTCTGGATGTGGATAGCATTTTCCATCATGAGACTTTTGAAGATGTCTTAGATCCTTGCATTGCTAAGAAGAGCTAAGTCTACCAAAGTCAGTCATTGCACAGTGTGGTTGTTACTATGTACAATGTTTTCCTGGTTCTGCTCACTTCACTCAGCATCAGCTCATATAAGTCTTTCCGGGTTCTTCTGAAGTCTGCTGGCTCATCATTTCTTATAGCACAATAGTATTCCATTAGCCATTCCCCAATTGATGGGCATCCCCTCAATTTCCAATTCTTGGCCACTACAAAAAGAACTGCTATAAATATTTTTGTACATGTGGGTCCTTTTCCCATTTTTATGACCTCTTTGGGATACAGACTTAAAAGTGGTATTGCTGGGTCAAAGGGTATCCACATTTTTATAGCCCTTTGGGCATAGTTCCAAATTGCTCTCCAGAATGGTTTGATCAGTTCACAACTCCACCAACAATGCATTAGTGTTTCAATTTTCCCACATCTTCTCCAACATTTATCATTTTCCTCTCAAGACTTAAGTTCTTATGATAAGTGGATCTCCAGGCTATGGTAGAAGGGTATTTTTTTCAGATTTCTGAGAGTCTCTTAAAGCCACTTCTTGGTGCCTGAGTCCTTGCTTATCAGAAAAAGCTGGATTGAGTTTTCTAATTAGAACTAGCCACCATGCAGAAAGTGTCTCATGTAGATAATGGATAACATGAGTGATGGGTCAGGTATGAAAAAAGGGCTTTTTCATAAGCTTTGGCCAAGTGATTTATTGTTCCTGCTATGACTACAAGTTGATATTTATGTCATTTTACTGTTATATAAAATTAGAGTTGGAAGAAACTCCAGGTGCCATCTTGTGCAACTTGTACTTACAACAGGCCTGACAAGTAGTCATCTTGCCTTTGGTGTCAGAGTACCTATTGTCCAAGGTCATACCATGGAATAACTCTTAATTGAAGGAATTTTTTTTTTCACCCTGAAACCTCTCTGTAACTTTTTAAAAAATAAGTTTTTATTGGTCTTCTATTTTTATATCATCACAGTTATTCCCAGTATCCCTTTTCATCTCCCTCCCAGAGAGCCATTCAATTTAACAATTTTTAAATAGTATTTTTCCCCAGTTATATATCAAAAAAATTTTTAGCATTCATTTTTACAAGGTTTCAAGTTCCAAATTTTTCTCCCTCCCTCCCTCCTCTCCCTTCTTCTGAAAATGGTAGGAAGCTTGATATAGTTTATATATGTGCTATCTTGTTAAAAATATGTCCATGTTAGTCACAGTTGTGAAAGAAGAAACAGATTAAAAAAACATGAGAAGAATAAAGTAAGTATAAAAATATATTTCAATCTGCATTCAGAGTCTATCAGTTCTTTATCTGGATATGGATAGCATTTCCTTTGTGAGTTCTTTGTACTTGTTATGGATCATTGCATTGCTGAGAAGAGCTGAGTCATTCATAATTGATCATCACACAATATTGCTGGTACTGTGTACAATGTTTTCTTGGTTCTGCTCATTTTGCTTTGAATCAGTTCACACAAGGTTTTCTAGGATTTTCTAAAATCTGCCTGTTCATCATTTCTTATTACACTGTAGTATTCCATTACATTCATACCACAGCTTGTTCAGCCATTCCCCAGTTGATGACCATACCTTCAATTTCCAATTCTTTGCAACCACGAAAAAGGCTGCTATAAATTTTTTAGCACATATGGATCCTTTTCCCTTTTTTATGATCTCTTTGGGATACAGACCCAGTAGTGGTATTGCTGGATCAAAGGGTACACCGCACACTTTGGTTGCCCTCTGGGCATAGCATTTAACAAACTTTTAAAGTCAACTTTTAAAGCATTTTAAAAATGCTTTAAAAATATTTTTAAAAGACAAAAAAGGAAAAGAGGAAAAAATTAGTATAATTGATCAATACACTGAAAAAGTCTGAAAACATCTGTGGACCTCCTATACCCCAAAGGGGTGGGTTGAGGGTATCCTCTCATATTTCTTCGTTTAGGTCATGCTCAAGCTTTGTAATTGTCTTACATTCACTTTTTATAATTGACTTTGTTTCCAGGTCTTTGCTACTTCCAAAAGGGTTGCTATAAATATTTTGATTTATATGGGAACTTTCTTCTTATCAATGACTTCCTTCAGATATAGGTCCAGTAATGAAGACTCTGGTTCAGAGGATATGGACATATTAGTCACTTTATTTGCATAATTACAAATTGCTTTCCAAAATGGTTATATCATTTTACATCTTCACCAACAATGCAACTTCCTTTTGAATTAAATTAAATTAAATTAAACTTTCTTTAAAAATTAACTTGCTGATATATTTTATTGGTCTATTTTATTTTTACATCATTTACATTTCCTGTTGCATTTCCCACTCCCATTTCTTTCAGTCCCTTCCCAGGGAGCCCTTCCTCATAATAAAGAATTTTTAAAAGGGGGAAAAAATAGTTCAGCAAAACTAACCAAAATATTGGAAAATTGGGATGCTATATCCAGTGTTCCAAACTCTTCTTCCCAACTTCTCTAAAGAGGTCACAGAGAGGTATTATTTCATATCATTTTGGGGGGCCAAGCATGGTCATTTAATTTCACAATATTCAGTTTGGATCTTTTTGTATCCCACTTACATTGTTATTGTCATTGGCCATATTGTTTTCCTGGTTCTGCTTACTTTACTTTGCATCAGTTTATATTTAGTCTTCCCATTCTTCTCCGCATTCATCATATTTCCCTCTCTTCAGTTTTCGCTCTTTGCTCCCAGATCTGCCTTCTGGGATCAAGCAGAATTATTCTTATCCCTCTTCCTCATGACTGCCCTTCAAATACTTGAAGACAATTATTACATTCCTCATGATACTTCTCTTTTCTAAGCTAAACATTCCCAATTCCTTCCACTGACCTTTGCATGGCGTGGTCATACGAAGGCCTCTCACCACACCAGGTACCCTCCTCTGAATGCTCTCCAGCTTATCAATATCACTTCTAAAATGTAGCAGCCAGAGCCCAGCATGACACTTTGATTTGTTCTTACCAGGGAAGCATGTAGTGAAATCATCATCTCCCATGTTCCAGACACTATGGCACTCTTGATGCAGCTTAAGATTGCATGACTTCTTCAAATTTATAAGAATACCAGCCATTCCCCAATTGATAAATGGTCAAAGGATATGGCCAGTTCTCAGATGAAGAAATTAAAGCCATCTATAATCATTTGAAAAAATGCTCTAAATCACTATTGATTAGAGAAATGCAAATCAAAACAACTCTGAGGTACCACATCACAGAATGGCCAACATGACAAAACAGGAAAATGATAAATGTTGGAGAAGATGTGAGAAAATTGGAACACTAATGCATTGTTGGTGGAGTTGTGAAATGATCTAACCATTTTGGAGAGCAATTTGGAGCTATGGCCAAAGGGCTATAAAAATGTGCATACCCTTTGACCTAGCAATAGCACTTCTAGGGCTATATCCCAAGGAGATCACACAAATGGGAAAAGGACCTACATGTACAAAAATATTCATAGCAGCTGTTTTTGTGGTGGCAAAGAATTGGAAATTGAGAGGATGCCCATCAGTTGGGGAATGGCTGAGCAAGTTGTGGTATATGAATGTGATGGAATACTATTGTGCTATAAGAAATGATGAACAGGCTGACTTCAGAAAAACCCGGAAAGACTTGTATGGTCTGATGCCGAGTGAAGTGAGCAGAACCAAGAGAACGTTGTACACAATAACAACCACCTTGTGTGATGACTAATATTGATAAACTTAACCCTTCCTGGCAATACAAGGATCTAAGACATCTCCAGAGGTCCTTTGATGGAAAATGTTATCCACATCCAAAGAAAGAACTATGGAAGTCGAATTGCTATTTTTTTTTCTCTTCTGTTGAGTTTTGTTTCCTCTTTCTGATGGTTCCTCCTATTGGTTTTAATTTTTACTTACAACATCACTAATGTGAAAATATGTTTAATATGAATGTAAATGTATAGCCTATATCATATTGTGCGCCGTCTTGGGGAGGGTGGTAGGGAAAAAGGGGGAGAAAAATTTTAAACTCAAAAGCATATGGAACTGATTATTGATAAATCAAAATAAATTAATAAAAAAGAGAATAAAATGATATGATTAACTCCTGATTCTTCAAAAAAAAAGATTGCATGACTTCTGTTGGCTCTCATGTCATTTATATTGAGCTTGTCATCCACTGAAATTCCCAGAGTCTTTTCACACAAATTGTGGAACCACCATCTTCTCAGTTACCTGGACTCCCCACCAAGGTGTCATCCTCAACACCTCATTCACCCCCATTCTACAATCCATCTAAATCCCCCTCATTATTAACCTTCACATCACCTCTCCTGTATAACCCCTTCTCTTCACTCACTCAGTCACCACTCTTTTACAGGCTCTAATCACATCTCCTCTACACAATTCCAATAACCTCCTAAGTGGTCTACCTTAAGTCTTGCCACTCCAACCTATCTTCCTCTCAACTGCCAAAGGGATTTTCCAAAAGGACAGGTCTGACTATATGTCATTCTAAATTACCAGTCTGACTCTGTCACCCTCCCTCAACCTGAAGCCATTCAATAAAATCTATTTTTTATCTCTAGGAACAAAGATAAAATCCTCTTTGGCATTTTGAGCCTTTTACAATCTGGTCTCTTCCTGTTTTTCCTGTCTTTACACCTCTCAAAGCATTTTATAATCCAGCTACAATGGCCTGCTTGACGCTCCTTTCACATGACATGCCATCTTGTCTCCAGTAAATTTAATAAAGGTAAACTGAGGCACAGAATTCTGAGCTTTATCAGTTTATTAACAGGGTGTGAACCTGTTAACAATGTGGGTCAAATGATTACCTCAATTACCCAGGGGAGGAGGCAGAGCTCCTTTTTACAAGCTAAAACAAAGAACAGAACTGAATAGGTGAAGAAAATAATACAATTGGCTATAGGTTGGCAGCATCATGGAGTCAGGACAGCATGATTGTTTGCATTAAGAAGAGTGGGCTAGCACCCACGTGAGGCTAGCAACCACCCCTCTCGGTCTTAGAGGAATGCTTAATTGATTTATGGGACCTATCTGTATCCTGGGGCTATTGATAGTTGGCCCAGGGTAGCAGGCTCCCTGACTCCTAAGAGGAAGAGAAGCTTTCCTTAATTGTACAAGGACAGCAAAGGACAAGCAAGTATGTCCTGGAGAAATGTACCAGGTCAGGGCTTCAAAGTTAGCAGGGATCCTCATCGTAGTTTCAAGGCAGAAAAGAGTGCTTGTGGTCACTCACAGAACAGAGCACAGGCCAGGACAGTAGTAAATACCTCTTCTTAGATCACACCACCTTGGAAGAACTGAACACCTACGGGTCTAACCACTGTTCTATTCTTGCCTCAAGGAAATCTGTTATCCTTGAGGGAGGCAGGTGGACACCAGGGAGTCTGGTCCACTATCTCTAACCTTGTAAGTGGATTCAAACAATGAACATTTCTTAGTCACAAGAGTTCAGCTTCCCCTCTGAGATAGTTAAAAGACAACTTGGCATCCCTTATACCTTCAGCTCCTGGAAAATCTCATGACAGAAAATGAAAATGATAAATATTAGAGAAGATGTGAGAAAATTGGTACATTAATGCATTGTTGGTGGAGTAGTGAACTGATTCAACTATTCTTTAGAGCAATTTGGAACTATGCCCGAAATCACACATACCCTTTGACCTAACAGTGGCACTACTAGGTCTGTATCCCAAAAGAGATTAAAAAAAAAAAAGGGAAAAGGACCTATATGTATGAAAGTATTTACAGCAGCTTTTTTTCTGGTGGCAGGGAGTTGGAAATTAGGAGGATGCCCATCAATTGGGGAATGGCTGAACAAATTGTTATGTGATTGTGATGGAATACTATAAGGAATGTAAGGCTGTAAGGAATAATGAGCAAGATGCTCTCAGAAAAACCTGGAAAGATTTATATGAGCTGATGCAAAGTGAAATGGACTGTGTACAAAGTAACAGCAATATTGTAAGATGATTGACTGTGAATGACTTAGTTATTCACAGCAATGTAATGATCCAAGACAACTCTGAAGAACTTATGATGAAAAATGCTATCCATCCCCAGACAAAGAACTGATGGTGTCTAAATACAGATTGAAGCACCCTTTTTAAATTTTAGTTTTTCTTGAGGGTGGGTTTTTTTTTGGTCCATGTTTTCTTTCACAACATGACTAACATGGAAATATGTTTTACATGATTACACATGTATAACCTATATTGAATTGCTCGCCTTCTCGATGAGGGGAGTGGGGAGGGAGGAAAGGAGAGAATTTGAAACTCAAAGTTTTAAAAATGAATGTTAAAAAATGTTTTTAAATGTAATTGGGGAAAAATAAAATAATAAATAATTTTTTGGAAAAAAATATAACTTCAATCTATAGTCTTCCAGGTATAACTTCATAATTTTCATAATAAACAAATCTTATAGATCTTCCACTTTGTCAAGGCATGTTTTAATACAAGAGGGGAACCCATTTTCTCAGTAAACCAACTCACAAGTTCTTTCATGGGGCTGATAAGATTTTATGACCTTACTCAGGCAGATGGTCCCAAGAAACTTGGTAAGTTTACAAATAAGAAGATTTTTATGAAGTCTTTCTCTTTTTTTTTCTTTTTCACAAAGTAAGTATTATTTTCTCCCTTTTAAAATATATCCAATTAAATGTTTTATAGGTTTTGAGAATATGACCAGTTTTTAATAACTTAATAATTTCACAATGTCCAAATCAAAAAGGAGTTAAATTCTTCAGTGACACCATTTTATCATTCTCTAAATAATATTTCTTAAACAATGATTTCCCAGAATTTACAATACAAGAAAAAGCAGAAACACAACAACAACATTCACAATATCATGAATTTAAAGTGTGAACCAGCCAGGACCCTCCCCAAATCAGCTTGAACCCCCCCTCACCTGAGAAAGGCCTAAAACCTGGATTGACCAATCAGGAGAAAGACATTTCTGGCCCACTCTGAGCTTAACCTACCATAATGCCTTGCATGCTTTGCTTTGCTCTCTGAGTGAATCCAAGCTTTCTTGCTGGATTTTGCTAACTGGGAACATTCTTCAGACAAGGACCAGGCCCATTGGATATTTTCCTTATCTTATTTGGAGATTTTCCTTTGTTGGCCACTATCTTGAGTAATGGTATCCCTCTTTCTTGATGTTATGTTATGTTATATTATGTCATGTTAATGATAGAAGAAAGACAAACATCCTGGAACTATAATTTCAATGGACACTTTGACACTTCTTCTATCTTATTGTGTTTACAATCGATCCTATTAAGAAATTCCTTTCTCATATCACGGTTAACACATACGGAGACTATAATTTTGGCTTACCCACGCGTCCCGTGCGAGGAAGGGAGGGAGGGGTAAGAGGAAATTGCTCTGAGGATATAAGGTCTCCTTTTTCTATCATCCTTGGGCTCATTTTCACAATTAACTCCCATGCATATCTCTATGTGCATGATTCTCCAGCTTTGAGAGAAACAAACATGCACATGCATCCTAATTTTGTCTGTCCTTCTTAGAATAAACTCTGTAATGGTTGACAAAAGCATACAATAAAACTTATTACTAGTCAGATGATATGAAATCAGTCAAATGCATTTCTAAATTATCTTAAAGAGAAAACATTCTTTTATCACAAATGGCTTTTAAACTCAAAATCCTTATCATTTGGCGAGGCGTATATACAAAACACATTTCATTAAAGATAAGCAATAAAAAGGTAGCATATGCATGGGACAACCCTAGGGGGGTGGGGGGATTGGATGTTATAATTTATCCCTTTAGACCAGACCTACACTTCCTGGCAGTAGGCAGCGGCCAAAACTAAAACAGGTTAACCTTCTTCCGGCTGAAGATAAATTTTTAGCAGCTCACTTTCCAAGTAAAGGTATAATTAATGATTAAACTATTTTGCAAATAAATCATATTTTTTTTAAAAAAGGGAAATTTCAGTTAATTTCAATTACATTTATTACTTAAGATTTTTATTTATCACAAAATCACATTAATGTTAAAAAAATGACTTTGCTAAGAGGTACACGTTTTAGTACAGTTTTCAGGTTTTCTTTTTTTTAATTTTTAAAAATTTTTAAAAATTCATTAATTTATTTATTTTTAGTTTTCAACATTCACTTCTATAAGATTTTTAGTTCTAAATTTTCTCTCTCCTTCCCCTCCCCCATCCCCAAGACAGCATGTAATTTGATATAGGCTGTACATATACATTCGTATTAAATATATTTTCATATTAGTCATGTTGGAAAGAAGAATAGAACCAATGGGAGAAACCACAAGAAAGAAGAAACAAAAAATAAGAGAGAACAAATAGCATGCTTTGATCCACATTCAGACTTCCTAGTTGTTTTTTTAAATTAATTAATTTATTTTTAGTTTTCAACATTCACTTCCATAAGCTTTTGAGTTTCAAATTTTCTCTGCCTCCCTTTCCTCCCCCTTCCCCAAGACAGCATGCAATTTAATATAGGCGCTACATATGCATTCATATTAAATATATTTTCACATTAGTCATGATTTAAAGAATTAGGAACAAAACAAAACAAAAAAGAGAGAGGGAATAGTATGCTTCGATCTGCATTCAGACTCCATAGTTCTTTCTCTGGATTTGGACAGCATTTTCCATCATGAGTCTTTTGGAGTTGTCTTAGATCCTTGCATTGCTGAGAAAAGCTAAGTCTATCAAAGTTAGTCATCACATAATGTGGCTGTTACTGTGTACAATGTTCTCCTGGTTCTGCTCACTTCACTCAGCATCAGCTCATGCAAGTCTAGGTTTTTCTGAAGTCCACCAGGTTTTCTTACTGTTTACATTTAGTTAATAGGACGGATTACATTTCTTGTGGGCAATCAGTTTATCATACTCCAGAATCGTGTTTGAAGTCAATTTCTTTAGAAATCTGAAAACTAACCTTTAGTAGCTGCCTCATTTTCGGGGTTTACTTTCTTGAAAAACCATTGTTCCCCACTGAGATTTTTCAACACTTTGGACGCTTTAATTTGTTTTTCATTGGTGTCCAATTTGTTTAAGTCAGAATGTTTCGATTCAAAATGGTGACAAAAATTGTATTCCTTCAGAATGGCTATTACTTCTCAGAAAACAAGGCACAATATTTTGTCTCTCGTGTAAGTAAACAAGTATCTATTTATCCACTCTGGATTAAACACTCTATGTTCTGATTTGACGTTCTGTTTCTTTTTATCACCCTTTTTACAAAGTCACCCCAAAAACTTTAATGTTAACATCAAAAAAAATTTTCACAGCAATCGCTCATGTACAAAAAAATACTGAACTAAGTGTCTGACCTTGGAGAGAGCGCCAGACACTCATGTAACTTGGAGGGCGGCCACGCAGCAAGTGAGGGGAAGTAGCCCTCTCATCGTTGCTGCTCATGGCATAGCGGGCCTCAGCTGCGTTGGTGCGTAGCAGCACTCACTTTGTCCCTGCTTAATGCCAGTTAATGTTGAAAACACATCGAAAAGATAAGACTCGCTCCTCTCAGACTAGAGACAGACTGATAATGGTTGGTTGCCGTGGGTTCAGTGACAAACAGGAGAAAGTGCGCAGTGGCAACCCACCGGCCAAATTACATGACAGGCACAATAGTGACCACTGGAAGGTAGGTTAAGTGGGGCACGGACAAAACACTTGTTACATCTTTATTTTACATCCTCTACATTTTTCACAGGCTGCCCACAATCCTTTGGCAGGCCACAAGTGACCCATGGGCCATGTGTTGTGCAGGCCTGCTTTAGATTGAGAAACAGAGGTGAGAAGGAGCGGCGATATCCGGATAGGGAGCTATATCTCACTATAAATGAAATCAAATGAAATGAGACAAATGAATCTCACATTTATATTACTAGGAACTACATATAACACTCTACTGGTTTAAATTTACAACTGTTATTCTTAGGTGAGCTCAAAGTACCCTGAGCTAAATATTATAAGCCATTGTTAAAATTTCTTACTCTACTAATCTAGGTGGGAGGCTGGAAGGGTATTATGATTTTTGGCCCAAGTAAAAGGCTCCAAGGAGTCCAGTCTCACTCTGACAGGTTGTAATCCCATTTCTTCAAACCAAAGTTCTTTTTTTTTTTAATCTTGAAAATCAACTTTATTTTCTTGCACAGTTAAAAAAAAAAATAGAGCCAGCTATTAGTTTCTGTTGAGAAAAGTTGGTTTTTTTTTTTTTTTTATGGTTTGGCTTTTTTTGGGGGGGTATTAACACCAAATTTCTGAAAAGATGGTTTGGATACCAAAATCATTTAAAATGCATTAATAAAACAGATCCACATGTGACCAGCCCTTTACAAAATTAATCAGTCACAATAGCCTTTACATTCATTCTTATCATACAGAACAACATGCAAATAACACACCAAGGAAAAGGGAAAGGTCAAACAGGCTAAAGTAAACAATATGACATTAGGAAAACAAAAATCCATTTTATAAAATAAACACAGTTTTGTAATAACAACCTTAAAAGAAATGTGTTTTAATATAACAGTGGTTCAATGTATAACTGTTTCATTACCCAATTATAAAACAGAAGTTACTGTCAAATGCATAGACTCCTTAACATGTAAAGAATTCATGCATCACAGTTATGTGTTCAACAGTTTTACACAATAAAAATAAAGCCATTCAAAATATATGTGTGCACACTTTGCAACTAGAATACAAATTTATTTTGCTCTTTAAACTGTTTTAAAAAATACTAAATGTAAAAATCCACAAATATGTAATTTTGCAAAAAAAAAAAAGGAAAGAAAAAGAAAAATCTATATTGTATCTTTCATATGGCTCCAGTCACCTTCCCCCCAAAATCTAGCACCCTCAGTTTATTCCCAGGGCCCAGCTCCTAATTGTTGAGAATTGGTGCAAAATGGTTGAAGTAAAGCACCAACCAATGACTCCTCCTAAGAACCCCCAGGCTTCTTTGTGATTTAGGTATTCCTGACTTAGGTACAAACCAAAATTCTTAAGAATTTTAACAGGGGTTATGATTACCCAAGGCATAGAGGCCAGGGAACATAAAGAGAGAATGATTTGCATGATATAAGAAAACACCTAACGCATTATATTATAGTCTTATCTAAACCTGGTCTAGTATATAATTATCTAGATGGAACACTGAGGATGAAGTGTGAGGGACTGTCTGATGTTGGCAACTACCAGGTGGGCGCTGTGGCAAGATTAGGGTAAGATCTGGGTATATTTGGAAGTCGAGGCAGGGGCTGTGGTAGGCAGAGTCGTGGTGAACTGGGATGGGCTGGGTACGGAGAAGCCCTGAGGCAGTGGGCAGTGCTATGTGAGATAAGCTGGGTGCTAGGAAGTAGCCGGAGCTTGTGCTCCTGAGGCAAGGGGCGGTGCCACATGGGAGTGGGACGGCAGAGGACTGAGTTCCCTTTGCTTAGTCCCCTCCCTATATGCAATGTCAACCCCAGACACCTCCATCTTGTGACCTTCCTGACTTCCTGGGTCCCTTTGTGTAGCACTGACCCCAAACGCCTCCTCCCAGTATCTGAGTCTGACTTCCTCGGTCACATACTCTGTCTATGCACTAATCCCAGACGCCTCCTTCCTGTATCCGGTCCTAGCCTCCTACGTCACTCCCTCCCCCTTGGTGTGCTAAACTCAGACAGCCCCTTCTGGTATCTGACCCTACAATCATTGGCTAGTAAGCGGGCTGGGGAGGAGGGGCTAAGTAGGTACTTAGGAATGAGCGTGGTCAGATCACGCGCTGTCTCTTGGCTCCTGCTCTGTTGCTCTGGCCTTGCTGCTTGGGCTTGCTGTGATGGCCTCTGAATAAAGCTCTGGTGTTGGCGCCTCCCGATGGCTCATCTCTGTGTGTTTATCCGGCTGAGGACCAAAGACTCGAGAGTGAGTATGACTCTGGCAGCCTGCTCCTTATAGGAGGAGAGGGTCGGCGCGGCCGGTACAAGTGGCGCCCAATGTGGGGCGGAGGAAATAGGCCAGAGGCCCCGTGGACCAGCTGGTCTGGTCACGGGAAGAGAGACGAGACTCTTAGCCGATAGGGTGAAGGAAGGAAGATGGGACAGTTGTTTGTTAAGGTCCCGGATCGGGAGGTGCAAGGGAAAGAAGTGTATAAAAGAGTGAAAGAAGTGGAAATCAGTAGTGAGGAAGAATCAAGGAGTGAGACAGACTCAGGGAGTGAGACAGAGGACACTGGAAACAGGGAATGGGAAAATAAGCAAGAGAAAAGAAAGCAAGGCCGGGCAGGAGGGCGGGAGCGGGAGAGCAGTAGCCGGGAGAGAGCAAGAAACCGTAGCAAGGAAAGCCACTCGGAGGGACGGCCCCCTCCCCCACACTTAACCAACGGAGGGAGGACCTGGGCCCCTTTAGAATGGAAGAAATTTAAAGAGTTAAAAGAGACACTAAATATAGTGTTTACAGCTGTTTCCCAATGGGCCCTACGGGCTTTTAGTAAGATTCAGGCTTTGGGGAAACAAAGGCCCTCATTGACCAATATTAAAAAAGGTCCTGATAAACCCTTCCCGGATTTCGTGGCCTGCCTACAGGCAGCCGCTTGGAGAGGACTATCAGAAGTGCTGAAAACAAAAGAGACTAAATTGTACTATCTATACGGGAAAGCTGGTCATTTTAAGGCACAATGCCGCCAGAAACCTGGTGGAGCCTGCCCTAAGGCAATTTGTTACAATTGTAACAAATCCGGCCATTATGCTAAAGAATGCTGCAAGCCAGTCGGGAGGCGGGGCAAGGAGGGCCCCTCAACAAGCTTACCAGATGGAAGCTCCACCCCCTCAGAATGCGCCCTCGGGGCTGCATCAGGAAAATCTCCGACTTTTACCGGTGGTTCGGACTTCCCCTTTTCAGCAAGGGAATTTTCCAAATCGACCCCGGTGGTTGCTGGTTTGAGATACAATTTATGGGGAAGGGATATTTTGAAGGCTTGTGGTGCATCTGTTTATATACCACCCCCGCAGGATTTTTAATTGGGGCCGTTGGGCAACAAGAAAAATTTTATTGTATCAGACCCACTCCTCTAACATGGAGATCTAATAACCCAGTCTGGGTACCCCAATGGCCCCTCCCTGCAGAGAAAGCCCAGGCTTTACGTGATATAGTGCAGCACCAGTTACAGGTGGGGCACATTGAGCCCATGTCCAGCCCCTGGAACAGCCCAGTGTTTGTAATAAAAAAGAAATCAGGGAAATTTCGAATGTTAATAGATCTCAGGGTGGTTAACACCACCCTAGAGCCCATGGGAACCCTACAGCCTGGCCTTCCGTCTCCTAATTTAGTGCGTTCTGGATGGCCTGTGACAGTCATAGACATCCAAGATTGTTTTTTCTCTATCCCATTATCCCCAGAAGATAGAAAGAGATTTGCCTTTACTATACCCACTACCAATAATGCAGGACCAGATTTAAGATATCATTGGAAAGTCCTGCCCCAAGGAATGTGATGCAGTCCCACCTTATGTCAGGCTTATGTGGGGAGAGTGCTGGACCCTATCAGGGACAAATGGCCTAAAGCCACAATACTTCACTATATGGACGATATTTTATTAGCCACTAGCAGTGATGAGACACTAGCAAGATTAGTAAAAGAAACCATCTCTGCACTTGCTCATTATGGTTTGGTGGTGGCCCCTGACAAAGTCCAACAAAATTACCCACTCACATACCTTGGCCTTCGTATGGAGGCTGTTTCTATTAGCAATCAAATTCCTGAACTAGGGCTTGATAAGATAACCACCTTGAATCACTTCCAAAAATTAGTGGGACAGATCCAATGGCTCAGGGCTCGAACACCCATTCCTCCTGCTGTAATGCAGCCTTCATATGATATCTTAAAAGGAAATTCAGATTTAAACTCCCCTCGGGCATGGACTCCTGCTGCTAAGGCAGCAGTGTCCCAAATATTCTCACTTGCTGCCCAGGCCCAGACCGCCAGATGGGACCCCAAAGGTAGAATAGAGGTCTCCTTGGTCAATCAACAGAGCCCTTTTTGTGTTATACACCAAGGTCCCAAATTATTAGAATTTGTATATGCAAAGAAGGCTCACAAGGTACTGCCAAATTATTATGAGATGTTAGAGGAACTAGCCTTAGCTGCAGTACAAAGGGCTGTCCACTTGTCTGGGCAGCGACCTTTACTTTACTCGATTTTTGAACCTGGACAGCGAGAAGCCATTATGCAAACCTATTGGTCTTGGGCACTTTGCTCCTAATGGGCTGAGATAAGTCCCCATTCCTCCTGCCTGCTTCTCCCTATGATAGAGCAAATAACCTTAATACCACCCCAACGAAAGGTTTTGGGAGAACCTGTTCAAGGCTCAAATGTTTTCACTGATGCTACAAAAAACAGAAAGGCCTCTATTTATCATGAGACCTCCAAGGAAATAACAATATTAGAAACCCCCTATGACTCTACCCAGAAAAATGAGCTCTTTGCCATCCTCCAGGCTTGCCGTAAATATCCTGAGCCTATAAACATAATCTCTGATAGTCTATATGCAGTAAAGGTTCTTAAATGCATAGAGGACGCCGTCCTCCAACCTCATAAGTCCAC
Source organism: Vombatus ursinus (assembly GCF_900497805.2). NCBI lineage: Eukaryota > Metazoa > Chordata > Mammalia > Diprotodontia > Vombatidae > Vombatus > Vombatus ursinus. The sequence goes on from NW_020940527.1 coordinate 23,499,484, forward strand.
CATATCCTCTCTCCTGAGGGAATTACAGCAAATTTTGTTGCAGCGAATCAACCCCCTCTACATTCTCCATGCTTATTCTCATCAGTCCACCTCAGGACGCATTTTTGAAGGCAATGATGTAGCGGATCGTGCCTTACAGTGCTCCCTACTGCCAGTCCTCACCCCTCCTGAACAAGCCCAGGATTTTTTACACCTACCAGCAAGCTCCCTGAGACGCCTGTATGGTTTAACTCGTGATCAGGCTCGACAAATTGTGAGGCGATGTGTGCGCTGTGTTCCTTTTCTCCCCCTTCCATCCAGTAAGGGGATTAACCCACGAGGTCTTTTTCCCAATGACTTGTGGCAAATGAATGTTACTCATCTTGGCCATGTCACTATTCATGTCTGCATTGATACTTTTTCCAAATTTATAATGGCCACTGTATCCAGTAAGGAGAACGCCCCATCAGTTATTAAGCATCTGTACCATTGTTTTGCCTCTGTGGGGATCCCTCACGTCATTAAAACTGACAATGGGCCTGCCTATTTATCTACACAAATGACTGCCTTTTTTACATCCTTTGGCATTAAGCATGTTACAGGGATCCCCTATAACCCCACAGGTCAGGCTATTGTTGAGCGAGCCCATCGTACCTTGAAAGCTACCCTCAGTAAACAGAAAGGGGGAGTAGGAGGTCGGGGCTCAGGGCGGTGGCCTACCCAAGCAGATGTGGATAAAGCTTTATATACATATAATTTTCTCTGTCTAGATAGAGACACGGGCCTATCCCCTAGCATGCTACAGCTAATAACACCACCCACTTGTAATTCAACTGGCCCCTTAAAAACAGCACTACATGCACCATCCCTTAACCAGAAAGTCCTCTGGAAGGACGATGAGGGAAACTGGCAAGGCCCATCTGTAGTGTTGTGGAGAGGGCCGGGGTATTTATGTCTTACAGATTCTGATGGCCAGAGCCGCTGGGTACCAGAAAGAAGAACAAAACGAGTTGAAGAAGCTCCGGGAGAGATAACAAGGATGGGAGAAGAAACACAGTCAACAGAAAATTCAGAGAGAGCAGAAAGAAAAGACAGGATGACTAAACTGAGTAAACTGTTTTCACTTTTTGCGCGATCAGGACTTTGCCACAGGTTGCCTCAGCTCCAGTGTCCTAGGACACAAGAGAGAATGGCTGGGGCACTTGGCGTTGGCAGCATCCATCTTCGAGGAGTTCCAGATACAGGACTTATATAGTGGATAGCAATTGCTTGCCTCAAAAATAGAGGAACTGGCCAATAAATTCGCCCAAGCCCTCCAAGTGCAGGCTGATATTGATCAGCAGCTGGAGGAGCAGATTCAAAAAAGTAGCATTGGCTACTCAGGACATTGGGAATGAACTTATGTGGCTGGAATTGAGACAGCAGTTGCCATGTGATGGCAGATATTGATCCATTTGTGTAACACCCTTAAACCATAACGCCACTTGCGACACCGTTTCACAAAGCATAAATGACACTCTCTTTTCTTTTCTATTTTATGTAATGATACCCGTGCCCTTTCCCAGATCCAGGCTACAAATTTTTCCTCTGTACTCCAGGCTTTACGGTGTTAATTAGACTGGCACGGAACATATCTGACACTTGGCACCAACACGAGACTGATGATATTGTTCATCACCTTAGCGATTTGGATTAAGCATGCCTCTTTCCCCATCCCCTCCCTTGTAACCCATTGGGCATTTATAACTCTTTTGCATTTATACTGTTATTGTTACTACCCACTATATTAGGAAGTTTTCTTAGGATTCTTAGAGGTTCTACAGAGGCACTCAGAACCGAAGGCCTAGTATGGAGACCCCGTCTCTGCCCCTCTATTAAACAAAAAGGGGGAATTGTGAGGGACTGTCTGATGTTGGCAACTACCAGGTGGGCGCTGTGGCAAGATTAGGGTAAGATCTGGGTATATTTGGAAGTCGAGGCAGGGGCTGTGGTAGGCAGAGTCGTGGTGAACTGGAATGGGCTGGGTACGGAGAAGCCCTGAGGCAGTGGGCAGTGCTATGTGAGATAAGCTGGGTGCTAGGAAGTAGCCGGAGCTTGTGCTCCTGAGGCAAGGGGCGGTGCCACATGGGAGTGGGACGGCAGAGGACTGAGTTCCCTTTGCTTAGTCCCCTCCCTATATGCAATGTCAACCCCAGACACCTCCATCTTGTGACCTTCCTGACTTCCTGGGTCCCTTTGTGTAGCACTGACCCCAAACGCCTCCTCCCAGTATCTGAGTCTGACTTCCTCGGTCACATACTCTGTCTATGCACTAATCCCAGACACCTCCTTCCTGTATCCGGTCCTAGCCTCCTACGTCACTCCCTCTTCCTTGGTGTGCTAAACTCAGACAGCCCCTTCTGGTATCTGACCCTACAATCATTGGCTAGTAAGCAGGCTGGGGAGGAGGGGCTAAGTAGGTACTTAGGAATGAGCGTGGTCAGATCACGTGCTCTCTCTTGGCTCCTGCTCTGTTGCTCTGGCCTTGCTGCTTGGGCTTGCTGTGATGGCCTCTGAATAAAGCTCTGGTGTTGGCGCCTCCCGATGGCTCATCTCTGTGTGTTTATCCGGCTGAGTATCGAAGACTCGAGAGTGAGTATGACTCTGGCAGCCTGCTCCTTATAGGAGGAGAGGGTCGGCGCAGCCGGTACAATGAAGTAATCACAATAGCCAACATCTGTATAGTGCTTGATAGACGATGAGGGCAAGGCACTGTGCTAACTAAGCCATTTACAAAAAAACTGTTCCTCAAAAGAACCCTAAGAGACTGATGGACTTGACTTAACTAAAAAGATACTCACCTAACTTCATTTGTAACAGACCACAAAAGACTAAATATGTTCAGTTACTCTCTTCTAAGATTACTGATTCCACTGAAATTCTTTTCCTTAAAACAAACAGAAGATGTTTCTCATTTTAACCTAATTAGTAGATTTATATCTCTGTCCCACAAATATCTTCATATCTGTCCAATTATTCCCTTATCATTCTGAGGTATTTCAAGGATGCCTGTATATTTAGTAGCAAGTGGATGCCAGATTTAGGAACCTGTACCTCCTTATCTTAACTTAGTCTAAACAGCTTCATCTTCCCACAAATTAGTAAGATTCACCCAATAGTTTTTACTCTTAAGAGAGTTACCTAGTACACTGAGAAGTTAAGGTTTCATGCTTCTTAGGGCAATGTGGTATAAAGGGCAGAGATAAGAATTAAATCTCTCCTCTTATTAATTTTGTCACCTGTAAAATAAGTAGGTTGGACCCAATAACCCCAGAGGTCCCTACAGGTTCTATGACGAGTCCAGGATCATTTCTAATAACAACCAACTGTCCTGGCCAAAAGTGGATCAGCAAATAACTAATCAAGATCAGGAGAGAGAATTGGAAAGGAAGAAGGTATTTTGGCCACAGATCATTGGATCAGGTTGTGTTGGTGCTGTTACTAATCCACAGGATCTAGGCCCTTAAGCTCTAAAGCCAGTTTGTCAAATCAGAGCTAACTCCAGACTCAATCCAGATTGACCTACAAATGTCCTCCAGTATAGATTTTGAGAGGTAGTGGAGAATAGACTCCATGGGGTCATGAAGAGTCAGACACAACTAAATAACTGAAGACCAAAACAGGATGTGAGAGAGGGAGGGTACGACATGTTTGAGAGGACAAAATTTCTATCCAGATGATGATGACGTAATTCTGTGGTTTGGAACTTTACAAGCGAATGTATGCTCACCCCTCACTAGGGGAAACAATGAAGAATAGTCAAAAAAGAATGAGTCGGAGTGAGAAAGTAGATGTACAGATTATTCTAACGACCAATTTTGATTCCATAGTTCCAATGATTAAACAGATTTCCGTCTTTTCCATAGTCATTAAAGAGCATGGCAAGTACTTACCTGAACCTGACTTTGCCCAATCCTAATGCTAAGTGCAGGTGCCATGGTGAATGGCTGCCACACAGCATTAGAGGCAATAGATTACTCACTCCTGCCAAGCTGGTTTACTCACCCGTCGTGTACATACGCCATCCCTCAAACAACTGCTCTGTCGATCGAAATCCTCTCCGTTCTTCAGAACCCAATTAAAAACTCACCTCTTCCATGAAATCTTTCACAACCATAATAGTAGAAAGAAATCTCTCCCTCAATAAAATTAAATTTAATAAGAATAAGAGTGAAATCTTGTAGTTGTGTAAAAAAGTATCTAGTGCATACAGAATGCAGGTGTGGTTAGACAACATTTCATATGAAAAAGAGCTAGCAGTTTTAGCAGACCACAAGTTGTATACGTCAGCAGAAGTTTGACATGGTAGTCCAAGAAAAGTAAAGCTGGCTCAGGCTACATTAATAAAAGCAGCAAACAGAATGAAGTAGAATGCCTGTACTGTGCCAATGTCTGAAAACAAATGAAGCATTAGCAGAAGACCCTGTACCAGAATCAAAGACTACATGGGCAAAAATGAAGCCATTTCTGCCCTCAGAGAGCTTACAATATATTGGGAGAAATGTACACAGATGAGTAAATATGTATATGTACACATGTAAACACAGATGAGTAAATATGTACATGTACACGTGTAAATAGACATGTATACAGATAAGGGAATATTCCATTTGAAAAGAAAGGGAAGAGAGGTTTCACAATAAAGGGGGCACCTAAGTTGACCCTTAAAAGAAGATAGGACTGTGAAAAGTAAAAAGGAAGGGCACCATTCCAGGAAGATGAGTTCATTCGGACAAATACACAGGCAAGAGAAGGAAGGAACGTGAAACTCAAGGAATAACTGGTACGTCGTGAAAAATTTGTGCTTTCTCAGTTTCCTCATTCGTAAAATGTGGGGTTTGGACTAACTGACCTATGAAGGGAAGGGAAAGAAAGGAAATAAGCATTTACATAGTGCCTACTGTGTGCCGGGTGCTTTTCAAATGTTATCTTGTTTGACCCTCATGACAAGCTTGCGAAATAGGTTCTGTTATCATGCCCATTTTTCAATTGAGGAAACTGAGGTTAAGCGGCTTGCCCCAGTGTCACACAGCTAGTGTCTGAGGCCAGATTTGAACTAAGGCCCAGCACTCTATTCACTGAGCCATGAGTTCTAGTTCTATGATGCCCATGATCCTAGGGATATTAGGGAGTCACTCAAGGTTTGGGGGAAAGGTCAGGCCTGTGCCTTAGGAAGATTGGTAGCTATGTGGAAGATGACTAATGAGAGACAGGGGATTAATTTATTCAAGAAGCATTTATTAAGCACCTACTATATGCCTGGAACTGTGCTCGAGGTTTGGAGATACAAAGAGAGAAAGAAAAGCATCCTTGCTCAAGAAGCTTAATACTTTATTACCATTCCACCACCCTCCTGGTACCCTCTCCAGCCACTGTTCTCCTGCTTCTATCCTCAATCTTTGAGGTACACATGGTGGCCTGACAACCTCCACCCTGAGGCTGACTCAGATTGCTAAGCTTCTGCCTGGAACCTCTGCATTGTGAGAAGGCCCAGCCTCTCTGCTCATGCTGTGTTACCAGCCTGCCCCACCTCCACACCCTAGGGATCAAAACCTACTTTCTTAAGTCATTCCTCAATAATTAAGATATTTATACTTTGTCATACTAGCCTTCCCATTCCACTGACTCTGAACCCAGTGACTGTCATCGTATAAATCTATTTTCTATGCCCCAACTTACCACTCTAAAACTACCCGTCCCCACCCTGTGCCCTTCGGAATGCCTGTTCTGTAGGGAGCAAGCTTGCTTTTATCCCAAACTTCTTTGTTTCTCACTCTGTCTTCCTGCACTCGCTGAGACATGGCTCCCTCCTGATACCGCCTCTCTGGCCACTCGTCCCAGCCCTGGCGGCATGTAGACTCATATACCTGACTGACAGGTTGGGTGGTGGGGCAGTGGAGACACTCCTTGCCCCTCATGGCTACTTCCAGACTTTCCCTCTATCACCATCACTCAGTAACCACTCCTCCTTTGGGGTTCATTCAATCCGTATTTGTCACCCACTCAGGATTCTTTCGGCTATTACCTGTCTGTTCCTCCTTAATGAGTCCGGTGCCTGGCTCAGTTTTTATATTTCTTCCCCAGTCCCTGCCCTCCTACCAGGGGACTTCAGCATTAATACTGACACTCCCTGTTTTCGTTAGCTCACTCATTTCCCATGACCTCCTCCCCCACCCCACCCTAGCTACACACACAGACGCTCAGACTTTCCATCACCTGCACGTGTTCCACTTGATGTTCATGGACTCTCCAAATTCCCTGTTCATAAATGTGTTGTCATTTCACTTTTTTCTCTGCCTTGCAACCTGTTACCTTGTTCTCCATTCTCACCATGACCTCCACTGCCTCCAGCCCTCTCCTCTGCCCCGAGCCATCCCTGCATCACTGGGTACACTCTCCTCTCTTCCCCATCCTGACCCAGCTGGTGAACCAGTCCAACTCTATGCTGTCCCACTGTCCTCTCTTTTCGAGTCCCTTTGCCCCCTTATGCTATGTGCTATTGATCTGGCCCTGCCAGGCCTGGGCCTAGCATGACCACCACCACCTCCTGCCTTTGCTCTTATTCAAGTGCTGCTGAATGAAGCTGGAGAAAAATGAAGGAACCCTGGGTCCGCATTGCAGCAAGGCCACACTTTTTTTTTTTTTAGGCAATTGGGGTTAAGTGACTTGCCCAGGGTCACACAGCTAGTTAGTGACAAGTGTTTGGTCTGAGGTCACATTTAAACTCAGGTCCTCCTGACTTCAGGGCCAGTGCTCTATCCACTGCACCATCTAGCTGCCCCCCAAGGCCACACTTTTACATGTACCTGTTGGATTCATTATACCATTTACCACAGTGGCTTTTTGGGGAAACTTTCCATCCTTCTTCTCCCAGCCCTTTCGGTTGAGAGCCTTGTTTCTGACTTTATTGAAAAAATTTGAGGTCATTCGCTGAGCGCGCTTTTCTCCCCTCCTCTCACCACATAACTCAAGATGTTTCCCATCATTTCTTCCTTCACCAGTCATACATGAAGACGGGGGCCTTCTTGGCATGCATGTCATCCTGTTCCATGCCATTTCCTCCAGCACACTGCCCCCTCTATCATGTCAGCTCTCACTAATCTTCAATCTCTCCCTTTTTACCAGCTTACAAACATGCCCATGTCTCTCTCATCCTCAAAAACCCCTCATTCAATCCTTTCATCCTGGTTGGCTATTGCCCCATACCTCACCTCCGTTTTGTAGCTACATTCCTTGAGAAAAGTCTATGATTATCTCCTCACTCTTAATTTTGTTAACCTGTCTTCCAATTTCATCATTCAACTGAATACGCTCTCCCAATTTATTGATGATCTCAATTGTCAACACTTGGCCTAGATGATCACTCGTTAGGATTGTTGTAGGTGAAATTCCTGTTCAGATGTGTGCTGGAGATGAGAGAATGAGTCCCCACTTTGTGTTAGACACTGGGGAAGGGGAATGGTAGGAACAAAAATGAATAAGACAAGGTAATTATTACCTAAGAGGCCTGCAGTCCACCAGGGGAAATACAAGTGCACCAAAAACTATAATACAGAGTTAAAATTCAAGCTTACAGGATTCAGAGGTAAAAAGGGCCTTAGAGACTGAGACTGGAATTCTCCCACCCCCACTACCCTTTCAGAGATGGGGAAATTGACACCCAGAGACATCAAATGATTTGCTGAAGGTCACAAAGCTGGTAAATGGCAGTCAGGATTTTAACCCAGGTTGTCTGATTCCAAATCTAGGACACTTTCCACTGCTCCATGCTGCAGATGAATAAATGAAATATCATGAAAATTCATAAGAAGGAGAAATTCCTTCCTACTGGTATGATCAAGGAAGACAGAAGATGAAGCTTTTGACCTAGGCCTTGAAGGCAGGCTAGGAATTGGGCATATTGAATAAAAGACAATAGATTTCAAGAAAATGAAGGCATGGGAGTAGGAAAATGTATGGCATGACCAGAAAAAGATCAGATATTGGAGCAAAACATGGTCTCTGTCCTCTAGCTTAATCTAATTAGGATAAGACAAATACAAATGAAGCAAAAAGGAAATCATATCACATAGCATTAAGAGTATTAATTATGTAGCACAGCCAAAATATGTTTTGGAAGTTCAGAAAAGAAGATTAGCGGAGACTGCAATAGTTAAAGGCAAGAACCATTTTTCTTACTTATTTCCCCCCACACACTACACACAGTGCAGGACACATAGAGCCAATCAACAAACACTTGTTGGTTGACTGATACTTTAAAAGTGCAATCCAAGGGGCAGGTAGGTGGTACAGTAGGTAGAACACCAGCCCTGGAGTCAGGAGAACTTGAGTTCAAATCTGGCCTCAGACACCAGCTGTGTAACCTTGGAGAAGTCACAATCCCAATTGCCTCCCCAATCCCACCCCACCCCCAAAAAAGTCCAATCCAAAAGTCAAATTATTCTTTTTACCTGGGCTAAAGACTACATGCAAAATAAAATTAAATAGACAAAAATCTAACAGAAATGAAAACTTTATTTCACAAAGGTAAATCAAAAGTAAATCTCAAATTTAATTTTTTCCAGCTCATCAATTAATCCCATTTACTGGGCAGACTAAGACTCTAGCAAAGTCTTGATCCAGCTATATTTAGTCATGATGATGAAGAAGGCTGTCCAGAATAATCAGATGAAGAGACTGCAGCTTCTCCAACTAACTGTGGCTCTTCTGGAAGGATTCTCTATGGTCCATGTATAACAAGCCCTGCCCAGAGAAGGGTAAAACTGTAGTATCTGAGTCATGGCTGCTTCAGACATCAGGCCTCTCTGAACCTTTATCCAGGTGTATTCATGTCTCTCCCATGGCTTCTGATAATCCTACAGGATGCTCTTTGCAATGGCACTCAAGGTCCTTACTTTTGACACATCGGTTACCTTTGAGGAATATTCTGAGATGGAAAGTGAAGCTCCCATGGCAACAGAAGTATTTCTGTCAAAGAAATTATAAAGGAACAGATTATTACATTAACTTTGATGGCCTCAAGCGGTTAAGCATGGTCTTCCATAGATGGCACATGCTACTTGTACCTAAATCCCCAACACTATTTCTGTCTAGTCCTGGTGACACAGATCCAGATCAGGGTAGCCCAGAAGAACTGGATTCCAGACTCTATGATCCTTCTTAGTAGCATACTTCCAGGCTTTGCTTATCTCACTTTGTAAGATCAGGACTACATGAAAATGTTTTCTGTTGGCCAAAGTTTGGGGAAATGGGGTGGTGGGTGGGGTGTGTGTCAGGATCACTTTTTGCAGTGGTCTTCCACTCTAAGTTTTGCATTCTCAGATTCAGTCTCTTTCCTTTGTTGTTAAATGATAACAAGTGTCATGAGGCTGGTTGACTGTTCAGTGAATAGGGCGCTAGGTCTGGAGTCAGGAAGATTCTAGTTCCAATCCAGCCTCAGACACTTACTAGTTGTGTGACCCTGGGCAAGTCACTTCACTCGTTTGTCTCAGATTCCCATTCTGTAAAATGGGGGTTAACAATAGCACCTACTTCTCCGGGTTGTAGTGAGGACCAAATGGGATAATAGTTGTAAAGCACTTAGCACAGTGCCTGGCACATAGTAAGTGCTATACAAACGTTAGCTATTTTTATGATGATGACGACGATGATTAGCACGTGTCCCACAACGATGAGATTTCCCCCTTTTCCTACAAAGCCGGCCCTAAGCTGCTGCCCTTCCCCCTTCACTGTCGGGGGCAGCCCACAGAAACACTTCCCAGGACAGTCGGAGCCTACGGGGCGCTGCCATAGGAACCGGCCCTGGGGATCCCCCAAGTCCCAGGCGGAGGCCACCTCGGGCCACCCAGCCAGCTCCTCACTGCTTCCCTCAGCCCCCTGCAAGGCCATGTACGTGGCCGGGGACCCTAGCCTGAGCAGGGCCGGGAGTCCTAGAGGAAAGCCAGCCATAGAGAGCTCCTCCCCTCCCCAAAGCCCCACCCACCCGAGGCCCCACCCCTACCGGAACTTCATGCCGGAGTCCTTGGCCGAGCGCGCGGAGCAGTGGAACTCGGTGGCGCCGGAGCCCTCGAGGATCCTCTGCAGGTTTCTCTCGGTTATGCCGCCCCCTGGGGGAGAGAGCCCAGCGCTACATCACGGACGCCCCGACCCCGCGGGAGCCCCGTGTCACCCCCACCCCGCCAGCACCGACGCCAACACCCACCAAGCACGAGGCTCCAGACCGGCCCCGGACGGGCCAGCCCAGGGTTCAAGCTTAAACGCCAGAGAGCTAGAAGGGCCTTCACAGAAGTAAACTGAGGCCCAGAAGGGTGGGGCTGACCTGCTCAGGTTCCCAGGGCAATAAGGGGCAAGAATCCACCCCAGCAAAGACAACAGGCAGGCTCTTAAATCGGAAATTCTGGTTAATAATGTTACCACGTAAACCAGAGATGTCAATTTTAAAAAATCACAACACACTAAACCTACATGAACACGAATGATCAACACAAGTGAAACCAAGCCCCTCTGGGGCCCTGCCCATGCCAGAAACCACTTGTGGATGAACAGAAGTCTAGTTACCAGAGTCAGCAAGGTACGGTGCTGGCGCTTACAACCAACTCATCTTTATAAGACTAGCCAGTTACCAGGATCCTTAACTGAGATTTTTATTATATCATGTTAATTTTTTCCTATGGGATTTCATTAATGAAATTATGATGTGCACAAAAGAGGAAATATATATTTCCTTCATAAACAAGACTGAATTATGCATTTTAAGAATAAAGGAAACTTAAGTTGTACTTCAGAACTTTTGCTGCCAATACTATCTTGAACAGAAACAGTGACTCATGTCTCACTGAACCCCAAGCCATCCTGCAGCCATAAATGACCAGTTTTGCTTATCTGGTTTTGGCTAAGATTGGTGAATAGCATATAGCTGTAGACCTTTCTTTTCAAGAAATTGCTGTACTACTTATAGACTTTCTTCTGGGCTATGTCTATTTTCTCAAACGTTAAGTATTATAAATTGTTTTGTTTTACCAATCAATTTTTAATATATAGGTTGCTAGCTGCTAAGGCAGTCCCTCAGTGTTGCAGTCTGGATGCTAACACTGATTATTCTTTTCCCACCTTTAGGTACTAAATTGATCCTCATCAGTTAATAGTTTCTGGGCAATGTACAGAATGTCCCAGATACTCAGTTAAATGTGATCCCTTCTAAATTTGTACTGAATCATTTTAAAACAAATGAACATAACGAATTTGGAATTTCAAATCACTTCACCTCAGTGACAACTGAGACAACTTAATTATTTTCTCCAGAAATTAAACCAATTGTCTCAACTGCTACATTGCTAATCCTTCTCATCATTGAGTTTACTCTTGAACTATGTCCCTAATTTTAATTTACTGACAATGACTCTCCTCATAAGCATAAATTCTCCCCCTCTGTTTCTATGCATTTATTCATACTAAACTGTTACTATATTATTCCTAAAGCTGTTAGAAATTTTTAGTAGTTTAGGAAGCTGTTTTAAAGATTGCATAAAATTTTAAATTATCTGCTTTAAGCAAAAGGTAGATACAGAATGTCTTTCTCTAAACTCAAATAGACAATAAACAGATTGCCTTCCCTGAAACATTAAACATTTTTTATATACGGACCTCACAACTATTATAATTCCATTTGACCTTTTTCTATTCCAAAATTCCTTTTTTAAACTCCAACTTATATCTAACCTGTAACCATACCCTTTCTCTCCCCTCTCTGCTTCTCCTGCCTCCTGCCTACCCCCAACACCCTTGACTTAAAGTTCCTTCTTCTGAGTAAAGTCCTTCGCTTTGACCCTGGGTCCCTTTAACTAACTCTTTGCAAAGTGAACCATCTATTTTGCCTCTAAGCCACAATTTCTTACATATGGCTGGAAGCACCTAGACTAGATTGTTCTCATCACGGATTTACTGGCTAACAGCCAGAATTTGGTGGCCAGTGGAATTTAGGAAGCACCCCACTTATTTGATGCTCCATTTATATCTATCTGCACTTTGCCCAAATAGTTCAATCTTCCTTTCAAATACTACTGACTACATCATCTTGCCGAGTCCTTCACCTCCACTTACAGACTCACTGACTTGGACCTGACAAAATGTGACTGCCGACCTTGACGACGCTATCCCCAAAGGCATAATTCCACATTGCTGTCCATCCTTCTAGCACAGAGTTTCTCCCAAGGGCATTATGTTGTTTCTCCTCAGCAAAAAAAATCCATGCCAAAAGGCAGTAACCATAGGAGAACTCCCATGATGCCAGGAAACCCTTTCCACAAAAAGACAAGCCTGGACTCCACGGACATACTGTCCCATCCTAGGAGTTCTCCAATTTTAAGTCCTGACTAGCTTACCCCCTACCAGAATATCTCTTCACACCAAAATACCCCCTCTGTGAAATTCTTAGGCAGCACAGGTCTGCCAATCTAGAACATTTTCCCTAAATACCGTACTCGTATTTTTTGACCAATGCTTGCTAGACTGCTCTCTTCTGACTCTATCTGCCTCCTTTCTCATCTTACACTAAATTTCAATGTTATTGCTAGCAAATGGATAAATAAATAAATACCTGGCATTACCACAATCTTGCCTTTTGCCTGAAAAAAGAAAAAAGGCAAATTTAAATATTCTTCCTTTGCATGTGATAATGAATCAGAGGACAGAAATATGAGTCAAAGCACATTTAGTTCCTTATTATCAGGTTTGGTGTCTGATTTCAAATAGGTCTACCATATTTCTTTTGAGCCTTTGAGTGGGGTAACTGTATTCTGTTATCTAATGTAAGTTACTTTCTGCCCTAAGAAAGAGCGATGATAAAAGAGCTTTACCAGACCTAAAAGGTTAATTTTAACATACTGAAGGAGAAATGTCTTAATGGAACCCAAGTAGCTTAAAAGATTATGGGACCTAGGAGAATCTAGATCAACAAGTGTAGTTTATTGGAAAAATCTGGAGCCATAAGACTCTGGATCCTCATCTGCAAACAAGGACAATGGTATTTTTTTCACCAGGCACAGGAAACAATTAAGTGAGATAAAGTATGGAAAAGCACTCTGTAATCATAAAACACTATAAAATCTTTCTTAATCACCACTAATGAAGTCCCCAAAAATTCTGTCTCAAATGACCACGAATTTATCGAAGGGATGATAGCTGATTTTCCACAAGGCCTTTAACAGAAAAATGACAGCATCAAAATAAGTCTAAAAGATAAATTACTGAAAAAGGAATGTCATAAACTTAAACCCTACACATCCTCAAGTATTCTTGCTGAATCATCACATCAATACACCAGAAATACAGTTTAATGTATTCTTTATCTAGTTCCCAGTAATGAAATACTAGTTCCTAAATATGATTTACATTCTAATAATTGTGGAAGATAAAACTTGAGATTTCCTGACTTCTGTTTAAACTTGCAATATTCCATCATCTTTTTTGGCTTTGTTTTATTCTTTAAATAAAGTCTATCACGACGTAAATAACCGCTAATTTAGAATTTAGAACAAGACGACCCCACTGACTCAAAGTCACTGGGGCTCTTGGGAAGCAGGTGGGTTAAAAGTGACAACGGACGGGAAAGTTACTCCTGCAAACGCAACCTCTATCTGCCTCAGTTTCCTCATCTGCTAAATGGGAATAATAGCACTCACCTGCCAGGGTTGTTTTAAGAATCAAATCAGATAATATTTATAAAGCACTTTGCAAACATTAAAGTGCTACATAAATCTGAGCTATTACTATATGCAGAGCAAAAGGAAAACAAAGTTGAAAATAAACAAGGTCAATTCTTGGTTATCCACACCAGGATGAGCTTTGAAAACATGGCCCAGTTTTCTCGTAACAGCTGAGTGGTGCCGGAGACAGAGCGCTGAGCTTGGAGTCTGAAGGTCTGACTTCAGATCCTGCAGTAGACACTTGGTAACTGCGTGATCACAGACGAGTCTCTCAATCTCTCAGCCTCATCCACATCACAAGGTTGTTGTGGGGAGTCCAAATGAGACAACACATGTAAATGTCAACTACGTTCTCTCATCAGCCAGCACCTTTTCAACTGCTCCAGGAGTACATGAGCATATGATGTAAGAAGGATAGGTATTTTTTTTTTCTATTAAGTGATATTAAACCACAAGAAAAAAAATCTAGGTGGGGAGATAACTGACTTGATAAGAAAATTGTTTATTTCCCCACATAGGCACATGACAAATAGGAAGAATATCATTCAATCATAAATAAGTACTAAAAAGCATACCTGAAGCATTCCATATTACGGACAGTTAAGGGTCAGGGGGAAGAAGGGAAAGGTAGTTGCAGAGGATAAGAAGAGAAAAAAGAAAGGAAGAGAGAAGCCAGATAAAGGGGAAAGGAAGCAGTGAGAAGAGGAGGAAGGAGACAAATGGTAGGAGGAAGATGGAAAGAACAGGAGAGAGAGTCAAGAAGAATGGGCAAGAAAAAGATATACCTAAGGAGAGAGAGGGAAAGTGAGGCAGGGAGGAAAGGAAAAGCCACGAACATGGAACACAAAGGGGACATCGTAAAACAAGGAAAAGTGGAGAGAAGAACGAAGACTGGAGTAAAGAAGAGAAGCACTGACAGTGAAACAGAGCAGAAGCGACTGCAACACAAGAGTCAGAGAAGCAACAGGAAGCAAAAGATGCCACCACAGGTGAGCAATGTCAAGGGGCAACAAGCAGGGAAGGGAACAGAGAAGAGACAAACCCATTCCCTCTTACCTGTAATGACAATCTAAGCCGTACTCATTTCTACTACCTCTGAGGCATTGTTAATGCAAAGCTAAAACACAATCCATATTCCCTTAATTAAATTATAACGGCAACACAACAGACCCAAGTGTATTGTAGAAGCTATTGTGATGTGGGTTTCAAATTTCCTTCAGTTAAAAGCTAAAGGGAGAAGCAAATATAGTTGAGCCCCATGTATTTTTGGAAGAGTTGAGTTATTTAAAAAAATAAGACGTGCCGTTACTCAATATTTCAAGCTCCTCAATTTGGCTTTTAAGGGTAATCCTATCACATACACAGATTATAACCCCTCTCTAACACAGTAGTGAAATTTCTGAGAGTTCCTATGGCTGAAAAATTAACCACTTAATGCAAAGCAGTGCCGCACCTCTCTAAATGTAGCTAATCTGGACAAGAAAACATGTAGTTGTCATACTTAAGCCTTTCCAGCATGCAAGAATTGGCCAGAGCTTATACTCCACTGACATGGTCTACTGACAGTTCTGGGTTATTTATCTGACACCCCCCCCCCCAATGCCATGAGGAGGCATGGCTGGATGGCAGTATAGCTTTGGTGGAGGCAAAATACTTTATATGGTGAAAAGAAACATGCGACAACGATGCTGCAAAAACAAGTGCTGTGTATTCTTTTTTTGGGGGGTGGGGGAGAGAACACGGGTGGGAAGGAAACAGATTCATTTCTGAACAGTCTACCCCTAAAATTTTTCAATGCTTATCAACCTAGCCTATTTTAATAATGCATCTGCTAATGAATCAACTTCCCTCAAATTTAAATAACAAGCTGAATGTTCCTATGTGCATTAATACTATAAGATCCATAGCTTTAAATTATCTCAGAGCTTCCAAAGGTAGCTTCCTTTTATCTGCTGCTTACAGAGAATACTTTATTGCAGAGACGGATAAAGTTTTTTTCCCTGAATTCTCCCACTGATCATCTCAGAATTCGTGGAAGACAACTTGAATAAATGCTGCTCTGACCTCTAAGCCAACTATTAACTATTCAGAAAAGCCTGGGAGGCAATGCAATGGGCTTTACACCCCTCACTTTTTCTTTTTTTTTGTGGGGGTGAGGAAGGGAGGCAGTGCCAAGAATGATGGAGCCCCATCATAACTTCTGCAAGAAAGTTCTGGGGCACGTTCTCCAAGCTGCACAGATTCAGTCCAACTTCCCACACTAGCTTTTGAGATCGTAAATGACAGACATCAAGAAAAACCACGTAGATAGAAGACTGCTTACTGTCCACACTGACACACAGTTCAGTGAAGAGACCAGGGAGTTGTCTAGCTATTACAGAAATCACTTACATACTGCCCCCTGCCCAACCTATCCTTCCTCCAAACTTCCCTATTTCCACCACACACACAGCCCGTCATTTGTCCAACAAGCCAGGTTCATTCACAATTTTCCTCCTAACTCTTTCTTCTTTCTCACACCAGCACTCCCACCTCACATCTAGTCAGATGCTATCAATTCTACCTCATCAACTACTGTTTCACACACATTTCCCCTAGTTCAGGCTCTCATTATTTCTCACTTAGACTATTAAAGTATCTTATTAATTTCTCTCTGTATTTTCAGGCTTTCCCCTCTCCAATCTATATTCCAAAGACTTGCCAACTGATATTCCTAAAACAGATTTAACCATGTCTTTCCCCCCCCCCAAAAATCTGCTGTGATTCCCTGTCTCTATGATAAAAAATACAAAAATCATTGGTCTAGTATTTAAAGCCCTGGACAACTTGACCCCCACCTGCTTTTCTAATTTAGTACTATTCCCTCTCTGTTCTGATCAAACAAGCCTCCAGGCTACCTGTTCCCACAATTCCCTTCCGGCCCACGTGCCTTGGCCCAGGTGGGATCCCCTTCTTGCCTCACCTCTCAGTGTGCAGAGCTTCCTTTTCAGCTGCTGTCTCCTCCCCAAACCTTTTCTGATCCCCTACCCTAGCTGACAGTACTTTCTCCCTCTAGAAACTATTTATATTCCTTTTATCGACTTCTTATTGACTTCTCTGAGAACGTTTATTCCTCTCAGGGGATGAGGAAAGGAGCTGTTTCATTCTCAGCTTTGGATCCCCAGCATCCAGCACAATGATTTGCACATGAAAACCACTTAATCAACGTGTACTCAAGTGATGCACACAGATGTTAGACTGACAATGCAGACAGACAGTGAGCGTGGCCTAAAACTGAGTAGACAAAAATCAGGGCACTAGATTGCATTTGGGAAACTGGTCCATGCTTTCAATAATCCTAAGTTTCTCCCTGAAATGAAAATTCGTTTTTAATTTTCATATCATGTAGTGATGCTCTACGGTAGTGAAACATCACGATTTCTAAATAATTAAAAGTTCAGTTCACCCAAAAGACAATGGAGGGAGATATGATAGACGTCATTAGGCTACGGCATATTACCAATGCTGACATATGAAGAAGTGGCATAAAAGATGTTATCCAAGAGATACATAGCTGGAAAAAGAGGAAAGACTGATAATATAGCAAAGACAAGGGATAACAGATTGACAATGTACATGTTTCAGTGGCACCCAAGTGTTAACTAATGGAAAGGCACTCCACTGTTGGGTGGATTCCCTTTGAAGACCCAGTACAGAGCTACAAAGGATGAAAAAGTAGAGTTGGGTTGTAACTGGTGATATAACAGACCCACCCAAGTACTAAGTAAATATAAATAGCTGCTTAAAACAAGGTGAAATTAAGGTTGACATACTTTGCTTATTACTAAAGCTAAAAAAAAGGTACCTATTACATTTTAGGAAGAATTCTATTTAAAATGGTTAAAATAAAAATGTTTTGTTGTTTATAAAGGATAATCATAGTTACTTTTGGAGATGAGGGAAGAGGAAACACTCTTCAGAACAGCTCATTCTACAATCACTGCGAATGACTGAGTCAATCTCCCAGAAGCTAAGAATCACTGCTGGAAGAAGCTTCTATGGCTCTCTAGTCCAGCCAGTGCCTGAACCAGGTTGTAACCAAAGTGGTTTATTTCAAATTGGCATGAATTAATTGTTTGTTTCTTCTGATGATGATAGTTTGAGAAGGATATATTACATGGGGGAAAATGCTGTATTTCCTCCTCAAAACCGGAGGGTGGAGGTGGATGGTAAGGGATTTGAAGTAGAAAAGATAATGGAACGTTAAGAATATAAGTCTTAGAATGCAGCCTGATGAGGTGGGATGAAGGTGCTGTGGAATTTACCTTCTACATTACGTTTCTCTTAGGTTAATACTGAAATCATTTTGGACTTCCTAGACACAAGGAGGATAAGTTAGCCTAGAATCATACTAGATGGCAGAGAGAAGGCAAATTTGCTGTGGATAATCATGTGAATAAATGAGTTAAATGTAATTAAATCTGACTCCTTGCCTAAGAAGGAAATATCTACCTGTCTACTCGCCTTTTTCCACCTAGAAACAATAATGATGAATAACAATAGCATATAAAACAATGACACAGGGTTTCTGAAGAGCAGTGTCCAAAGTAACCAAAAGTGTGCTATATCTATATATTTTTAAGGGGTTGCATACCTGTTCTATGAGTTGTTTTATCACGGGCAGCCCTTCTAATGCTGAGCTGTCACAACCACTGGTCAACACACGTTCAAATCCTAAGGTCAAAAGGGTTTCTAGAGCCACCACTGGGTCCTGAACCATGTCAAAGGCTGAAAATACATAAAACAATTTGGATTTTGATCACAGATCCTTAAGGACCGGAGAAATCATGGAAGATGGCATCCTAATTACAGAGTTGAATAAAAGTCATCATTTCTAAAAGAACATCACATCATTTTAACTAATATTCTAGAGGATATCCTATGCAAAAGTTCACAGCAGAATGACAGAACAGGGCATTTTAATATCATTTTTAGCTGGAGATTTCACTCCAATTCTCTTAGATTCCCTCCCTCTACCTATAAGCACAGGTATGAAAGAAGTCAAAGACAACAGAACCCTTTTAGAGAAGAAGTCCTTTGCCCTGGTTAGCACAAGTGCTACCAGTGTACAGAAATATGATTGACAAGACAGAGATCCAAAGGACACAGGTGAGAGACCTCCACCAATCCAATTCAACTAAAATTAGATTAAGCTGGCTACTGAGCCTTTTGTCCCAGTGGTGTCCCCTACTTACCTTTGGCTACCCCATCCTAATATTAGAATGAAAACCCAAATTTGTGGAGCCCTAGAGACAATCTCCCCAGAGATATAAAATTTTCAGAAAGTTGAAAGCCATGGGGAAAAAAGCTCTACCCTCTACTTCATATTTTCCTTGGAGAGGCCAGAAATTTGAAGAAAAATAGAAATATATGAAATACCTTAAATATCTATGTAGATATAGATCTATAGATAGAGATACATATTTTAAAGCCTTGGCAATTCTAGAGTTCCTTTATTTTAGCAACAAAAATAATGTATTCTGTATACTTGCTATAAAATTTTCATGCTTGGTATGTTAAATTTTAAAATATAGTTTATTTGTACAACAGACAATGGAAGTGCTGACCTATTCTATCGTAGAACAGGAGTTAGTGGTCTACGGTGAATATACATTTGGAAGTGAAGGTGATATAAAAACACATAAAAAATTTTCTTTAAAAAAAAAAATGGAATAAATGGATAGAAATGTTGATATATACTATACTCTCAGTTTTTTGACGCCTCATCTACGTAACAGAAATATATTCACCAATATACAGATTAAAAGTCAACAAGAAAAAGTCCTTAAGGAAAGAAGGTTGAAGATCCTTCTTTCTAATGAAAATAGCAATATTCTCTGGAAGCATAAATGATCAACATCTTACATTTGAAAGTTGTGTTGTACTGTTTGTGCCCCAAAAGTCTTATTGCAAAAGACTTTTGGCAAATCCAGCCTCAGACACATAACACTTACTAGTTGTGTGACCCTGGGCAAGTCACTTAACCCCATTGCCTAACAAAAAACCAAAACGTACCAAAAAAAAAAAAAAAAAAAAAAAAGACTTTTGGAACATCCTATACAAGAATAATATAACTGAAAGAGACGATCTTACATTAAAATCTTATTGCACCGTTATAGAGATAATTTTGGACAAGAAAAGGCAAAGCATGAATAAAAAACATTTTCCATACAATATTGAAAAAAACATAGTAATCCAAAACTTTTCAGTTATTCAGGAATAAAAAATTTCCTACTTGGCCTAAGTTATCATTTCTCTAATTCATTCTTTGAAGAAGTTCATATAGGAATCTAAATGGAAATATTAAGACTCTATAAAAAAGAAAGTTCCAAGGGGCAGCTAGGTAGTGCAGTGGATACAGCACTGGCCCTGAAGTCAGGAGGACCTGAGTTCAAATCCGGCCTCAGACCAAACACTTGATACTTACTAGCTGTGTGACTCTGGGCAAGTCACTTAACCCCAACTGCCTAAGCAAAAAAAGTTCCAGTTTTTCCTTTTCTATGAGATTTTCACATTTTAAACTATGCCCAAGATGATAATTTCTTATGTAGACATTTCAATGCTGACAAAGTAACAAATAACTTTAGATCTAAAGGTCCTAAAAATTAATTGTGTATATATATAAAAATGCGTGTATATGTGTGTATATCTATATACACACACATATACACATGTATGTATGCATGTGTATATTCCATTTTCTCTTCCCTTTAAGTTCAACACAATACAACACTGTTTTTCCCTTAAAAATTTCTCAACATTTTACATATCTAAATCTGTGATTTCCATCAGTTTAAAGAAACCAATTGGCAACAGTGCAAAAATTTTGTAGTTTTATTTTGAGCCTAGTTGTCGTAAGATATGGAAATATGTCCTATAAAACGGCATTGGGTGAAGACACTAGTCTATTTCAATAGAACTTTCAAAAACACGTGACTCACCTCGGTGGAAAGTGACTGGCAGGGGACGGCAAGCAGCTGTAAAAAGAAAGTCATGTGATAAATACATGATATAAACATTGTTTATTACTCAAAAAAAAAAAATCTGTATTACACAGATTTCAACTTCCCATTTCCAAAATCTCTCAACTACTTCTATGAGGCAGCTAAATGGTAAACTGAAAGTCAAAGGAGAGTCACAAATTTTACTAAACTATAAACTCACCAGGAGCAGAACCTTGCCCTGTTTTTCATTCTATTCTCCAAAGCACAATGCCTTACATATGTGGGTGCTCGATAAATACAAGAATGAGGGAATGACAGAATGAAATACACAAAAGACCCAGACCCCTTCCTTAACCTACTGTTTTCTGACAAATAACTTGATAAAGGCCTGGCAACTCCGCAAGCTCAGTGTTAAGACTGCTACTTTCCCTCCTTTATCTATCCTATTTTTAACAAGCAATACTCTATTTTGGTCTGGAAACTGGGGGTCTCTTCTGTCCTGCTTCATACTCCTACCCACCCCTCCTATTCCCACAGACACACTGTCACATAATTTAAAATTTATTTTAATGGAACAGGAGAAAAAGTCATGGAAGAACCTCCCTCAGATTCCACATGTATTCTAGTTGTGGCAATAGCATCAAAGAAATAGTAAACTCAAATTTAAAACAATTTAAAATGTTGCCCCTAGCTCCTCCCTTTCCCATTCCCTAAGGCAGGCCTGCACATCCACTGGCCACAGGTCATACAGGCCTGCTCTAAAGCCTACACCATTCTTTAATGTTTTCCTGCCATGATTCTTCTGACAATTCAATTTTATTGTACTAGGTACTGGGAAAGAAACAAAAATGAGCTATGGCCCATTCTGGCATGATGCTATTCTAAATAAAGGCTATCATACATTCCAGGTCTTATCCTGCCAAAAAAATAAAAATAAAATAGAAATAAAGAAAGAAATAAAAAATGCTGAAGGTTTCTAAACAATGTTATAATTAACTCATTCTTAGAAATGATCTCTAGCTAAAATCAACAATGGCCATCTAATCAACACATATACTAAGGCTAATACGTACATGTAAATTAAGACTTATATGTAGACTATTTTTGTAAGCTTGGCAGGCCACAAAACTGAAAGGTAGGGTCTGACCACAAATGTAGGGAGAAAAAAAAAATTCTTGATTTCAAGCTTTCAAATACCATTAATTCGTTTTAAACAAAATCTGAGTTAAATAAACAAACAAACTGGATTTCAAAACAGGTAAGTTATTAAAAACAACTTTACTTCTTTGGACCAGATAATTTTTAAAATTTTTGTCAACTCGATAAGTTATTTTAGCAAATTAAACCAATTTTTAATTCATTATTTTTATTATCAACAAATATTTTTAGTTAACTTTGCTATTTTCAAAGTCACATCAATTTTTTTCCCTATTCTTGAGCAGGTCTTGCATAACAATATTGCAGCTAGAACAGTCCATTTACAAATGGCATTGTTTCTACATATATACTGTAATGTATGTCTTAATGGTCATATATAGAAGCCTGTGCAAATTTAAAAATTACTTAATACCATTCAAAATCATTAGGACTATTAACAATGACTGGAGACAAACCAAGTGAACAAACCTGTGTTCAAGTGGAAATTGTTATACCTTTCACACTTCAAAGTCATAAAATTGTTAAAACCTGAATTCTTTCTAATAGATTCATCGCTGTCTATTTTGCTTCTATCATGATATATGAATAGCAGCCTCTTTCAAAGTTTTTTGACATTTAAGCTGCATTTGAATAGCATTAATGGGCTGCCTGACAATGGGCTTTCAACAAATATTGTAGCAAGGAGTAACAAATGGGAAATTAATGAATTTTTCCTTAAGTTTCATCACACTGGATAAGCAGGTTTATTCAACCTTTTACATACTAGTATCTGTGGTCTGATTAATGCCTCTTCCCTATTGTAAGCACCATCTTTAACAAATGACCTGGCTACTGGTACATTGAGTACATATGGATATAATCACATTGTGGATAATTAACAGACATTTCCATTTCAACATTTATGTCCTTACATAAAAGTGTCATGCAGAGCTCGGCGTCAACATGTCCATCTTCAGTCAATGCTCCTAATACCAACCCATCAGCTCCATAAAGCTTGGCAAGACGGATGTCTGCTTTCATGACCTCTACTTCACGGTCTGAATACAAAAAATCCCCTCCACGTGGTCGGATCATCACAAAGACAGGAATCTGGACACACTGCTTAATCACTTGGAGAATACCTATAAGAAGGCACAGTGAAAAGAAAAAACCAAGCAGGGGCAACAAACTCTTAACTCTTAGAGATAAACATAAAAATATCTCTGGCCTCTTCAATCTGTTTCTTAATGTCACCAGCAGCAAAAAAGGAAAAGCAAACTGGCGAGGCCAAAAGAAATGTAAATAGAGTGTGGGAGTGGAGAAAAAGTGGAAAAATGCACAAGAGCCATGGCTAAGTAACAGACAACTGTAATGTTAGAAACTAGCAAAGAATGACACTGAAATCTTTAAAGTACTTGTCACTCAAGGCTCCATAAAACTTCTTGTAGAATCTTGTACAACATATTCTGTTCTAACAGCTACTAATCTCCATGTTCTGCCAGCAGAATCACTGAGATTCAAGTTTTTCCTCCTGCGTCTTCTTCTGAAGCACTATTTAAAACCAACTCTAATGGTCCAAGTTCTGTGTTCCCAAACCACACAAATGCAAATTGTTTAGTCCCTTCTGTGAATCTTCACAAAAGTTTCTGTTTTGAGTGGTCATGCAAAGATATAGGAATGAAGACACATAAAGAAGACAGATCGTATAGCTAGCCAGGACCGTAGATTTAGAGCTGTAAAGGACCTCAGAGAATTATCCTTTCCCAACCCTCTCACTTTACGCTTTAGGAAACCAAAGTTATTTGAGCACAGGCAGAAAGTCCTAAGCCACACAGGTGATAAGTCATAGACTTTGGTTTTCTGAACTGGACCTGTGATTTCACTGGAGAAGGGAAGTACCAGTAAAGAGTTCTTCCAAAGCAGTTCAGCACTTTCTTTACAACCAACAGTCTTAAAGTTTCCTGGGGCACTGGCAAGTTAAGTGACTTGCCCTGTGTCAGACAGTGGTAAGTGTTGGAGACGGGACATGACCCTAAATCTTCGTGACGACAAGGTCGGTCCTTTGTACGCTGACCCTTACTCAAGCACCTTTTCTACAACAATGGGCTGCTTTCCTTGCATGGTCAGGAGTTCTCAAAATCTACATCATACTTAATTCAATTATGTCATAGTAATAGATGGCCAAACGAATGCAACAAAACCCAAAAACATTTCTTAAGCATCTGCTAGCTGTTTGATGCAATGGGCTAGGCCCAAGGGTTTAATACGGAGTTACTTAGAAGAACTTGCACTCACCCATGCTGGGTGTAGTTCCTCCCTCCAGCAAACCAGAACACAATTCAATGCGGCCAGCACCTGTGATAAAAGAGCTTCAAAGTCATCAGAAATCCCAGACAAAGTCTGTCTTTCTTTGTTCCAAATATTCATCGTAACAAGAAGCTATCTTCTGGCCCATCTACATTTTGCAGTGAGAGCAGACTCAATCACAGTAAGATCTAAAAGTTAATATCCCACTCAAGGTCTCTACAGGACACCAAAGAAGACTATGAAGAAGGGCACTGGAATAGAGGATACGTTTCTAGACTGACCCCAGAGGTACATTAAATCTTTCTTACATATGAGTAAGTACAGGATTTGGTTCTGAGTAATTCCAAGTTATACTAGGTCTAGGACATGGGCAAATTACTAGTTAGAACCTATCAAAATCAATATCAAAAATCAGAAAACTTAAAGGACTAGGTTACAGAAAATGCAAACTGGTGAAATGAAATTAGAATAGTGGCAAAGAACTAAAAGCCTATTACTGAAATGTTGGAAATCTTCCTTTAAACTAGGTAATGCTAAAGTACAAAGACGACCTTGGGGTAGGAGATACAATTCCAGCTCAGTAAATGAAAGAGATGAAATCTGGCTCTCCATTTCATGTTGTGGGGCTGAATCGGATGATCCGCCTCACATTCCCCTTATTATGCCGCTTTTGTTTTCCCAGTTTTGTTGCTGTTGCTTAGTCATTTTTCAGCTGTGTTCAACTCTTCATGACCCCAGTTGGGGTTTTCTTGAAAGAGATATTGGAGTGGTTTGACATTTCTTTCTCCAGCTCATTTTACAGATGAGGAAACTGAGGCAAAAAGAGTCAAGGGACTTGCCCAGGGCATACATCTGTTAAGTGCCTCCTGACTCCAGGCCCAGCACTTTGTGCACTATAGCACCACCTAGCACCCCCGGTTTCAGTTACTTTTCACAAAAATCAAAGAATTTTTAGAGAAGGATTTTAGATTATCTCACTGCTCATTTTCCAGAAGATGAAACCGAGGTTCAGAGAGGCAGTAAGGATTAGATCCAAGATCTTGTGATCACAAGGGGTTCCCCAGGGTCTGTTTACAAGCATGTGAGAAAGGTTCAGAACACTTCATCCCCCCTCCCCTGTACCTCTTTTACCTCCTCTTTCTGCATTTATAGCCGACTCCACTGAATCCACACATACCTCCATAAGAAATCCGTTCGTCATTTCTAAAAGTTGCAAGGTACAAAAACAAACCTGTCAGCGTGCTAGACCATCCCACAAATGCATATTCTACATTCAACATCATGGTAGCATAGCATAGCAACCTCTGAATTCACTAACGATGACAACCACCCTCCCCTTCCCCCAACCTTGCGTGATTTCTCTAGTTAAGTAGAGACCAAACTGGATGCAGTGCAACTAATAAGGAAATGAAAAATTAATATAATCTGCAAAGACCACACAATGTCTTTATCTGGAGAGAGCACTTCCCCAGCTGGGCCTGGAATTAGTTCAAGTCAAATAGCATTTATTAAGCACCTAATATATGCCAGGCATGTGTTAAGCAATGGCAAAAAAAGGGCAAAGAATTCAGTCCCTGTTCTCAAGGAGTTCTCAGTCTAACAGGGGTGACAACATGCAAACAATTATGTACAAACAAGACACTGGCACTATAAAGAATCCCAGGGTTGATAGGACAGATTTAATGTTGCTTGCCCCAAATTACTAGTTACCTGTTCTATTTGATAGGATCATAGGGACGTAGATTTTGCACTGGAAGGAACTTCCAGTACTTAGCACACTGCCTGGTTCATAATAAGTGATTAATAAATGTTTATTGATTGATAACTGAAAGAAGGCTGTCTAGTCCAAGCCTCCTCATTTTAGAGATAAGTAAACTGGGGGGCAGGAGAGCTTAAGTGACCTGCTCAAGACCACACACTGAGTGTGCCGGGAATGGGGTACATATATACATACATACTATATATGTACTCTCTCCCTCCTCACTTTGTATTACTAGATGATAATGACAGCATCGACAAGTGCTGGTTCAAAGTGCTTCACAAATACGACCTTATTTTATGCTCGGCAAGTGCTACTATTAATCCCATTTTGCAGATAAGGAAACTGAGGCAAAGGGGAAATGACATGTCCCGGGTCACCCAAGGATCAGACACGGCTGGTACGTGTCACGGGGACTTCCTGCCTCCACCATCCCGCCACCTGGCTGACACACGCCCCTGAGGGCAGGCACCACTTCACTCATTTTCCCTTGTGTATCCCCACGGCCTGGCAGAGCATTTTATAAACGCTTTGCCGACTCCAGCCCAACCCCAACCCCAACCTCACCCTCCCTTCATTTTGCAGACGAGGAAACCAACGCCCTGAGAGGCTGGGCCTCGCCCAAGGGCACACCAGGCAGGGCCCGGATTCGAACCCGGCGCTCACCCCGCGTTACCACGCTGCCGCTCACGCCAAACGAGCTAAGCCCCTCGACATCCCTCCGGCGGCGCTCACCTGGCTGGACCGGGGCTACACGGACTCGCTTCTGCTCCTTGGAGATTCCCCGCCTTTTCATCCTCACGGCTTCAGTCCGGGGTGGACGCGATTTGGATGCTGGTTTGCAACAGGCGCGTGACCCCAACGATCCCTCGCCTTCCCACCTCACTCCTCCGAAAGGAGGATCCTCAGTGGCGTCGCGAGCGCAGGCGCAGGCGCAGGCGCAGATGCAGGCGCAGTAGTCAAATTTCCGGCAACGTACTCCCTGCGTCCGTGATCACGTGACGAGATAAGCCCCATCCCCTGCGACGGACTCTGCGCGCCCCGGAAGTACATTTCTTCACGGGGAGGAAGCCGGCGTGGAGCGACTGAGGAAGTGTGCAGTGGAGCAGTGATTTTTGAGGGCCTCGCAGTCCGTCCAGCTGCAGTCACGTTCACGATGCTGCGGTTACTCTTTCCTCCTCTAAAAGCGGTGCTAGGGAGTCCAGGCGTCCGGCTCCTGGCTACTAGGGGGGCTCCCCGGGTACGGGCGCCCCAGCAGGGTTCTCAGAGGATCAGAGCTAGCTTAGGGAGAAGTGAGGGGCGGGTCTGGGGTCAGTCAGGGCGGAGAGGGAATGAGGGCCAGCGATGGGATGGGCCCGGGAGCCCGAGGTCGTATTGGAGGGCCACCCCTGCAATGTCCTTTTATTCATTCCTTGTTCTGTTATTGTCCTGATTCTGCCCCGCAATCACTTTGTATATGTTTTGTACCTGTGTACATGTTTCCTGTCCCCCAATAGAAAGTAAGTTCCTTGAGGATCAAATGGGATAATGTATGTAAAGCGTTATGCGAACCCCAGAGCGATATACAAATGCTAGATACTGTTGTTACTTTGTAGAGCTGGTTTTGAAGTCTGGAAGACCAGGGGGCAAATCACCACCTCTGTCCGTGTCAGTTTCCTCAATATTGACTAAATGGATGAATGAATGAATGAATGTATACCCTTTGGAAGTCATAAGTTTTCTGAGCCTCAGTTTCCTCATCAGAAAAATGAGAGGAATGGATTAAGTGATCTTTAAGATTTCTTCTAGTGATATATCATGTTATCATAATGGCGTGTGATTGACTCCCAGCTCTGACTTCATAGGATCATAGATCAAGAGCTCAAGATTTAGAAGGGGACTCAGTTCCAGTCCTCTTCTTTTAAGTTGTAGAGGAGGAACTGAGTTTTAGACAAGTCCAGTGACTTTCCCAGTTCTACATAAGTATCTGATGTAGGACTTGAATCTAGATCTTCCTGATTCCAAATCCAGCTGCTGCGTACTACCTCCAAGTTGTGAAGAAAGCCCTTTGAAAACAATACTACTATAATTTGTGAGTTTGATAAAATGTCCCCTTGTCTTCATGGAATTTATAACTAGTAAGAATTGGACAAGGCAATATGGTAGAAAAGCATAGAGTGTACTAATGGTAAAGGTTTAGCATATTAGAAGGTCTTACCTTCATGCTAAAACCATGATATTTCTTCCCTTGGTCCTTAGTGTGGTTGCCATTATGGGCAAAAGCTCCCTCTCTTGCAAAGGCAGCACAGTACTCTGTCTGAAGTAGCTTTGCAGTCTGGAAGTGGGGCAGTGTCTGTCCCCACGAAGGCTGCCAATCGGATTATGGGCCGTTGGCTCTTGGTCTGCAGTGGAACAGTAGCAGGAGCAGTTATTCTTGGTGGAGTGACTAGGTGAGCAATCCCCAATAAAACTTGAAATGAGTTAGGAGCTTCATCATTTACTATCCAGTGAAGACCTGAGTTCAAATCCAGCCTCAGATATTTACTAGCTTTGTGACCTTAGGCAACTCATTTAACCCTGCTTGCCTCAGTTTCCTCATCTGTAAAATGAGGGAAGAAAATGGCCACCCACTTCAGTATCTTTGCCAAGAAAACTCCAAATGGGGTCACAAAGAGTTGGACACAACTGAAATGGCCGAACAACAAATAATTCTGATGTTTTTCAAAAGTACAATAATGCAGAGTGAAAAGAGCACAAATTTCAGAAACAGAATCTGGGATACTTCCACTAACTTGGGCAAATTATATAAACTCCTTGGGCCTCAGTTTCCTCATCAGTCAGATGAAGGGGTTGGACTATATGATCTCAGGCTCTTTTCAGATCTGAAATTCTAAACCTCTAAAAATACAGAATGATAGATCTCATAGGAAAACTTGATATTGCTAGTCAAAGACTAGTAGGAAGAGAAAGGGAAAGATGAGAGAAAAGGTGGGATAAACGTGTGCCTGATTTAAGGAAAATTAGGAAAAAAAATTATTAGTGAGAGGAGGGAAAGCAGAATGTTATCCTTAGCAAGGTTAAATT
Organism: Vombatus ursinus; assembly: GCF_900497805.2. NCBI lineage: Eukaryota > Metazoa > Chordata > Mammalia > Diprotodontia > Vombatidae > Vombatus > Vombatus ursinus. Next base: position 23,528,454 of record NW_020940527.1, read on the forward strand.
CAGATATTTATTTCTTTAGTCTGTAAGTAATGGAGCCAGTAGATTTCTTTTAAGATCTTAATATTGTCCATTTCTATTTTCATCTTAAGGTTGACAGAGTCTGGGCTCTCCATGGTAGATTGGCACTTGATAAAGGAGATGAAACCACCCACAAGCCAAGAAGAATGGGAAGCAGAATTCCAAAAATACCAGCAGTTTCCAGAATTTAAAATGTAAGCACAATAATTTGAAAGTAGTAACAAGCACCAAATGTTTGTTAGGTGAAATTGAATTGAGTTTATGAGTGGAAGTATGGGGGAAAACAAAAAATGAATCCCATAGGAACATCCTAATCTGCTTTATTTATTTATTCATTTATTTTTACTATTTCATTACCTATAATCAAATATTTCAAAATATGTGATTCTCTTTGTTAGTGTCTGGTTCTGATAGGCTTTGTGTGTTCTCTGGACTATACCTGAAACTCCAACTTGGCATTTTGGTCATGGAATAGACTTGAGAATCCTGCAGGAGGATAGGATATTCCTCTGAGGAATGCCAGAGTAATACTGAAGATACTGAATTTTCCTTAATGTATGTAAAATGCTGTTTGTATTGAATATTCCAGCAAATGAGAGACTAGGTCAACAATTTTACTTGACTTCTTGGATTCTGGAAGTTAAACTTCTTAGTGCAGCTTGATTTTGTGTGTACACACACACACACACACACACACAGACACACACACACCCCCACCCCCCCCCCCCCCCAGGAAGTAAAAATCTCCCATTGACAAATAAGATATACTGTAATGTTTACTCTCTTTAGCAAGGAGCAACTCCTGCCTTCAAGAAAAAAAAAAGGTATTTCCTATTTTGTGAGGCTGTGCAAATGTACCTTTGTTTTATCATGTTAAACTTAACTAAAAATATTTTCTTATTCTCTTTTATTGATTTCCCTCTCACCTAGCTTGAACCATAACATGACCTTGGCAGAATTCAAGTTTATTTGGTACATGGAGTATTCACACCGAATGTGGGGACGGATTGTGGGCCTAGCATATATCCTTCCCACTGTCTACTTTTGGAGAAAGGGCTGGCTGAACCATGGCATGAAAGGTCGTGTTCTTGCCCTCTGTGGCTTGGTCTGTTTCCAGGTGAGTCATAAAAGATTCAAAGATTTTTAGAAACATCCACTTGAGCTTACAAATCAACCTATTTTTTGACTAAATAATGTTTTGTTTCATTGTTTCTAGATCCCTTCAGAATTAGAAAGCCTTTCCTAAGTATCATAACTATTTTTTTGTGCCATTAGATTTCCTCTTATAACTGGGGCTTGGATTAGATAATCCTCAGGTGCCTTCCAGTTGTGGATGTATAATCCTTGTAACTGTACCGTAGAATGTTTTGAAGTTGTGTCAGGGTGGCATTGGTTAAGAGTGGAGAGCTTGGGAGTAGGGGTTTTATCTTAAGATGGCAGCAAGACATCTAAGTGAAGTGGGAACTAGAAAGCAGGTGAGAAATCAGAACTAGAGATTTAGCTGAGCAATAGAAAGTCAGAGTAGTCATTCCTTCCATCAGTAAACATCTACTGTGTGCCAGTTACAGTGCCAAGCACTGGGAATAGAAAAGGAAAAGCAGGCCATGCCCTCAAGGAGCTTGCAATCTAATGGTGGAAGACAACATAGAAGGAAGCTAGGGAGCAGGGGGAGGAGGAGGGGGATGGAACATGATGACAAAGTCCTGAAGAGTGAAGTTGAATGGGAAACTAATTGATGGCTGGCCTGGATGCCCTCCTTAAGTGGAGGTTCTGAGAGGAGCTCTCCAGTCAGGGGGCATGACCCCAGGGCCAGGGGGTACGATAAGGTTTAAGTTACAGGATTGAATTGATCTTGCCAAGTGATGAGATTCCCAGAGTAGTTAGTGAAGGCCAAGTCCTGAGGAGTGCAGACAGGTGAGAAGCGAAGACTCAATAGGGATTGAAATTGTATATGTCAAGTTCCTGAATGAAAAGAGCTTTAAAAGACTCCCCACAGTTAATGGGTCAGTGAATATGAGAGCTTGAAAGATGCTAGAAACATGAGGCAGAAGTACAGTGTCCCTGGAGCTGCAGAAACACGAGTCCAGAGCAGTGGAGAAGGCTAAAAGGAGGTAAGGGCATCAGGACTCGCCTGCTGAGAGACAGAAGATGAAAGAGGAATTGGAAAAGGCAGAGGGGAAACTGACTTTTTTCAGAGTGAGAAATATGTATGTTAAAGGCAGAGGGGCCAAGAAAGATGCCAGAAAGCTTCTAGGAGTATAGGGAAGGGCAAATCACTGTGTGATTCCCCTTTACCATTTTTATATACACAGAAGTAGTTTAAAATTAACACCAAGAGCTGCCTTGAAGGGGGAAAGAAGTCACAAAAAGGACCTTTCAGAGTCAGATAACCTGATTCAAATCCTGTTCTGTTTGTATGACCTTCAACAAATCATTTAACCTCATTGCTTCTCAGTTTCCGCGTCTATAAAAGGAGAGGGTTGGATTAGATGATCTCTAAGAGCCCTTCCTGTTTGAAATCCGTAATCCTGAGATCTTTTGCATTGGGGGGGGGATGGGAGGTATAGGTACCATCTAGGGAGCCACTTCACAACCATAACACTGTCTCTTCAAATCACTTGAGCTGGTGATTGCCCTTAGTGCTATGGCTTTGATGCCAGAGCAGAAAGGGATAAAGGTAGAATCAATGTCCCTTGGATAAGATAGGACCCAGAGCACATTTGGAGCTGTTAGATTTTTGAAGTGTGAGGGGAGAAATATCCTGAAGTTACTCCACAAAAAATGGATAGATGTTGGGGGAGGGATTTGTCTAGCTGTGGAAGGGGGTAAATACCAATTTCTGGAACCTCAGGGACATGGGAGGACACTATTCATTTAGCCTCAATAAAGTTAAATTATTTCTCTCCAAGGTGTGTAGTTATGTGGTTGATTTGAATCATGTTGTATCTCTCACTCTCTCTCTGTGTTTGTTGTTAGGGACTGCTGGGATGGTATATGGTGAAGAGTGGATTAGAAGAAAAGCCAGATTCTCATGACATCCCTCGGGTGAGCCAGTATCGCCTGGCTGCTCACTTGGCCTCAGCCCTTGTCCTCTATTGTGCCAGCTTGTGGACTGCACTCTCCCTTTTGCTTCCTCGAGACAAGGTAAAAGGCAGTCTGCATGCCGCAGACAGCTGTGATGTCTGCTTGTATTCTGTAGTGATACTGGTGTCAGGGAATGTCCTAGCTCATTGCAGATTTAGAAGTTAGTGAACTGTGGATGATGGTTGACCTAAATAAAGTTTTCCTTGTAATGAAGTCTACCGATGTTTTAGAAAGAAAATGTAGCCAAGAATGAAAGGAACATTGAATTCTACGACCTAAATAACTCATGTCATAGAATGCTGCATGATTTTTGGAAGAGACCTGGAGCATAGTCACCCATGGCAGAATCAATTTAAGGGCAGGACATTTTATCAGCGTGCCAGTGTGCAATGGAGTCCATTGAAGATGATGAGAAAGTTTTAAATAATGAAGTTGGAAGAAGTCTTATGGGAGCAATGCCTCTTTACCTTTTTTGGGTCCTGCATCCCTTTGGCACCATCCAGGAAAGCCTACAGACCACTTCTCAGAAGATTGTTTTAAATGCATCAAATAAATACATAGGATTACAAGGGAATACCAATATGTTTAGTTATAGTTAGGTACAATTTTTTAAAAAACGAGTCCGTGGACCTCAGGTTAAGAACCCCTTCACTAAAAGACCAAACCCTAGGCTCTCCAATACCCAAAGGAAGAAAGATGAGATTCAGACCAAAGGTTATCTGCGAATGTAAGGTAACATAGAATAAGAAAAGTGTTATATACTTAGTGTTATCTTTATTACTTGTTGAATCCAGGAGAATATAGTGTGTGCATAGTACTTTAGTGATGTGATAATGTGTGTTCTATATATTAGTTCAAGGACACTGTAACTGGACTAACTTAATGTGTAAAAGCAAGGCATGATGCTTTTTATAGAGATCTTTGATACTGATGTGTTCCATATTGTACCTATATGACACTTTCATCATTGTTCACACCAATACACTTTATAGCAGGTGTGAAAAGCATAATAAGCTGCCTAGAATGGCCAGAAAATAGTCCTGGATAAGCTTTGGGTGGGAGTGTATTTGAGGTGATAATAGAGCCTGTAAATAGAATCATTGAAATTGAGAACTTGAGCTTGGGAGAAAGTTCTCGTCTAGAGATACAGCTTTGGGGTTATCTCCATTAAAGTGATAGTTGAAATTGTAAGAATGGGCAAACTTTATAAGGGAGAGTGTAAACAGAAGGCTGAATACAGAGACGTGAGGATTAAGAGCATTTAAGGAGTGGACTGGGAAGGAGAAGGAATTAAAGGTGAGAAGAAGCAGGCAGAAAATTAGGAGAGGCCAAGTGGAGTGACTAATTGAAGGAGTTTGACAGTGAATGGAAGAAAAATAAGATAAGGGCCTAGAGAAAGCAGGGGCAAGTGTACAAGTGGAGTATTAACTTTTTCTTTTGGTAAATTTTTTATTCATTTTAAATTTAAATACAAAATGAGAAAAAGAAGAAACCATTCCCATGTACACAGCAGAACATAAGAGAGGATTCAATATAAAACCATAAATTTCCATTTCAAGAAAACCTGTATAATAGAGGATTAATTTTTGAGAGTAGAGACACCTTTTTTGATTGGTTTGTTCAAGAAATATTGATTGATATAGAAGAGAAAGAATGAAGAATGGATAGAAAAAAACCTATCTAGAAGTGGAGAGGAAGAAGGATGGGGTGTTCACATCTAATTGCCTTCCTCAGGACTAAGTGAATGAAAGAATGATGATCACTGACAGATTAGAGTCGTTGGAAGATGATCCATTGTCTGGAAGGGGAATGATGAACTGAGTTTTATGATTGGCTTTACCGAAACAACAACAAGCATTTGTGGAGTGCCTGCCGCGTGCCAGGTGCTGGGGCTACAAGGACAAAAAGAAATCCATCGTTGCCCTCAAGGAGCTTACGTTGGGCGAGACAACAGAAACAATATAAATATGTGCAAAATCAATGCAAGGTAATTTTTGGGAGGAAGTACCAGAAGCTGGAGAGATTAGTTAAGGCTCCATGCAGGAGACATTGTTTGACTTGAGCTTTGAAGGAAATTAAGGATTTTAAGAAAGAGCTGAGAGCTTTCTGGGTAGGTAGCCTGTGCAAGGCACAGAGGAGTAAGGCCAGTTGGGCTGGATCACAGAATTTGTGAAGGGAGGAATGAAGAAGCCTAGAAGGGTACACTAGAGCCAGGTTGTAAAGGATTTTAAATGCCAAACAGAAGAATTTGTATTTGATCCTAGGGGTAATGGAGAGCTACTGAAGTTTTGTGAGCAGTGAAGTGGTCACACCTGTGATCTAGGACGATCACTTTGGCAGCTGTGTGGAAGATAGATTGGAGAAGGGAGAGACTTCAGGCAGCGAGACCAAGAAGGAGGTTTTTGTATTAAGTCCAGACAAGAGGTGATGAGGGTCTGAATTCGAGTGGTGGTTCTGTAAGTAGAGAGAAGGGAAAAGATTGAAGAAATGTGGAAGGAGAATTGACAGGACTTGGCACCCTTTTGGATGCGAGGGGTGGGGAGCGTAGGGTCAAGGATGACTCCCAAGTTTGCAAGCCTGGGTGATTGGAAGGGTGGTGGTAGCCCTCACAGAAATAGGGAACCTAGGAAAAGAAGTGGAATCTAAGGCAGAAATGCCTGTGCACTTCCAGTTTGAAATATCCAGCAGGCAGCTGATTATGTAAGATTGGAGCTCAGAGCCATATAAGTAGCTCTTCAAGTCACCTTCAAAGAGATGCTTAAACCCGTGGGAATTGATGAGGTCACCAAAAGAGATTGAAAGAAAGAAGAAAATAAGGTCCAGGGCAGAGCCTTGGAGTTCACTCAGTGGGGCAGGGTTGTACATGATGATGCAGCAAAGAAATCCAAGGAGGAGAATCAGGGTCATGAAGGCAGTCAAAGTCAAGAGAGCAGAGTCATGAAAACCCAGAGGAGAAAGCATACAGAAAGCAGTAGCCAAAGCATCAGATACTGCAGAGAGGTCACGAAAGAGAAAGACTGAGAAAAGGCCATTGGGTTTGGCAATTAAGTAACTGGTAACATTGGAGAGAAAGAAGAGTTTGAGTTGAGAGATTATGCTGGAAGCCTGATTATGAGGGTCATTGAGGAGTGGGTGATGGGGGAAGTGGAAGGCACGAGGGTAGACAGCTTTTTTAGTTTGGCTGTGAAAGGGAAGAGAGGGGATGATAGCTTGAGGAGATGGTAGGGTTAAGTGAGGGTTTTTTAAGGATAGAAGAAAGCTGGATGTATCTATAGTTTTATGAACATGTAGAGGACAAAATGAGGTATGCATGTGTGTGTGTGTATGTGTGTGTGTGTACGCATGCGTGCGATTTGCAGTGAATTTGTCTTCAGAGTTGCTTTTTTTTTTCTCATTCTAATATTGAAATTAATTTGTCTTACCTGAGCCTAAACCACTCGATAGTTGGGAAAGGCTGCACATAAATGTTTTGAGTGTCAGTGAAAAGCCAACATAGAATTAAAAATTGGATAACAGTCTACATTTGGATGATTTTATTGCTTTCCTACTTTTCGCAGTCCAGCCTAGAGAATAGGTAGTCTACCCTTGCTGCCTTCCTCAAAATCCACCCCCTCTTTATCATCTATAATCTGGCATGTGGACCTTCCCAAAACTGAATTCTGGACACCTCCTAAGTACCTGGTCTTCTTCAGTTCTCACTCTTTAAAAAAAAAATCTGCTTCTAGCTTTTGTACACTATTGAGTATTCCTTCCTTGAAACCTTTTTCCCTTTTGGTGTCTGTGATACTTCTCTCCTGGTTCTCCTGCCTCTTAATCACTCAGTTTCTTTCCACTAACTATATGTATTTTCCAAAGTTCTTTTCTCAACCCCTGCTTTTCTTTCTCTTTCAGAGATCTCATTCACTAGTCCCTCAGCTATCACTTTGTGCACATCAGTCTTTATAGAGAATGATATGGGTACATAGGAAACTAACTGACCATCCTGAGTTTTAAGACAAGAAAAAAAGAGCAGGAAATGGAGGATAAATTTTTTTTTTGAGGCAGTTGGGGTGAAGTGACTTTCCCAGGGTCACACAGGTAGTGAGTGTTAGAGGCTGGATTTGAATTCAGGTCCTCCTGACTCTAGGGCTGGTGCTCTATCCATAGCGCCACCTAGCTGCCCCCGAGGGTAAATTTAAAAGCATAGCACAGTCCTATAAGAATAGTGACAGGAATACTAAAATTCAGAATAAAATGAGGCTGGTTGAAAACAACTAAAAACAACAAAAAGCATTTTTTTAAAGCTATATTTGGAGAAAGAGAAGATTCAAAGGAGAAGACAGGAACGTTGGGGTGGGAGAAGGCGGAGCTCCTGAGCTCTTAAATTGTTTCTCTTTTCTCTGCCAAGAGGAATAATCTTTAATTGCAAAGAACAAAACCAAAATTGGAAACTGAAACTCAGAATAAGTAGAAAGCTAGCAAGAGATCATCTAGCTGCCTCTGGGTGAGATCAAGTCACTAGACTCAAGCGGACCACATCACAGTATCCTGAAGGAATTGACAGATATTCAGCCGAACCAGTGATAGTGAGGCCCCCACTGCCTCCACAGTGCTAGACTTGGGTAAAAGTTACTAGTTTTTAAAAGGTAGGAGAGCAGAATCTGTAGACTACAGGCACATGAGCTTGACTTTGATTTCTGTGAAAAGTCTAGATTGGGTAATCAAAGAGATGGGTAAATGAGCATCTAGAAATGGAAGCAGTGATCACTAAGAGGCTATGTGGCTTCTATAAACATTGGTCATACCAAGTAATCTCACTTCTTTTTTTTTTTTGGACAGATTACTAAATTTACACACACACACACACACATATATGTAAGGTTGTAGATATAATTTACTTAGATTTTAGTAGAACACTTAACAAATTCTTTCATCTCACATCTCATCACAATGAGATAAGGGCTAGGTGATAGAACAATTAAATAGATTTGGAACTGGTTTAATGGCTAGAAACCAAAAAGCAGTTATTAATGGTTTTATGTCATATTGGAAAGAGATCAAGAGTGGAATGCCCCAAAGAGCTGACTGTGGTATTTAACATTTTTGTCAGTGACTTACATATGAGCATGCTTATCACATTTACAGATGACACAAAACTGAGAATAGTTAACACACTGAAAGACATGATCCAGAAATATCTTAACAGCCAAGAATGTTGGTCCTCATCTAATAATTTTGAATTTAATAGAGATAAATATTGAGTTTTAAACTTTGGATTTTAAAACTTAGCTTTGTAAGTATAAGATGGGAAAGGTGTGGCTAGACAGCAGTTTACCTGAAAAAGGTCTGGAGGTTTGAGTACATTAAAGGTTCTTTATAAGTCAGAACTGTAATATGGCAACCAGTAATGCTAATGTGACCTTGGTCTTCATTAAGACAGGCATAGCTTCCAGGAATAAGGAGATGATAATACAGTTGCTGTTGTGCCCTGCTCAGACTATGATTGGAATGTTATATTCAGTTCTGTGTTTTTAAGAAGGACAGTGATAAGCTGGAAAGTTCAGAGTAGGATAGCTGGAATGGTTAGGGTCCTGGAGATAATTTCATGAAGATTGGTTGAAGGAATTAGAAATGTTTAGCCTAGAGAAGAGAGGAAAGGAGAAATATTTGAAGAACTATCATGTAGAATGACAAATTAAGACTTTTTCTCCTTGGCCATAAAAGGCAAAACTAGGAACAATGAATAGAAGTTTAAATAAACAAGTTTAGGGTTAAGATAAGAAAAAACTCTAACAATTAAAGCCAGCCAGAAGTGGAGTGCCCTGCATTGGCAGAGACTAGGTTCTCCCTAACTTGAGATCCTCAAAGGCTGGATGATCCATTATCAGATATATTGTAGAGGGAATTTTTATTCATATATGGGTTCAGGAACTAAAGCTGGAGAGATGAGTAAGCCATCATAGATCTGAAAGGTAATTGCCCATATGTGTTAGAACTAGAGGGCAAAGTGGAGATATAAAGAATCCATTGATCACGCCCAGAAAGAAAGCCCCAAAGGAAAAGTCCCAGAAGTGTCACAGCCAAAATCTATAGCTCCCATGTCAAGGAAAAAAATACTACAGGTGTCCAGAAAGAAGCACAGCCAGGATCATGCAAGACCTGGCAGCTTCTGCAATAAATGAGAGATCTTGGAATATGGCATTCTATAAGGCAGAAGATAGACTTAAAATCAAGAATAACTTAGCCTGTGAGGCTGAGTAAAATCCTGCAGGGGGAGACAATAGACCTTTAATGAAATAGAAGACTTTCCAGCATTTCTGATGAAAAGACCACAGCTGAGTAGCAAGTATAAAATGCAAACACAAGAGTCCAGAGAAACCAGAAAGGGTAGTTGGAAGGATGAGAAGAAATGTGTCTCTTCAGACCTCAGTATCTCCAAAAAGCATTAAGGGAATTAAAAAAAAATTTTTTTTTAAAGAAAGAGTACTTGAGAGTAGATTAATGTTATTCAGTAGTTTTTAAGAAGGGAAAGAGAAAGTGGGGGCGGTAAAAGGAAGGTAGAAAGTACTATTTCTACACTATCATGTCGAAAATAGGAAGAAGGGGGTAGAATTCTCTGTTACTCATAGTTGGAGCAAGTGAAAAGAATATCTAAACAGGGGGGGGGGGGGGGAGGAACAGGCACTGTATGAAGCTTGCTCTTATTTCAGGTAGACAAAGGAGAGTTGAACATACGCGCCTAGACACAAGGTTTGGTGTAAAAATATATCATACTCATAGGGACCTATGGGAGGGGCAATTTTCATTTGATTTCTCTAAATATAATGTCCAAGCTTTTTTTTTTAATCATTGTTCTCAGGGAATCTAATGATCCTTAAATCTCGGCCTGTTTTCTAGATCAGTTATTTTTTGTATCAGGTATGTTAGGATTTCCTCAATTTTTAAAAAATGTCTTGCTCTTTCACGAAACCCTAGGAATTGCTCTCATTTGCATTTCTCTAATTATTGGTGGTTTGGATCATTTTTATATGGCTTTTGTTATCTTATATTTCTTACCACCCAGTGCCATCTACAAGGGAGGCAGGCCAACTTTGCTAAGGTACCAAGGCAAGGCACCCTAAGGTAGGGACAGAGGGCAGCATGGGCCAGGCAAGTCAAACTACCAGCACCCTCTGGACCAACCATCTCCCCTCAGACCCTGATGGCAATAGACCAGGATCCTGAGCCTAAGAGCCTTGGGAATAACCATGTGCTGGGCTTTTCGCCCAGTGCCTTCAGCCACCATCCTGGGCATCTGCTATCTCTATGAAGATGTAGGCCGGCAGTTGCTCCTGCAGGAGCTACAGCCACATCTACTGAAGATCTAGAAAGGAATGCTCTTATCCCCAAAGTCGCTGGCCCTGTCAAGTGGTCCAGTCTTGGAAATGGACACCATCTTATCAGTGGAAATGACAGAAAAGAAGAGGCATTAAAATCTGCTTTGTACCTTAAGGACCCGTGGGGCCTTTCTATCTTACTTGTAGCTGAAACCTTTCATGTGTGTTGTTTTCCCCTTTAGAATGGGATCTCTGTGAGGGCCGGGTCCATCTTACTTTTCTATCCATATCCCCTACACTTAGCACAATGCTTTGCCTTTAGTAAGTGCTTAAGAAATGGTTATTTCATTCATTCATTTCTTGACAGAGAGGTGATGGAATCAGGGCGCAAAAAGAGATAGTTTTTAGATATGGCCACTGTGATGATTGATTTTGCTTGTCTATGCTTATTTATTACAAGGGATATTTTGGTTGTTCTTGATTTTTAATTGGAGGAACAATGGAGGAGGTGATGAAAGATCAGCAATAGTGATAACTGTCCCCACCCCAACAAAGGCTCCTGAAACATTATTTAAAATGCACAGAAGATGGGGCAACTAGGTGGCGTCGTGGATAGAGCACCGGCCATGGAGTCAGGAGGACCTGAGTTCAAATGCGGCCTCAGACACTTGACACCAGCTGTGTGACCCTAGACAAGTCATTTAATCCCAATTGCCTCACCAAAAAAAAAAAAAAATGCATAGAAGAGCACCTAAGGAAGTTCAAAAGGAGTCACAAACAGGAGAGTTTTGAAAATAAAGTGAAATTTGTTATATACATTCTAAAAAAGCAAGAAAAATGACCCAAAGATTCACGTGTTTATATACAATCCTCTTTTTATGTTTTGCTGTGTATGTGGAAATGCTCTTTTGGGGGGGGTGTTTAAGTGCAGAATATTTTTTTTTTAATTTTTTTTTAAAGAAAAAAGAGAAAACTGAAGTAGACATAGACTCATTTTTTTTTTTTTGCTCTGTTGGCACCTTGTCAGTGCTCATCTAGTGAATATGTAACTGACTCATCCTTGTTAAACACTCAATACTATACAAAACAGCCTTACCTCTTAGGACAGATCTCTTCAAACATGGTAAAGCATTTTAACCTCCTGCATTAGCCACTTAAATGCCTTTATTCTTCACTTTTATTTGGCTTTGAAAAAAATGTTGCCAGTTTTTAGATCTCGCAATATCGTTTGTCTAAGTGATTCATCTTTCTGGTGTTGTACAGTTGCCGGAAACCCGTCAGCTCCTGCAGTTGAGGCGATTTGCTCATGGGACGGCAGGCCTGGTTTTCCTTACAGCTCTTTCAGGTATGAGGCATTGCTACCAGTTGAGTGCTACCATCATTTCATCTTGTGATCCTCTCTTGAGTCCTCGTGCCTTCCTACTGTGTCCCACCTCCCCATCCCTTCTATTCATCACTCTCCCCCTCACCCCTCCTCTCCCTTGCCACCATCCCCTGCTGTCCAGCCTCTGTTTTCTCATCACCTTGATTCTCAAATATGAGTCTGTATTTCTCCGTCTTTAATTTACCAGTCTTTTGTCACGTCAAAACGTAATTGATGAAATAGCAATGCTCTGAGGGATGTTTTCCTGAGAAAGCATTGCTTTCATCCCAGAGATGTGAGAGATTCCACATTTGCTCCTTGCTTCACTTTACCAAATCAATTTTGAATCTGTAATCCATAATTTTGTCTAAGCCTTCCCTAAATGTATTTTTCTCATGGAGCACCAATGAAGGGTAAAGATTATTTCGTGATCATTTAGTACTGCCAAAGAGATTTACCTGAAGTGTAAATTTAGCCATGTCGCTCCTAATCAATGAACTCCTGGGGCTCTCTATGGCTACTTGATTAAATATAAAGTCGTTCGCTGCCACCCAGCCCCAGCCTGCCTTTCTGATCTTCTTATACACATATTACTCACCTGGCTGTTATTTTTTGTGCAGTGTATCATGTAGGTGTGTACCTGTGATTTCCTCCATTCAAACAAGTTTATTTTGTCTTTGTGCCCACAGAGCCTGGCACATAATAGCTGCTTAACAAATGCCTATGGATTGATTACCAGAATACCTCTATTACTTTTACTGTTTCTGCCCTGTAGCACAGGGATAAAAAATTAGTGTATTTGTTTTGTGGTGGGGTGCTTTTTACGTGTAAAAAGGTATTATATTTGTTAGTTTCTCTCTTATTTTGAGTTTTTTAATTTATCTTGAACTACAGGGGCCTTTGTGGCAGGCCTGGATGCCGGACTTGTATACAACTCCTTCCCCAAGATGGGAGAGCGATGGATCCCAGAGGATCTCTTTACTTTTTCTCCAGTCCTTAGGAACGTCTTTGAGAATCCAACCATGGTGCAGTTTGATCACCGAATCCTGGTATGTTTGTCTTAAAAGGAAGCTGGAAGTGGAAGGGCTATTTACATACCCAGTCCCACTCAGATCAGCACAGGATCTTTGGCCTGATCAATTTCTGGCCTGGGATTGTTTGTCCCCCCTTAGACAGCCTAGTGGCCCCCCAGCCCCACACGCTGTTAACTCTCAAATTATGGTAGACATGCCCTTGGCCCACTAGCTACCACACTTGGCAATTCCGTTCATTTCAACAAATATTTTTCGAGGGCTTATCAAGACCCTGCTTAAGGCGCTAAGAATGCAGATGCAGAAACAAAATTCCCCACCCTCAAGGAGCATACATTGAAACATTTATTAAGCAACTGGTGATTGCCCGGCTCCATTAGAAGTAAAAAAAGATACAGTCTTTGCCTTCAAAGGATTTACAATCTGATGGGATATGACGTGAATACCGTGGAATGTAAGCTACTTGGAAAGGGATTATTATTTGTTGTTGCTGTGTCACCAAGGCCTAGCATAGTGCCTGGCACACAGCTGCTTAGTAAGTGTTGAATAGAATCGAACGTGATATAAGATAGAATATGAAAAGAATAAGGCAGAAAATAAAAATTAAAAGTATAATTGGCAAAGAGCTTTGGAAACTTCTTTTAATTCTGTAAAGAGTGTTTTATTGGTAGTTATATGATTCCTGTGTGTTACAGTAGGTTAACACCCAAGTATTTTGTGCATGTTGTTATTTTGATGAAATTTTTCTTTGTACGTCTTCTTGGGTTTTATACAGATAGGCTAATAATTTCTATAGTTCTATTTAATACTTTACGGAAGCTATTAATTATTTTGTAGTACACAATGTCATACAGCAAAACGAGTGGGACTAAAAAGCTGGACCTTTACTTCTGGGAAAAGTTTGGAGTGGGCAAAGGAACTTTGCAGTTTCCTGAAACAATTCCATTTCGGTGTCCTCACATTAAATTTTGGTCTTAAACTTGTGTCTACTTGTATTATCTATACCAGATGTGTGTGTGTATACACATATATGTATATATATTCATATACATTTGAACCTGTGAGTGCATATGTACCTGTATATAATGACATGTGTATCTGTATGTGTCCATTTACAGATGTATGTATACATACACATACAGATGAATAATCTCTACAGGTTATATGGCTGCAAGATATGGCTTAGTCTCGGGAAAAATAAAAGGAAGAATTACAGAGAGTGATGGCAGGGTATATAGTATATATGAACAGACTGAAACATATGACAAATAAGAACTTTCAAAGAATAAACTGGATTAAGCTTGTCATCAAGGATTTCCCTGCCTAAGAAAGAAGATGGGCTCCTTATGTAGTGAGAAGGAAGAATAACAGGTAGAGAGCCTGAGGTCCCCCTTAATGCCTTCACAAAGTCAGGAGAAAAGGAAGGCTTTCAGTAAACTTACGGCGAGACAGCATGGGTGAGTCATTGAGGGGACATCCAAATCAATGACATCACAGCTCTAGTTGACCACTAACTGTATTTCTTAATTTTTTCATTGAATTTCTTGGGTTCTCCAAGCAAACCATCCTGTTATCTATAAAGAGAGATAATTTTGCCTGTGTTCATTCTCAGTTTCTTGTTCTTGTTGCTATAGTTGATATTTCTAACACTGTATCAGAGGATCGTGAAAACAGCAACCATGCTAGCTTTACCTAGATCTTTTGGGGAAAGTGTCTCCATTGCAAACAATCCTGTCTCTTGGTCTATACAGCATTATAGATGGACATTAGTAATGTTGCCAGAAAACAGCATATATTTACAGAGTCTAAGAGGTGGAAGAAATTGGGGAAAAGTCATTATTTCTTATGAGCAGCTCTGACCAGCTTCTTCCTTTCTTGCAGGGAATCACTACAGTCACAGCCATTACCGGGCTTTACTTCCTCTCCCGGAGAATCCCCCTTCCTCGAAGGGCCAAAATGGCTGTGGCAACATTGCTGACTGTGGCCTATGCACAGGTACTGAGCACTTCTTTAATTAGCAAGGTATATACAAGGGACAGCACAGGATTGAAGGTAGAAGGACCTGGGTTCAAATCCCAGCTCTGCTCTTAGTACCTTTGTGACCTTGGACAAATCCCTTCAGCTTTCGGTGCCTTAGTTACTTATGTGTAAGATGAGGGTGTTCATGTAAATGAGGACTAAGGACCCTTCTAGCTCCTGATCTTGTAATCCTATAATGATGATGGTAATAATGATTGCCAGCATTATATGATACTTTACAGCTTCAGAGCATATTGCCTACATGATCTCATTTAATCCCCACAACAAACCTGTGGCATGAAGGTAGTATGGGTGCTGTTATCATCCCCATTTACAGATGAGGAAACTGTGACTAGTGACACTCCCATAGTCTTGCGATGCTGAGTTTGGTGTGTTTTTCCGTTATGTCACATGTTTTAGTTGGAGCATGTCCTTGATGTCACTGTGTTCTGCTCACAGCTCAGAACTTTCCTGCCCCAGACTGTGGAGCAGCAGAGATCTTAGACATATAAATAGCTGGCCAGTATGTGATAAACGATTGCCTCGTCTGATGGCTTGTGAATGTTCACTTCCATTAAACAACTGTTTCCATGTAAAATCCCAGCCCAGTTCATGATCGTGTCATGGAGGTGATCCTGGATTGTTATTGGCTCAGCAGGCCAATGTAGGTTTTACCAGACCGGATAGGCTTTGGGTATGGGCCAGTGACGCACTGGATGGGTTTTGTCTGGATCAGCCTAGCTGTGTTTGGAGGGGCTTATTGCCTGGGTGGTCTACAGAAGAATAATGTTTTTATCTACAGAAATTCTCAAAGATTATTCAGATTGTGGAGGGCTAATGTGTAGGTAGAGGGAGTATTCATGCTGATGAAATCATGGATCTTGGAAGGATTGATGGAAGTTTAACAGAGGGGATGACCTGGTTGGATGTAGAACTGGGTGAGTGAGACCCTGGAGGTCATAGAGTCCAACCCCACTCATAGCTGAAGAAATGGAAGTCCAGAGAGACCAGTGACTGGTGAAGGCCAAGGCAAGAAGGAAGAGGCAGAGCTGGGAACTGACTCCCCGGTCTTGGGCCTTTTCCACCAGGCCATTCTGCATCCCTTTTGTCTGGATTTTCCCCTTGGACCAGGGATAATGCCTTGAACATAGCAGGAGCTTAATAAATATTGACTGGATACATGAACGAAGTAATGCCCTGTGCTGTCTTTCCAGAACCACCCCATCTTTCTTGATTGTCTTTCCCTGATCTATACCATCTTTTCTCATTCTCTTTTTACTGTGAGCCCCAGAAGCTTTCTCCTTCCACTGTTTATCAGGGATCTGTTGCCTTTCCAGCCATACTATGGTTCTCATAACCGGGGCCCCTCTTAAGAACCAGGAGCTAGAAATCTGGATTCCCCAACAATATCATGTTGTGGAAAGAGTTTTGGAGTCAGAAACTGGGTTCAAATCATGTCTACGATGTCTACTACCTGTGCAGTCTTAGGCACGTCACAAACTTAATTTGGCTTCAGTTTCCTTATCTATAAAATGAAGAAGTTAGATCAGATCACTTCTGAAGTCCCTTGCAGCTCTAAATCTAGAATTCAGTGAACCTATGATCTTTTGTTGTTCAGTCATGTCTGACTCTTTGTGACCCTGTTTGGGGTTTTCTTGGCAGAGATACTGGAGTGGTTTGCCATTTCCTTCTCCAGCTCATTTAACAGATGAGGAAAATGAGGCAAACAGGTTTACCTGCCTTGCCCAGGGCACACATCTATTAAGTGTCTGAGACTGGATTTGAACTCATGAAGAGGAGGATTCCTTGGCTGTAGGCCTGGCAGTCTCCACTGTGCCTACCCAGCAGTTGCATCATAGATGTGACCACATTCTCACAAGACTTAGCTACTCTTCTTTTCCCCAAAATAAAGGAGCATTTGAATTTTTGGCATTGTGATGTGTACCTCCCCTCCCTCTGTTGTATCCTTTTGTATTCTCTATAATCTGCCTTTTTGCCCTCTGTGGATATAGCTTGATTATGTGCTATTAATTATTATGGAATATTTCCACTTTATTTTACATTTAATACTAATGGGAAAACAGATGGAAATACAAAAGCTTATTTTATTTTGGCTAGCCATATTCAGTTTCTTTTAAAAATCACTATAATTACTATTGTTCTCATTTATTCATTGTGGTTTTGTTTGTTTTTCAACAGGTGGGCTTGGGCATTAGTACTCTACTAATGTATGTTCCAACTCCTTTGGCTGCAATTCACCAGTCAGGGTCCCTGGCTTTACTCAGTGTTGCCCTTTGGCTTATGAATGAACTGCGGCGAATCCCAAAGTAATGCTCAGGGCAGCTACTTTCTGGGCCATGCCTAGACTTTTGAGAGCTCTGTAGGGGGCATTGGGCTTCCACTCCTGATAGATTGAAGAAATGATGTGGGAGATAGATCAGATGATCAAGATGGAGTTACTGGGCTGAGGATTCTTTGTCAAATGAAACAAAACTACTCTTTACCCCTAAGGTGAATAGTTGTCACTTGCTTTTTAACATGGTGTCTAAGAACCCTCCA
Organism: Vombatus ursinus; assembly: GCF_900497805.2. Lineage (NCBI taxonomy): Eukaryota > Metazoa > Chordata > Mammalia > Diprotodontia > Vombatidae > Vombatus > Vombatus ursinus. Next base: position 23,545,823 of record NW_020940527.1, read on the forward strand.
GACTTTTAGGACTCTGATTCTTTTGATCCAGCAGTACCACTGCTAGGTCTGTGTCTCAGAGAGATTTAAAAAATAAAAATAAGAGGAAAAGAACCTATTTGTACAAAAATATTTATAGCAGCTCTTTTTGTGGGGGCTAAGAGTTAGAAATTGAGGGGATGCCCATCAATTGGGGAATGGCTGAACCAGCTATGGTATATGATTGTAATGGAATATTACTGTGCTATAAGAAATGATGAGCAGGCTAATTTCAACTTGGGAAGATTTACATGAACTGATGCAAAGTGAAGTGAGCAGAACCAGGAGAACATTGTACACAGTAACAGCAATATTGTACAGTGAAGATGTGAATGACTTAGCTATTCTCAGCAACACAATAATTGGAGACATTCCCAAAGGACTCATGATGAAAAATGCTATCTGCCTCCAGAGAAAGAACTGATGTTTGAATACAGACCGAAGCATACTGTTTTTCACTTTTTTTTTGTTTGAGTCTTCTTGCACAAAATGCCTACTGTGGAAATGTTTTACATGATCAAATGTGTGTAACCAGATTGCTTACCATCTCAGGGAGGGGGGAAAGGAAGGAAGGATAGAATTTGGAACTCAAAACTTTAAAAAAAAGAGAAGTTAAAACTTGTTTTTACACGTAATTGGGGAAAAAAATAAAATATTATTTTAAAAGATGCTGATTCTGATACAGTCTTATGGTATATGGGGAAACAAAATGTGAAGTATTGGTTAAGAAACTTCTTCTCAAGCTGTTCCTTTGCCCTCAGTGGTCACTCTGTTTTCTGGTCCTCCAGAGAAGTAGCCTCTATCATTGATGTTTCCCTTTCTGGCACACAACCTCAGTCCTGTTGTTTCATTCCGCCGGGGCTCTCCTGGCTGAGCTGCCTATGATAGGTCAGTCATGGAAAAGGCAAAAGCTAACTGACTCAAAGTCAGGACATGTGGCAGTATGACTTTGGGCAAGTCACCCAGCCCCATGAAGCTCTAGGTCTTAAAATGAGAAGATTTTACTAAACGATATCAAAAGTCCCTTCTAATTTAAAATTCTGTGTATGCGTCCAGAAAAGCACACTACTAACATATTGTCTGGCTGATGTATTACCTTAGATAATGATGCTTTAGCCCAAGTAAAGTGGTAAGATTTTTAGTCAAGGGGGCTGGGTAGAGGTTCCTTAAAGAGTAAAGGATTCTGCCCACATCACAGTTTTCCCAAGAGCCAGCTGTGCACACGCTCCCCTACGGACATATTTCAAGACTAAACCAGAATCCTAGGGCTAGGGCCTGAACCTGGGATTTCACTGGTGCAGGGGAAACCTGGTGTGGAACTTCCCTCCACCAGTGGTACAATGTCATGGTACAGAGGTCAGCATCTTCTCTGCACCTTACTGCCTTGGGTGCCTAGAACACTGAGAAGTAATGTGACTCACCCAGGGTCACATGGGCAGTGGAGGTTAGAGGCAGGACCCCTTCAGGCCTTCCTGGCTGCAAAGCTTTCAGCTTTGTCATGTGGAGTCAAAATCTTAACAGTGAGAATTTTGGCACTGTCCAGTCCCCCCACCCCAGATGCCCAAGTGCTGAAGAGGACAGAGCCTAATGGATGTGTTGGTTGATGGAGGAGCACCGACTGGTTCTAGGCAGTTTGGAGCCTTTGTTTACCCAGTCTCTTCATTTTACAGATAAGGAAACTAAGAGCCAGAGAGGGGAAGGGGCTGGCAAGGCTAAGGCCATAGTTTGTGGCAAAACCAGGCCTAGAGCCAGTGTCCTGACATGACTGCCGCTGTGTTCTCACATTTGTTTGGTTCATGAGCGGGCTTTAACACCATGCTCCTCTATTTCTGACTTCTTCCCGCCTTTCCTCCTGCAGTGGTTGGGCTTTCCCTCCTTTCCTCGAGATTGTCCTGTTTTCGGGGTGTGTGTGCACAGGATGGTACAGAGGGAAGGGCGTGGCTTCCAGGTGGGAGGCCTAGGTTCCTTTAAGAGCTGATGCTTGCCACTCACATCACCACGGCAAAACTGCTTTTCTGTCCTGGGTCTCCACGGGTTGGACTAGGGACTCGGGCCCCTTCAGGCACTCTCTGATTGTTCTGCCTTCTGTTTGACCCCTGAAATGACACTGACTTTGCTGTGTTTTTTCCATTTGCTTAGAGCCTACATCTCCACTAGAATCTATCATTTCCTTACTTAAAAAGCATTTACTGTTCTGATCAATTCTGTATTATTTTAAGTTGTTTTGTTTTTCACCTAGGTTTTACAGTTGTCACTGTGAGTAGTTCTTTGTAGGACTCTTCTCTCTGATATTTTAGCTGCCTTCCCTTAGCCCAAACACTTTGGGTACCTTCTTTACCCATCCAGATTTTGTGCCAGAAATCTAGAGGTAGTTTATCACTTGGTTAATTATGAAGCCCCTATAGCAGAGCCAAATACCTTATTTCAAGGGCTTAGAAATGCCTGTAGCGGCTAGCCTCCAAGGAGCTAACAAACCTTACTTGTGACTATTCCAAGAATGGAACAGGTGAAGGGTCTGTGACTACGTGGGGGAGAAGGAAGGTGTCAGTTTTCTAACTGACGTGACCTTGATCTTGCAGGCCCCTGGCCCAGCCTTCTGTCCCACCTACCCCCGTAGAAATGGAGGCCACTGAACTCTGTGGAAGGATCCCTGGTGGTGCATTATCTACATTCAGGCCAAGCAGGGGAGTATTTTGGACTGTGTTTGAAAAGCCTGCCCTGCAGGCCTATACCTCTCAGGAAGCTACCTTTGTAGGAATCAAACAGAAGCGCCTTCTTTGGTGGCAGACTTGGGCCTCATTCATCCCTCAGTGGGCAGAGGGCCGTGGGACACTGCCCCGTTAGTCTGACTGTCCCAAGGGAACACCTGAAGTTAGTGGTAGATGCATTTGGCCTCCTTTATCTTTAATCATTAGCTTAGAGCAGAATTCAGTGGGGACTGCAGGGTCCAAACTACTGAACAGAAATCAGACATGGAGGCAGCTAGGTGGTGCAGTGGATAGAGCACCAGCCCTGGAACATGAGAACCTGAGTTCAAATCCAGTCTCAGACACAACACTCACTAGCTGTGTGACTCTGGGCAAGTCACTTAACCCCAATTGCCTCATAGACGTGGCCCCGGGGTTTGGGGTAGGAAATAGCACGTCCGACATGGAAGGTACCCAAATATCTGAGCAACTGTGGGGACGGGAAAAAGCAAATACTAGAGATACGAAAGAACCTTTTACCCAAGGCCTGGACAAAATATTTGTCACACATGGTGTCAAATGGCATAACAGAAGGCGAGTGCTTTTTGTTTTTTTACTTTGAAAGAAGTTTAATTTTGATATCACTGTACAAATGATTGGACATTAAACAATTTCATAGCAAGCTTGTTTCCATTTAAATTGTTAAATTACATAAGATTTATAAGAAACCACTTGTATAAATATAAAAACTGGAGTCAGTAGAAAAACCACTACCATAAAGGCAAACTGCTGACAAATTGTCCCACCTTCCATTTGCACAAGTGGGGCCCCATATCTGGAATGTGCTCTCCCCTTCACACTCCCTGGCTTCTTTCAAACCAGTCCAGGTAGCCCTTCCCTGACCTCCTTCCCCATCTCACTCATTAGCCCTCTGTCTTTGAAATTACTTGACACATATTTCCTATTTACTCATGTACATATATTCTACTCACCAGATGTAAACTCCGTGAGGGGAAGGAAAAATCATTTTTTAATTACCTTAGTAAGAGCTTACTGAATGGAATTCTGTTTGTATAAACTGAAAGGTACTCTTTTTGCTTCAGGTATCCAGAAGAGTATTCCAACTATAATGGCCAGTGTGAAGTGATGGGAATTTTATGCTTTATTCTTTTGTCTTGCCCCTTCTGGAGGAGATTTTTGAGCCGTAAACAGACAGGAGGTGACCTCTGTTATTACAGTTTGAGGATATCCGATTGTGAGTTTAGCACAGTAGGGAAGAAATGACCCAAAGAGGACATAAAAATCCTAGACTTAGACTCAGAAGGCCTGAGTTTGAATCCTCAACTCAATACTAGTTATGTAACCACAATTAAGTCATTTAGCCCCTCTGACCTTCACTTTCCTCCTCTGTAATATGGGTATAATATCCATTTTTATAAAGAAAGCACTTTAAAAAGTTAGCTGTCATGATAAAAATGGACTTTGCTGTGGAGGAAAACCATGAGCTGGAGCAGAGGCAAAAGAAAAGCACTAGCTGTCTATCTAAGCAGGGCAGATCCACTTTCTAAGCCCAAGAAGAGACTGGGCTCAAAAAGGTGAAATCCAGGTTAGACTTGAGAATGGTGTAAGCAAAACAAAAACAGAAGCATAGAAGGCTAGAGTTGGAAGGGGTTGGCCCTGGAATCATTTAGAGATGGCTGAACAGTTCCACAGGCAGCGGTGACTCCCCTGCGGTCACACAATGAGTTAACAGGAAAATGGACTAAAACCCCAGGCCCCTGACTTACAGAGCAATGCATCAGCCTTACTGGGCTGCCCCTCATCTGTTGGTCATTGTTTTTCATGGTATAATCAATAGGTCTTCATGAAATGCATGGCAAATTTAAGTATAAAATGAACCGCAATTTTTGGCTTTCAAGAACTGATTTTAGCAGCATTTTTGGATAATACAAAAGCCTTACAGACTCAAGTATTTGGCCACAAATGGCAATAAAATGAGAATGCAGTAGAGACTAACTCTAAGTGGAATTCTAAGCCTCAACTGTAGCTACTGCCACCTTATTTTTTAATCCAATTGAAATTAAGCTAAGTGACATAACAGACATATTTGCACAAATGGAGGGAATCAGACAACTCTAAACCTGCTTGCCAAGAGACTAAAGGCAGCAAAAAAGAAAGCTATTACTGGAAGTTTAGACACCTGCAATAATAATCCAATTGCTTAATGTTTTTGTTGTTGCTGTTCAGTTGTGTCTGACTCTTTGTGACCCCATTTGGGGTTTCCTTGGCAAAGGCACTGGAGTAGTTTATGATTTCCTTCTCCAGCTCATTTTACAAATGAGGAAACCGAGGCAAACAGGGTTAAGTAATTTGCCCAGGGTCACCCAGCTAGTAAATGTCCAAGGCTGGATTTGAACATGAGTCTTCATGATTCCAAGCCCAGTGCTCCATCCAGTGTAACATCTAGCTGCCCAATTGCTTAATGAGGTAGAGCTTATTATCCATTTAGTCCTTCGATAATTTGGAATGTGACTAGCCTGGAAACACCTTGGATGATGCTGTTGGCTGAATGAATTACTGAGTATAAAGGCAGGCAAATTTTAAAAATACATGCCTACTATTACCTCAATTAGAGAATCATGAAACTGACTGAGAAGAGCAGAAGCCAGTATGTGAGTTTTAGCTAAACACTGCTAATACTCTTATTTGTTAGTAATGAAAATTATTCAGATGTGAGCAAAGCAGTCAAATGCATAGCAAAGGTAATTGTAGGCATTGAGGTATTCCTGGAAGGTGGTAAACATACACCAGAATATATTATGCAAATGATACTGTTATAATCAACTCTTGGAGCAGGGCATGTCAATATATTTATTCTGCTGGAATTGCCTGTAACAATTACTGTTAGAAATGATGTCTTCCCTATCATCTTAAGGGATTAGTATCTAAAAGCAGCAAAGTGGCTCTTCCCCCAGCCCTCCCACTTGCTTAAGTTCTCAAACGTTTTGATCTGTGGACTAAAGGCCCATGAAATTAGGTCATTGGTATTAATGATGTCAGCAAAGGCTGACACTATGTAAGTAAATGACTATATTCCCAAAACCTCCCCCCTTGGGAAGCAGGCCCACCAGGAGGGCCTAGGTTCATAATGGCAGCGTGACCCCAGGCAAATCTCTAAACTTCTCTGTTCTTTGGACAGCATTCTAGTCTGAGTTGTAGAGAAAGTGCTGAGGTTTACTGGTAGAGGGAAGTTTCTTCCTCCAGGGATTCCCCATAAAAATGAAATGTCTGGTCCAGTCTCTATCCTTATAACATCTAATGGGCCACACTTTAAGAAATACTTCCCAAGAATCCTCAAAGTGAATTAGAGTAAAGGCAGGGTTGGAGTAAGACGAACACTTTCAGAGGATACTTAACAAGCAAATCTAAAATCTTTCAGACCCTTTAAAAACCCTTTTCTTGGCCCAAAAGCAGAGTTAGTAGAAGTAAGGACATGTGTGAGGGGTTAACAGTTAACTGCTTGAGCCTGTATTATGTCAAACTACTGAATATTCACCTTTTTTTCCTGCTTCACCAAGGAATGAATATATAGACAAAGGTTGAAGAGCAAAAGGATACATTGCATTTAATTATTCCAAATAAAAATCTGTTGTCCTGAGATAAGGAAAATGTCATTACAATTTTTCTTACGAGGAAATGTAATGGGATTTGACCTGAATCAGTAACAGCAGAGATCATATTAAAATTTGCAAGGGAAAAAAACATTCAATTTGATCTTTCTCTTCATGGGGAGAAAAATTCCAATTACGGATACCCAAGCAGAAAAAAAAATGCAAAAAGACTGAAAGATTGTGGTGGGGGGATGAGATTACGGAAGCTAAACTGAACTATGCAAATCACAATTACGAACAAGTCCTAAGAAGGTAACAAGTACAGCTCTTCTGTTGTCAGGGAAGTGATGTTCTTTGTGATTCTAAAAAGACATCATCTGGAAGCTGACAAAGGGAGAACAGAAGAAGCAAAGGAATGAAATGCAAGATAAAATGCCAATAGCAAATACTAAGTGTCTTTGGTAGTTTTAAGAGATAACATTTAGATATCTTCCTTCCATGTTTCCATACAATTTAAGGGTAATAACTTACTTGAGATTGAGAATATAATTGGTCCCAGACCTTGTAATTAAAAAACACATATTCAAAAAAATCCAAAAACCATTTCCAATAATTCAATAATATGAAAGATAATTTACACAAAAAACATGATAAAATATACTTAACCTAAGGAATGATCACAGTGAAGAGTATTAACTACACACAAGGAAGTGCTTTCGTGTATTTAACAACTCTTTCTTCCTTCTGTACCCTTCACCCCCAAATACTTTCCCTATCGAATGTGGTTTATTGGCAGTTGATTCGAAAGCTTTTGTTTAGTTGTCTTCTTGAAGTCAGCATTCCAAACATTTGGAGGCCAAGGCAGGAAAAGAAAATTGGAACTGGATTGGTGCCAGGTCACTGCCCCACCCCCACCCCCAACATATTTGTATGTTTTTAAATGTCAACCAAACATGTTTTTACTTTAAAATATGAAAGCAGAAAAATGGGGAAAAAAAAGACAAAATTGGGATAAAGTAGTCATATAGGCCTAATGTAGTATAGGAACATTTTCAAAGACAGCTATGGAATCTCCATATTGAATTCATTTAATATTTCCCTGAAAGAAATTCAGAGATGTTTGTCCTTCCCTAATAACTCAAAAATCAGTTTGAGACCTGGCTGGAACCGTTTCATCTCCAGTTCTCACCAAGCACGTATGTATATTTCCACCTTGTTTAATTTACAGATCTTTTCTTTACTCATGCTAAGTGAAGAGGGGACCAAGACAAAATTATGGAAAGGAAAAGTCAGAGTGGCTTATGGGGGGATGATCAAAAGTCAAAAAAGAGGTTTTATAAAAACTAAGGGGGAAAAATCATCAAAGGTTGTTGCAAGAATAGAAAAACCAAAAGCACCTAACTAAGGAGGGTAGATGAAATAGTAATTGTTCCACGACATCCCATAAAGGCTGGTCCCTTTGGCCCTAACAGTCTAGTCTAATTATTGCTACCCTGTTCTCTCTCTTTACTCACAAAATGTTGATGGAGATGAGGGAGAAATGCGTTTTAAAGTTATCAAACTGGCCAGATCAGACTGATTCCTACCTGGAACTCTGCTTGCCTCAGAAATTCTCAAAGGCAAAAACTATCAACAACTTTTTAAAAAACTTGACTTTTATTGCCTTTTTCCCAGAATTCTGCTATTTCTTTTCCTTTCTACACGAACATATACATCCCTTCTGACACTATTCATCTATCTTGGCAATGAAATGAAGTGGCAAATTAGAACCCAGACATACAGGCTCAGAAAAAATGGGCTTGGGGAACAGGAATCCTAATTAAAAAAACAGACAAAACCCAAGGACCCTGCTCTGTCACAGCTTCCAGAGTCCTTTAAGCATATGTAAGGCTCAATAAGCAAAAATAATGCCTAGATTTAGTCCTGGGGTGGGGAACCTGCAACCTCCGGGCCACATGTGGCATTGAGGCCACAGGTTCCCCACCCCTGCTCTAGCTTTTTCTGCAAATTGATATGGAAAAAACTGATCCATGCCAAGCATACAGGAACAAAAGTCTTCAATGGAGCCCTTAGAGCAGACATATTCCATTTAAGTCACGTTAGCAGCAAGCCATGGCCAGAGCCTTAGGCTACCCCATGAGAGCTTCACTGCCAGGTAAAAAGAGAATTCATTGGTGTGATTTCAGTTGCCTAGAAGTTCTGCTGGTCCACGGTCACAAAAGATCCTTGGATCATTATTAAAAGCTGTGGATCTCCACATATGAGACTTCTCTGTTACAGAGAAAGAAAAGATTGCCATGCTTCCTAACATCTATTAGGCTTGGTATCAGATGCCTCAAGTTCCAGTATCCTCTTGCCCAATGCCACACTCCTTTCTTTATTGAGGGGAGTGAAAGCTGGGTATAGCTCAAGAATACCATTCCTCCAATACCAAACCCTCCCTGATAAAGGGGTAGAAGCATACCCTGTAGGCATTAGGCAGAGCAAGGCTGAGTGCCCTGTGTTAGACCAGAGTGTCTCAGCAATGTAACTTCACAGATTAGATTATGGCTTCTCGTGGATAGCTGGTCATGAGAAGGTGTGAGAACACAACACAATAATAGCCTCACAGATCATGGAAGCAGCCTCTGAGACAGGCCCAAGATGGGGCCAGGACAGCCTGAGCTTCAGTTCTCTGGTTCTTGAGATGCTTTGGTCCTGGAGCAGCATCATGGTCCCACCTGCACCCCGATGATGGGCACCACGTCTTCAATCCATAGCAGGTCTAAGGGGGCGGAGGCTCTAGCTTGTCGACGGTGAATTCGGCGCAGCCGCAGAAGGTACAGAATGATAGCCAGCAGCACCACCAGGATGCAGGCAAAGAAAAGATAGTGGTTGTACACAAAGGAGAGGCGCAACCAGCCAGTGTGGACCTGCCGGACACCCTCCTGGCGTAGATCCCTAGGGAAACAATGGGAGGTTCAGAAAGACAACATCAGCTTCCTAAAGGTAAAAAATTATTTTGGATTAAACAGACTATCATGCTCCCATTGGAATCACCCAACCTAAATATTGTACAGTGCCAGCTGCAGGCGTTAGAGCTGCTAAGGCTGTTAAGATCAATGACTGGATGCTGGTGCTAGAGGACTCCTCAAGTACTTCCTGACATTTCATACGTTTCAGGCTGAAACAACAGTACAATCTTTCTGCCCATGCTGTGCTCTTTCTTTTCCTTACAGAGTGCACTGAGAGAAGCTGCAAAGGAAGCCCCTCCTAACCAGCCCCTGTACCCAAGCTGTAACAAGCCCCTTTGGCCCGAGTCAAACAGCAGTGTTGGATGGACGACCCTAAATCCACAGTCCCGAGCTCAGGAAGCAGAGAGTGATTTAAACCCCATTAAATGTGCCCAGCTTTACCTGAGTGGTAGGAAACGTGTTTTATACAAAATGGCTCCTAGGGTCCACTGCACCTCCCGGTCATACACCAACTGGGCAGTTTGTAGGTTTGAGTAATTATATGGGAAGTGGAATCCTTCATGGAGGACTTGGTACATCCAGGCTGACTTAAAACACTGATATCTGCAAAGAGAACAGACCTACTCTTCCAATCCCTGCTTTGAATCCCATGCCAGAGAAAAGTGCCTCTCCTTCCCCCCCTTAGCTTTCTTATCTCTGAATGGAGCCCCATCAGAATGGCTCTCCCACTGCCACACACTCCCCCAGTGCTGCCACCCCCATCAAGGGTTTCATCTTCATTTCCCTCCCACTAGTCCAGAATTCCTTTTGATGAGTTCAGGGGTCCCTGAGTCTCCTAGCATATGCTTACTACAAAACGCCCTCACATCCTCCAAAAGAACCAAACACCCCCTTCCACCATTAACCCTCCTGCATAGGATGACATTTGAGGAAATCAATGCCTTACTTAAGTCGGTGTTGGTCAGCATGTGATGAGAAGAGGCCATTCTTGAACCGCTGAGTCAATACTGGCCAGGCCATACTGCAGTAGTCCTAGGATGACAACATAAAGAGGATGTATGACATAAACCAGGAAGGATAAACACTTAAAAGGAGAATTTACAATTCATCCCATTCATATTGACTAGGCTGACAAAAGAAGATGCAGTATGATGAGGTGGGAAAAGCCCAGGACTTAGGAGACCTGGGTGGGAACCCCAGACCTGCCATCTACTCCCTGGGAGCTCTTACCAAGTAATCTGACTTCTCCGTTTCCTTTTCTACAGAGAGAAGACAACAAAGTTTGCCTGAACTACTTCACAGAGTTGATAGGAGGAAAAACACTTTGTAAACCTTACAAAATTGAGTTAATACATTGTGTATACCATGTCTTTTAAGCCCAGAAACAGAAACTGACAAATAACGATGGGGAAGTAGAAGAAGAGGAGAGGAAGGCAATAAACATTTACATAGCACCTACTATGTGCCAGACACCATGCTAAGTGCTTTTTACAAATATTATCTCACCGGATGCCCATCAGCTGGGGAGTGGCTGAGCAAGTTGTGGTATACGAATGTGATGGAATACTATTGTGCTATAAGAAATGATGAACAGGCTGACTTCAGAAAAACCTGGAAAGACTTGTAGGGTCTGATGCTGAGTGAAGTGAGCAGAACCAAGAGAACATTGTACACGATAACAGCCATGTTGTGTGATGACTAATATTGATAAACTTGACCCTTCCCGGCAATACAAGGATCTAAGACGTCTCCAGAGGCCTCGTGATGGAAAACGCCATCCACACCCAAAGAAAGAATGATGGAAGCTGAACTGTTATTTTTTTTCTCTTCTGTTGAGTTCTGTTTCCTCTTTCTGATGGTTCCTCCTATTGGTTTTAATTTCTACTTACAACATCACTAATGTGAAAATATGTTTAATATGAATGTAAATGTATAGCCTACATCAGATTGTGCGCCATCTTAGGGAGGGTGGTGGGGAGGAAGGGGGAGAAAAATTTTAAACTCAAAAGCATATGGAAGTGATTATTGATAAATCAAAATAAATTAATAAAAAAATTAAAAATAAATAAAAACCAAATATTATCTCATTTGATCCTCACAACAACCTTGTAAGGTAGGTAATATTATTATCTCCCTTTTACAGTTGAGCAAACTAAGGCAGACAGAGGTTAAGTAACTTGCCCAGGATCACACAGCTAGTAAATGTCTGAGAGGCAGGTTTTGAACTCAAGTCTTCTTGACTCAAGGCCCAGCACTCTATCCATTGCACCACCAACTTCTTCTGAAAAAGGAATCATGTAAGTACAAAGCACTAAAGTATTTTCCTCATGTTTTTAAAGAGGGAAAAGATACAGGTCCTTCATTTCCATGTTTTCAAATGGGCCAGATTTTTTTCTCCATTGAACTACATAGAATCCATCCCATAATAATGATAGGAGAACTATTCACAATTTTAACTTAATACCAGCTTCCTAATATCCAGAGCCCTCAGTCATGCTTTCCTCTCCATCGCTGCATGAAACCACTTCAACCTGTCTCGAGAGAACCTCTATTCCAAAATGGTACTGGCTTAGGTCTAGGTCAAAGGACTCCATAGTGAGGTTCCTTTTATATGTGACATTCCCAAACAAGGCTAGCCTTCTTCACAACTACACAGAACAGTCATCTTCAGGCTGACCAACTGCTACAACTTTAAGATGAAAAAAAGGTCCCCTGATCTAAATTCCATCACAGCTCATCACTGTGCTCAAATCACAACTCCCTCTAGTCACTGGTTAAATTACTCTTTCTGCAAAGTCAAACACAAGTATCACAGATAGAAAGAGCAACATATTAAGCCATTAGTACCTGATCAAGTAACAATTTATCATAATCCTAGGAGAGAAGGTTGGTATCCTGGAAAAAGCACTGGATTGGTCAAAGCTCCAACACTTAACTAGCTGTGTGCTCTTCAGCAAGCCACTCTTGGGCCTTAATTTCTTTACCTGTAAGATGCGGGGATTGGTCAACATTACCTCTAAGGTCCCTTTCAGCCCTAAATTCTACAAACCTTAGAGAGAAGGAGTACAAGGGGATGGGACCCAAGAATTTTTGTGGTGTTCTTGGGTATGGGGAGTACAGGAGAAGTACTGGAAAAAGAATAAACAAGAGGGCACTGAACAGATGGGGGCAGGGTGCTGGGGAGTGAGAGGGCAGTACTAAAAATTGAAGTGGAAAAGTTGAACATAGATTTCACCTATTTTTACATTCTGCCAAAGGACCAGCCCAGTTCCTTAAAAGTACCTGAGGAAAGAAGGAAAGTGATAGTAGAAAAGTAGGCTGGCTATGAAGAAAAGAGAAAAGTCTACAAGACTTGGCAGGCATTATATCTCCTACTGGTTACTTTCCCTTACCTAGGTTTTCATAGCCCTGCCTCCCCTGTGCCACTTCTACCTATCAAATTGTTTCTTTACTGTTTCCTCTGTTGGACCATCATCTACGACCTGCCCCATATTTGTATGTACAACCCAAGACTGTTCCCGGGCCCTTTTCCCTTCTCTCTCTACCCTTTTCTCTTGGTAATGTCAACATCCCTCATAGGTTCAATTACCATCTATGCAGATGACTCCAAGATTTAAATATCCAACTTCATCTCAGTCCTGATCTCCAGTTCTGTATCACCACCAGACACTGGACATTTCCTCTTGGATATCCCATAGGCATCTCAAACTCAAAGTGTACAAAACAGAATTCATTACCTCTCTCCCTACCCCTATGCCCATCCCCACAAATGTTCCCATTTCTGGGACTGCCCACCATGTTTCCCAAGTTTACAATCTCATAGTCATCCTCAATTCACCTTCTCCTTCACCCTCTCATATCCAATCAGTGGCCCACTACCTTTAGAACATCTCCTGTGTCCATCTCTTTATCTTCATTCACACAGGTACTCATTAATTCAGACCCTTACCACCTTTCACCTACACTATTAAGATAGCTTTTTAATTAGATTCCTGGCTTCTTGTCTTTCCTTTCTCCAATTCATCTTTAACACAGCTGCCAAATCATTCTTTCCAAAGCACAAGTGTGACCACAGCACCCTCCTGTTCAAGAAAACTCAATGGCTTCCTCTTACCACTGGGATAAAATACAGACTCCTCAGCTTGGCATTTAAAGCTCTTTGTAATCTGGCCCCAAGCCACTTTTCCTAGTTGACTGTATTCTGCAATCTACTTGTTGCAATCTACTGGCCTGCTTGTCTGTGAATGTGACACTCCACCCTCTGACTGTGTGCCTTTGCCTATCATCTGTCCCCTATGAGCCCTCAAGCCTAATAATATGTGCCGTCTCCTGCAGGAAAATCTCCTAAGTTGTTAAGTGTGTATACATATGTATGTATTTATGTATGTATAATGTGTGTGTGTACATAAATATACATATATACACACATACATATATCTTTAAATAGTGTATCCTATCCCCTCGCCCCAAGAAGAATTTAGGTTCTGTAACGGCAGGGTCTGTTTTTCATTTTGTCTTTGTATCCCTGGCACAGCTTAACACAGGCATGCTGAACTGAGGAGTCTTTCAGACTCGTACCATGGCCACAAGGGAGAATTCTAGGAAAGTTGGGGCCTTTTTAAAGCTCAGGCCATTGGAAAAGAATTTGACCTTGCCCATATGACACTACATGCAAACACAAATCACAAATGAGAAGGCCCACTGGGAGCAATCCTTCCTGAAGCTGAGGGAGCACGCCCCACACCGCGGTCCACCCCCCCCCCCCCCCCCCCCGCGCGCCCCCCCCCCCCCCCGCGCCCCCCCCCCCCCCCGCCCCAGCCTGGGCAGATCCTCTTCTGATGCTTCATCATGACACCGAGCTGACAATGGGTCACAAAGGCTAAGCCAGGGAAGTATAAGCTGGGGCGGCTCCTCCACCAAGCTGGAAAGGCTTGGATTGTGAGTCTAGCAAAGGCCTGTAGGTCTGCTGTTTACAGACCAGTCGAGCTTAATTTGGATGGCTCCAAGGAAGGAGTTAGGGCCACAGGAATTCTCAAAAGACCAACATTGTAGGTGGGATACACTCTGCATCATTGGAGCAGGGTACAATGCCAACAAAATCCTATATCCCTTAAGTTTTTAAGAGAAAAACTCAACTGGAACCAAAAGAACTTAAAATCTGGACGATAAAGCTGTGAGTTCTGGTAACAATCCAGCAATAGATATCTTCTAATTGAACTACTATGGGCGATTAGGCAATCAGCTTTCACTCATATCTGACTATACATGACCCCATTTGGGGTTTTCTTGGCAGAGATACTAGAGTGGTTTGTCACTTCCTTCTCTAGCCCATCTTACAGATTGAGGAACTGAGGTAAGTGGGGTTAGGTGACCTACCCAAGGTTATAGATGTTAGCAAACGTCAGAGGTGGGAGTTTGATCTCAAACTGGCTTTGTTTTGTTCCTCAGTCAGGTCCAACTTTTCATGACCCCATTTGGGGTTTTCTTGGCAGAGATATTGCCATTTTCTTCCCCAGCTCATTTGATGGATGAGGAAAGTAAGGCAGACAGGGTTAAGTGACTTGCCCAGGGTCACCCAGCTAGGAAGGGTCTGAGGCCAGATTTGAACTTGGGAAGATGAATCTTCCTGACTCCAGGCCCAGAGCCTGACCCACTGTGCCACCTAACCGCTTTTCCAATTGCCTACCATGTTCAAAGTATGGTCATTAAAGAACGGGTCTAAAGCTGGAAACAGCCTCGGAACCATCTAGTTCAATCACCTCATTTTACAGGCAAGGAAACTGAGGCTCAGGGAGGTTAAGTAAGAGAGAGCAAGTGGTAGAAGTACTCTGGGTTCTCAAGAACCCAGTGTTCTCTTGGGCACTGCTGCCTCCCTTTTATAAAGAAAAAAAAAGTTCTCAGCTTTATCATGGTTATGGCATTTTTTTTTCTTTTGAATTGTATCTATTTCTCCCACGATTTTCAAGATGTCTTCTTCTTTGAGGTTTACCAATGTTCTGATTTCAATGTTTTTTGATTTTTAATCACACGATCGGTTCCTTAATGCTTTCTTATTCTATTTTGTTATATGCCTTTTCAGAAATGTAACTTTTCCTCTAAGAACTTCCTTTTCCATATCCTCAGAATTTTTGTACAGTGAATAAATGTTTTCATTCTCTCTTCATAGCTACCAATTCAGGTGCTGTGACCCACTCATTATTCAAGGTGTTGTTATGTAGTCTCCATTTAGTACTGTATTTGGTTTGTGTTCCCTGCATTAATTGCTCCTTTTTGTTTCATGGTCTATCAAGGACATTTAATATTTTTGCCTTTTTGCATTTATGACCCCTTGTGCCCCGGCATACGAATGAATGAAGCAGCATTTATGAAGCATTTACTATGGGGCAAGCACTGTGCAAAGTCCAGGAGACACAAACAGAAAGGCAAGCCAGACCCTATTATCAGAAAGTTCATAGAGACAACAAAAGAAGGTTTGGTTAAAGGTAACTGGGCTTCAGGGTAGAGAGCCATGCTCAGGAGTCCTAGGAGAGCACTGGCAGGCCGGAGAGCAATGCCTGGGGGCCTGGAGGGTACAACAACAACAGAGATAGCAAGGCCAAGTCGTCCTCGTCTTACCAAAGGAATCATACTTGATGACTTCCTGCTCATCCAAGAAGTATCAACAGCCATGTCAATAAAAAGGAGAAAGTAGGGAAGAGAAACAGCTGGAGAGGCTCAGCCCACAGCACTTGGGAGGGGGTTAGAGAGAGCAGGTCCCAGAGTGCAGCAGGGGCTCTGGATTTTCTGCCAAGGAGCTGAGGGGAGGGGATTTAATCTCCAGCCAAGGAGGGGATGGGGACATTGGCTTGGCAGGAAGGCTGAGGAAAGGGCTCACCAAGGGTCCTGCTGGGTCTTCCAGCTCTCAGTGAGGTCTGGGGTGACAGGACTTCTTTTTGGTAATGATACTGTAACATGCTAAGAAATACGTACATTCCTTAACATTTTTATGCCAAAGATACCTTAAGGTTTATCAAATCTAATTTTTTAATAGTCTATTCTGCTTTCTTGTTAATCTGGGTTATATTTATCCAACTCTGAAAGAGATAAAATCTCCTATAATTATTGCATTACTAGTCAGATCTTCTTGCATTTTAGTTTTTCCGTTAAGAACCTAGAAACTACACCACTTGATGCATAAAAATTTAATGATAGTTTCCTTATCTGCGAAGCCTGTAAACATAATGTCTCAGCTTATCTCTCCTGACTTGTGAATTTTTATTGTCACTATTTTTAAAATGAAATCAACTTTACATAAAAATAGAGGAGGCTTATTCCTTGTCTTCAAATTTCTTTCATTTATCATGAGACATGTGCACAAACAACTCTAACATAATTTGGAAATGTTAAAAACATAAGAGATGTATAAAGAAAATACAAGTAGAGTAAGGAAGGAAAGACCATATCCAGTGGGAAGATGGAAGGTAGTCTGGGAAGGCTTACTGGAGGTAAATTTCCCCCAGCAGAAACTGGGGGTGCAGGGAGAGGAGGTGGTACACAAAAGATGCAAATAAACTTCCATCATGTACCTGAGCAGCCTTGGCAAAGGTCGGCCCATGGTAGCGACCGCCGATGCGCAATACATCTTCTGTACAGTAAAAGAACTCAGAGAAGCCGTAGAACTCGCTGTTGTTGAAGTCAATGGGGGACTGGTAGATGCCATTCAAAGAGGCCTGGCTGGCGTTGGCCCGGGAGAGCAGCGGCTGCAGCATCTCCCCACACGTGAGCCAGTCTCCTCTTCCCCTGATGTGCAGGACCTGGCTGTTCCTCTCCACCACATCCTCGAGGCCCACAGGCAAGCAAGGATCCAGGAAGGGAGTTTCTGGAGTCAAACCTGTCTGTTGGCCCAGTAACCTGCCACAATGATAGAAGTCATGACGATTCTGGTTCTGTGCTTCTCTGAATGACCCACCCCAAGAAGCACAATGAATTTAACAAACATATCTAGTAATTTTTCTGTGAAGCAGACTGTAGTAATGACAACAACAGCTCACACTCACTGAGATTATCTCATTTCATCCTCACAATCCTATAAGGGAGGGAAGGCTACTATCATTGTCTCCAGTTTGCAGTTAAAGAAACTAAGGTTCTGTGACTCTTCCAAGGTCACACAGAGAAGAAGCAGAAGAGTTCAGCCTCCACCCGAATGGGTCTGCTCAGTGTTCCTTCTACTCCACCAGGCTGCCTGTCTCTCTGTATTCACCGTATTTTTAAGACAAGTGACTAAATGAAGCTCGATTCTTCTTAGATGTTGTTTTGAAATACACAGAATAGTAAGATAATTCATAATACGCACTTCTTAAGAGTTCAAATATCCTCTCTGTAGAAATCCTGATTCAAACAGAGCAATACTGAGGGATGCCTGTTCCATCTACAGACACAGATGGTCACTAAAACAGACGTAGCAAGCCAAATGACAAAGGGTTCATCTACCTTAGGAGGATGCTCTTCTTTCTTCCTAACCGTCAATCAGTTCAACAGGCCTCCATTAAAGGTCTGTTAAGTGCAAGATACTGGCCCAGTACTAGGAGAATTACATCTTTGGGCTGCCCGGAATCTAATTCAGAGTTCAAACCCCAACACAGCATTACCTATTTTTGGTAAAGGTTTCATTCAGCACCACATCTTCATAGCGCTGTCGGGCAAAGTTGCCCCCAAAACCCAGAAAGGTGGTGACATAGACCCTGTAGACATGCTCTGTATGCTGTACATCACAGCCCAGATTAAATTCGGCTAGCAGGACTTTGGCAGCTTCCTGTAATTCAGCGGGAAAAGAGACAGCTAAGTTGAATCACTGATTAATTTCTAGGCAAGGACAACATGGGCCAAAATGCCTGGTTTCGAGAGCTATGAATATACTTTAAACCCTGGCGTCTCTTTCATTCCAACATTATTTTTATTATAGAGACCACCCACCAGAAGGCCTTTATAATAAGCCCTCCTTAAAGCCTCTTTTAGGGGATTCCTTTGTGATCCCAAATCAAGAGCAGAACTAGAGTTGGATTAAGCTCTGTTTTATTGCACCAGAACCAAGTTAAACGATGTGCAGTACACTTTCCATACCACAGCTGCACAAATCGACAAGTCATGTGGCCCTTGAGGGACTCTTCAACCCTCGAGGGACCCTTCAGCCCTCTGTTGCCATCTTATTATCTATCTCTGACTGCCGGGAACAGAGTCATACCCTTGCTTGCAGAACACAGGATAACAACATTTCCCCATCTTATTTTCTAGTATCTTACACGATTCAGTACTATTTGCATTTCTTGTCAATGTGCCCAATGTCTCCCCTTAAAATAAACTCTAATAACTCAAGGGAGGTGAGAGGGCACGATATTATTAATAGCAGCATTAGTGGTTTAAGGTTTACAAAGCACTTTACAAATATTATCCTATTTGGTCTTCACAATACCTTGGGAGTAAGGGGCTACTATTATCTCCATTTTATAGATAAGGAAATTGAGGCAAACAGGTTAAGAGACTTGCCCAGAGTCACACAGCTTGTTAGTTGTCTGAAACAGAATTTGAACCCAGATCTTCCTGACCCTAAGTCTAGCACTTTATCCACCATGCTACCCAGCTACCTCAATCTGAATAAATCACCCAAACAATGGGACACATGGAAACCCGAATTTCCCCTCATGAGGGACATATGTACCTGCTCTGGAGGAAGGAAAGTAGGAGAGGTAGGAACCTCATAAGCAATCTGGAGAGAGGCTCCTCCCATATCTAGTATCCCTACTGTCCTCCTACGTCCGGCCACTGATTCTTGGGGACCCAGGGATTCTGTATTTGAAAGAAAAAAAATCTATTTAAGAAGTTCTTAGAAGAGGAAAAAAAACCAGCTAACATAATAATGTAATCAATGTAAAAATAAAACAAGAATCAGGAAGCAAACCCAGATAGAAGGAAAGAATATACTCTGAGTGGGCCAGACAGATTCCAGGGGAGATTTAATAATTATCAAGAGAGCCTTACTCCCCCAAACCACAGTCATCACTTAAAGCCTCCCAGGACATTTCTCATAAGGCCCACACTAAATGAAACACAATAAAACACTTACCATCTTCATGGTCAAATCTTCCCAAAACAAAATTGATCCCAATCCATGCATAAACACCTGAGTAAGAAACAAAAACCATTCACTTGAGTCTCTCCACCTTACACCCGACATCTGTCACCCTGAAGCCTCCACCAAAACATTCTCTACTGACAACCTACTATAAGCTACCTTTTCTTTCTGGAAAAGACATGTGGCATTTCCCTGTGTATACAATCAGATGTCAGTATCTTACAGATTTCATGAGAAAAGATGAGAAACTTTGACACGATGCCAATGGGTAACTATATGACATAAACCCCAGGAAATCTACTCCTCTTTTATAACAAATAGAAAAACAATTTGATGTAAACATTAGCCTATAAATTTAACCCCAAAGGTAACAGACCCAACGTAGTGACAGTTGACATGGAGACACTAACACTGTGTGCCTGGAGCTATAAGGAACAGGAATCTTTAACCTCAGATTCCTCCTCCAAAAGAAATCATGAAGAGATTTCAGGGGATCTATGAACTTGGACGGGGGAAAAATTACATCTTTATTTTTACTGATCTTAACATTTCCTTTAATTTAAAAGAAAATTATTCTGAGTGGGGGTCCACAAGGTTTCACCAGCCTGCTAAAGGGGCCTATGACAAAAAAAAAAAAAAAAGGCTCAGAACTCCTGGTGAAGGGAAAGATATCAAAAGAAAAAAGGCCAACCATCTCAAAACAAGTTAAGAGAATAGAATCAGACTAAAGCACAGTAAATAAGTACTTTCTGCATTCTGACATTTTCTCCTACTTCGATTCAGTTGTCCACTTTGCCAGTTGATTTGGAAATCAATTGAAGTTTCTGAAGACACATGCTGATTCCAAAATTACCATGAGCTATGAGAAACCCCACTAGGAATAATCATCTTTAAATACTAAGTACCCTCAAGCATATGGGTTTTAAACAGTAGACTAAAACCAGGCAAAATTCCTGCCCTACAGGAACTATATCTGAAATAAAATGTCAACACAGATTCATATAATCATGCATGATAAAACAGAATAAAAAATGTGCACATATAGAAAGATAAAAATTATTTATGAAATGGTCTTGAAGGCAATTCAGATGCTGTGAAATATTTGACTTTTATTAAGACAGTACATCCATTTAAGTGAAAAATCAAGTATATATATCAAGTTCTAGTACCTTCTTGTTTTCCAGAAATTACTTCAGCTTGAGAATGTGAAAAGAGGAAGTCAAACTCCAAGGGCAAATCTTTCACTAGATCAGCCAGTATAGCTAACTGCTTGCTACAGGAAAGACAAGATCCAAAAATTGAACATTAAGTAGCTTTTCTGGTGTCTTAATTACCTAGTCCAGTTATTTCAATTTAACCTTTATGTTCTCACAGTGTTTACTTTCTTTATCTACCTCTTAATTCCTGAAAAAATATACCTCTAAGGTTAAAACAGTCTTCCAACATAGCTTCTTCCAATTTTGGACTAACAGGGGATACAGTAAGGGATTAAGTACAACCACGGCTCTGAATTAGCTGCAGGAAAACAATGGCTCAATTCTCTGACCCATAAAATAATTATACCTGTTACTAACTATCTTCAAAGAAAGCAGCAAAGTCAACACATAGTGATATTAAATTCACTTTCAGTGCCTCATGCAATAAACAAGGCACCATGTCACCAAGTCAGAATCACTGCTTAGTTTCATGAGATTATTTATATCATCTCCTATGTACAATCTAAAAGTCAACTTTTTAGATAAAAACATCAACCAATGAGATCCTTCTCATTTTAATAATATATAGCAGGATCAAAATTCAAAGGTCACTATAACTCTGGTTTCAATGTGTTTTCTTCTAAAATCTTAAGTGATATTATTTCAGATATAGACAACACTAACATTGGCATATAACACAAAAAATAACAGTAAAAGCAGAAGTACTGTCAAAGTTAAATGCTCTAACATGGGGGGAGAAGTTGAAGAAAACCTGTGAACACTGAACATGAGGCCAATACCATCAGAGTCAGAAATTTAGGATGAGAATAGGGGAAAAGAAGGGAGTGGACGGTAAAGAGAACATACAAAGAAGACAGAAGTTAAAACATATATATATATATTTATTTACAAAATGTATTTTGGTAAAAGGCTACTGCTATACATATCTCAATAATCTAAACATTATTCAACAGCTAATACATAATTATAATCAGACTTCATTTCAAAGTTTACAGTATCTTTTTGTTATTTAAGATTTTCGTGAAGATAGAAATAGATTTACAAATATTTATTAGGCTCAAGATGGTGTATCTATCAAAATTTCATTACTTCTTAAATATTTTGTTAACTGTTAAAAAAGAAAAAGAGAGGGAGGAAAATGTGGCCAATAACTAAACAAAGCCAATTTAGGTTTTTCTAGATTTCAAATGACTAGAAATGCATTATTGGCTCAGGATACCATCATTACCCTGAGTTTCAGTTAAGAATAGCACTTAAAACTTAAACTTATATTAGAAGTAACAGGGTACAGTAGAAGCCAGGAGCTTCTAGGGCCAAGCCCTGCCTCCAACACACACTGGCTGTTTAACCTCCTGGTGTTTTGGGCACTAATTCTCTAAGACTGGAACTGGCAGAGGGAATCATCCTCCTACTAATGCAATCATAGGTCCCTGGTCCCTAACAACATCAAATACAATGTGCCATAAATTTCCGTGTTAAATATTATCAACAGAAGAAAGACACCATGAGGGCACAGGGTTAGCTATTCTCCACTGAACTAAACCGCTAGGTGGCGCCATAGTGCAGAGAGCCCCAAGCCTGGAGTCAGGAAGACTCATCATCTTCCTGAGTTCTCATCTGATCCTGGGCAAGTCACTTAACCCTGTTTGCCAAAGTTTCCTCATCTGTAAAATGAGTGAGAGAAGAAAATGGCAAACCCCTCCTGTACCTTTGCCAAAAAAAACCCCAAATGGGGTCATGAAGAATTGGACACAAAGGAAAAACAACTGAATTATGCAGAGAATTTGGGAAACAAAGTCATATAACTATGTTATCTTATGACTGGAAGAGGCCTCAGAGGTCAGTCACAGACTTATGAGCTTCAGGGGAATTCAGATCACCTCGCCCAATGCCTTCATCTTATGTGCCGGACAGCTAAAGTCCCAAGAGGATCAGGTACCCGTGGGAGTACAAAGTCAGTAAGCAGCAGAGCAAGGATTCGAATCCAGGTCTTGTAATTCCCAGTCCAGTGCTCCATGTTCCACACTGTGTACACATCATCTGCCCCTACTGGATAAACTACGTGAGGCTGGTGACCACGTTTTATTTACCTTCATGTGTTATCAAATACCCAACATGGTGACATGGCCTCAGGGCCTCAGGTACTGAATGAACTCCAAATGAATAAATAGATTTCCTCTTAAGGTACTACAAATATGCAAACCTTCTACAGGGAAGCTGCTGACATATTAAAAGGGAAGTTACAAACAGGGCAAGAAAAGGACTATTCCTTTACAAGGCTCTAGTTAACTAACATTTATATTGAGTGTTTCTACTTTAATGCAAAAGAAATCACCATTCAAAATATGATATATAAATTTAACATTATTCTATACAAAATGAATGAGAAATTTAAACATGGAAAAATATATATGAACTTGTGCAGAGCTACATAAACAGAATCCAGAGAAAAAAAATGAAATGATTGCAACTACGTAAGTGAAAATGTCACTAAAACACCAATAACGGTCTCAGTGAACAGATAATGAAAAAACCCTCCCTCTCAGCAGAGGCAGAGGACTAAAAAGGTAGAATGTTGCATACATTGTCAGATGAAGTCATTGTAACTACTTTGTTATATTAAGGGGAGAAGCGATTGTCTCAGAAATCACTGTGACGTAAGAACAAAAGGCATCAGTAAAACTTATTTGTAAGAAATGAAATTCCTTGCTCATAAAAAGGAATGAGACGGAGCAGAGATTTCATGAGGACAGGCTGAAGAGCAGCAAATGACGTGGCCCTCCTCCATGCCTTTACTTTAGTCACCTAAGACATGGCAGTGGCTGTAACATGGGCCAAAGTCTCCAGACTCAGCACAGCCCACCTGGCATGCTCTCTGACCTCACCAGGCTTCTCTATCAACAACCTTCCTTCCCAGCTACACAATCTTGCTTGGGCTGTTCACAGATGGTGTGATAAAGAGCCATAGGTCTCACTCTTGTCAGGATTCTAGATCTCTGCAGGCTACGATGATTTCCTTTTAGGCCTGCTGGAGCCAACACCTGTTACTGCATTATGAATGTCTGAAACATCCCTCATTATGCCTTGCTTACCTCAGCAGCAATTTTAAAATCTCTTAAGCTTTCAAAGACACCCTTCACCATCATCTTCAAGAGATGTCCTCGCCTCCTACTTAACCAAGAAAATGGAGGCCAGTCATGAGCTTCCTTCCCCCAGCTCCACAGCTCAAAAATCCCTCTACGTCTTCACTCACACTCTCTTCCTTTATCTAGTCACAGAGGAAAAGGGGGCCCTTTTGGGCCAAGCCAAACCCTTTCCTTGTGCCCTCAATTCCATCTCCTCCCACCTGCTCTGGAAGTGGTCCCTTCAATCATTCTCTCTCATCTTCAACTCCCCATCAGATTGGTGCCTTCCTCATTTGCCCACAAATATGCTCTGATCTACATCTTAAAAAACAAAAACAAAACAAAACAAAAAAAACAACATCTTGCTTTGACCCTGCTGCCCATATTCCCTTTACTGCTAATCTCTTAGAAAGGATCATCTCCACTTAAAGTTTCCACTTTGAGACCACCAAGTTACTTGTGATTCCCTTGAAATCTGGCTTTGAACCTTAACACTATTGAAACAGCTTTCTCCAGGGCCATCAATGATCTCATAATGACTAACTCTGATGAGTTTCATTCTAGTTGTCCCTCAGGAGATTCTCCCTTGGTTTCTATGATCACCAACTAGCTAATTCTCTAACACACACTCTTCCCTTCCTTCCCCTCCACCCTGGGGTTTTCCTACCTGTTCGATTGCTCATTCCCCACGAAGGAATTACAAAGCAATGGAAAAAGTGCTGCATTTAGAGTCAGAAGTACTGGGTTTAGACCCTAATTCTGCCATTTACTAAATAAGGGACCACAGGCAAATCACTAAAAGCTCTCAGACTTCATTTCTTTACCTGTCAGATGAGGATTAGCTGCTCTCTACAGCCCTTTCCAGCAATAGATATGTGACCACCTATCCATAGCCAGATCACCATTCATGCCTTTGGGGGATAAGGTCAGATGTGGCCAGAGGTAGGATCAACAAGAATGGATACTGAATGGATACCAAAAGGAATAGGAGTCCCAGAGAGGTTAAGCAGGATAGAACTAAGATCTCAACCTCCATCCTCTCCTCCACATTCAGTGGTCTTTGTACCCATTTTCTGACACTCCAGTTAAAAGGAGCGGCTGTGCATCCTTTCTACATTTGGTTAGGTGTGGTTATTTAATTTAAAAAGTGTCAGGGAATAGTCAGGAATGACTTTATGACTTACTCAGGTGAACAACAGAATTTACAATTAATACTGACCCCACATTTTCACACTGGGTGCAATTCATTTCAACAGTCAAGCTGATAAAGCTAGAATAGATCTACCAAATCATGCAGATAGATTATGCATCTTAGAATGTCAGGTTCTTAATTAGCAGCAAACCCCTGAACTCTGACAAAAATTAGTAATGATAATAATAGGTAACATTTAAATGGTCCTTTAAAGGTTCACAAATTATTTAAGTCTCATTTGCCCTTCCCATAAAAAGGTCAAATAGATCTTTAACTCTCTTCTCCTTCATCCTGTCATAACCAATCAAGAGCTTTAAAGTCCTTTTGATTTGCTCTCAGGTGATACTAATCTCTCCCAGATCTACTCATTCTGCCATCACCCTTGTATATCACCTTGCTTGCCTCTCAACTAGCTACTGAAGAGAGGGCCAACTGGTATCCAGTCCACAGACAGTCTCTCCCCTTTTCAAATTCATCTTTTACAGCAGTAGAGTCAAATACAAATAGAAATAGATCCCTGTGGGGGCATGATGATTTAAAAAGCCACAAATTTACATTATGTTGTATTATATTTTTACTTATTTTGTTAAACATTTCCCAATAACATTTGAGTCAAGTTCCAGCAGATGAAAAACTTGGGAGTTTAGAAGGTCCCTGTTGCCAGTCAGTTTGATACCTCTGCTTTACCAAGCTGATAAAACTATCTTTCTAACATTCTAATATCACTTCCCTGACTCTCTACTGTCACTGAATGTACAATAAAATATAAATTCCTCAGTCTGGCATTTAGTATTTCTCCTCCACAACAATACAACCTACCCTTCCAGCCTTATTTCTCACCACTGTCCTATAATAATAACTAACATTTATACACCACTTACTATGTACCAGGAGCTGTGCTAAGCACTTTACAAGAATTATCTCATTCTGTCCTCACAACAATCCTGGGAAGTAAGTGCTATTATTACCCCCATTTTACAGGTAAGGAAACTGAGACAGACAAATGTTAAGTGACTTGGGAAGAGGTCAAACAGCTCCTAAGTGTCGAAAGCCAGATTTGAACTTGGCTCTTCCTGACTCCAGACCCAGCACTCTATCCACTGTACCACTGAGTTGCCAAAGGACAAGACTAGCTTTTCTGTGATCTCATCCTAAACATTCACTTGGGTCACCCCCCACATCCTCATTCCCTCCCCATCTCCATCAACTGAAATTCTTTTCTTCCTTCAAGGCCCCCCTCAAGTGTCATCTCCTCCAGGGACAGCCTTTCCAGACTCTCTAAGCCCCCCCCCCCCCCACCAGCCCCACAGCTGAAAGTGATCTGACATTTTTCTAGAGCATTTTGGACTTCTCCTTTACCCAACAGAATCATGCGTGAATGTTGTCCGATGGCAAGGGCTGTCATTTTTTTTTTCTCATTTTTTAGCTGCAGCAGCCAGCACAGCTCCTTGCAGTTGGGAAGGGCTTAAGATACATTTGTTGCACTGCATTGATTGGTTTTGCTTATGTTTTGCTTTGGCAAAAAGAAGGATTTAATAAGGGGGAATATCAAGAATGTAAAAATAAAAGGCATTAATAAACCTTTTTAAAAAGAAAGATGTTTTAAAAGAAGGAGAGAGAATAACTGGAGGTTACCTTAAAAAAATAGAAAATAAAACAAAAAACACCTGGTAATTTATTTGTATTTAGCAAACACAGGAGGCCCTGGCATTTGTAGGAAAAAAGTTCTTGAGGTTTCTTTAATGGATCAAAAATGGAGAGGAAAATGAGAGAGACTGGGAATAGCTATGGCTCTGATCAGCTGAGCTGGAAAAGATTAGACTAGCTCAGATGTCAAGAAGACTGGGTCCAACCATGGTGAACTGAGGTTTGCTCTTTAAATGACCATAAAAGACCATAGAATCCTGACTTGAATGAGTCAAGGCAGTCTCAAAGTTAGTCAGCAGGGGGAGCAATATTCTAGTATCAAATAAGTCACCTTCACAGTTCTAAATAAAATGGGAAAGTTCCTCGCCCTACCCAAAGACCCCAAATGGCCTGCCCCCTCACTGCTCTTCTCTATACTCTTATCTTTTAGGTCCAAACAGTTACAGGCCATCCCTTCCCTAAGTGCTCCAAGCTCCAAAATAAGCCCAACCTAAATTCCCAATCACTGACCACTCCTGTTCTGTCTCCTTTAACTGCAGGTGCCTGAGGGTTTGACTGCTTTAACTGAGGGTTCTGTCCTGGGTCCTCTTCTCTTCTCTCTCCATACTACCTCACTTAGAGATCTCATCAGCTCCCAGATGTTACCATATCTATGCTGATGTTTCTCAAATCTGCCTTTCCTGTCCCAATCTTGCTGCTGACTTCCAATCTCACATCTCCAACTTCCTTTAGATATCCTGAACTGGATGTCCAATAGACATCTTAAACTCAACATGTTCAAAACAAAACTAATTACCTTTCCCCCTCAAGTCTTCCCACCTCCTCACTTCCCCATTTCTGCAGAGGGCAACACCATTCTCCCAGTCCCTCAGGTTCCCAATCTAGGAGTCCGTCCTGGCTTCCTCATTCCCTCTCATCCCCACATCCAAGCTGTTGCCAAGGCCTGCTGATTTCATCTTTGCAACAGCTCTTGAATTCACCCTGGTGCAGGCCCTCATCACCTCATGCTTGATTATTGCAATAGCCTTCTGCTGGGTCTGCCTGCCTCCCATCTCTTCCCACTCTAGTCCATCCTTATTCAGCCACTGAAATGATTTTCCTAAAAAGCAAGTCCAGTCACATCACCCTAGCTACTCCATGGACTCCTGTGACTCCCCATCACTTCCAGGATCAGATACAAAGTGCTCTGCATGACATTCAAAGCCCTTCATAACCTAGCCCCCTCCTACCTTTCCTGTCTTCTCACACCTTACTCCTTAACATGTACTCTTTGACCCGGTGACACTGGCCTTCCTGCTAATCCATGAAGAAGACACTCCACTCTCCTGGCTCCCAGAGTTTTCTCTAGCTGTCCCCTATCCCTGGAATGTCCTCTCTCATTTCTGCCTGCTATCTTCTGGCTTCCTTTAACTAACTAAATGTAACTGAATCCCATCTCTTACAGGAGGTTTTTAACCAACTCTTCATAATTCTAGTGCCTTCCCTCTGCTGATTATTTCCTACTTATCTTGGATATAGTTTGCTTCGTATATATTTATTTGCATGTTGTCTTCCCCATTAGATTGTGAGCTCCTAGAGGGCAGGACTGTCTTTTGTCCCTTTTTGTATCCCATGTCCTTAGCACAGTGCCTCATGAGTAGTAGGCACTTATCACATTTTATTATCTGACATACTAAGGTATGAATGATCAATTAGGCTTCCCAGAGAGTATTTGCATCACAAAAGGAGAGCAGAGAATCCAAAGGAATCTCCAATTAGTGAGATAAGAGAGGTTAAGCTACTCCAGACAATCAAGATCGATTTCCTCCTCCACACCAAGGCTAAAGGACTCAAATACACAGCATCTACATTTTATTTAAATTTGCTCTACTCTCACCTGTCCGGAAGAAGTCTCATGCCCGCTGTGCATAGGATATAGAGAGGTGTCTCCTTGTGTTTCTTCACAGGCACATGAGCAGCAGCAAAACTCAGCAGAGGGCGAAGGTAATCACTGGCATGTTCTGGAGTTTCTGCCATTGCAGAAATCCCTAAACAAAAATGAAAACTAATTTGTAAAGTTTCAACACAGTTTAAAAAAACACCACCACCACCTCAGTCCCAAGGGATTCAATTGCCAGGATCCTTCAAACTTCTGTGTCTACAAAGGGTATCACCAACCCCCATCTACTCTACTTTTAGCCTTGGGATCATCTTCCACTCTCTCCCCTCTCCAATCATCTGCAAGTCTCGTCAATTCTTCCTTTGGAGCACCTCTGCTATCTCTTTCTCTCCACTTCTTTTCACCCTGATTTTTAGGTCCTCATCGCTTTTCACCTAGACTAGTATCATCGGCCTCCTAACTGGTCTCTCTGCTTCCAACCTCTCCTCCACCCATGCTGATGGCCACACAGCTGCCAACATATCTCCCACGCAGACATCTGAAGCATTCAGTGGCTCCCTGTGGCCTTTGGAATAAAATGCAAACTCCTCATCCCAGAGTTTAAGGCTCTCACAAATAGCTCCTATCATGTGTAAAATAGATAATTTAGATTATTTTAAATTAAATATTTCTTGTATAAATAAAACCAATGTATCCAAGACTAGAAAAGTAGAAAAATGGGAAAAAAAAACTTTCATAGACAATCTCTCAGAGAGATATGGTTGTGATGGAATACTGCTGGGATATAAGAAATGATGAGTTGGTTGATTTAGAAAAACTTGGAAAGACTTGGACTTATGAAGGAAGATGCTATCCATCCTCCACAGAAAGATCTGACAAATAAAAATATCATACTATGCATGTGAGTATATGTACATATATGTTTATAGATATGTAGGTATATGTGTATATATTCGAGTTTAATTGCAGCCTTCTTGGGGGGGAAAGGGCCAAGGAGAGAAAAATAAAATAAACTAAAACATACACAGAAGAGAACAAAAGAAAATCTAGAAGGAAGCAGAGAAAAAATGGATTGTTTTGAAGACAATGTGTAGGATTTATTACATAGGTTTTTGTGAAATGGAAATTTATTGTTTTGTATTGAATCCTCTCATGTTCTGCTGTGTACATGGAAATGTTTTTTTTTCTTTTCTTGTTTTGTATTTAAGTTTAAAATGAACAAATTTTTTAAATGGCTCCTACCTACCCTCCTAGTTGCCATCCCACAATGACTCCTTTTATACACTCTGTATCAGCCAAGCTAAAACACTAGTTGTTCTCCAAACAACTTTATATGTCTCACTGTGCATCTGCACAAACCAAGCATGTGCCTGGAATATTCTCCCTCATTTTCTCAAAATCATCATCATCATCATCATCATCATCCTTCGAAGATCAGCTCAGGTACCACCACCTCATCCTTGAAGCCTCTCAGTGATTAATATTCTGACTCTCTTCAGATTACCTTGTATTTACCTCTCTTGATACACTCCCTAGTGGAATGTAAGCTCCTCGAGGGCAGCGATATGTATCACTAAGATATGTAGTGCTCTGTAAACAGTAGGTGCTTAATAAAAGTTTGCTGAATTGATTTCAAATATGAATTTATGAGGACCCAGAACAAGAGACCCACTTCCCACCTCCCCCATAAAGCAGCTATGAGGAGAAAAGATGGGTTCTTTCCTTCTTTTCCCCTACCTAGTCCTACTTAATGTAGATACTTAACACCATAACAAGAAAACAGCCCAATTAGTACCTGGTTTTATTTTTTTAACCACTGGCTGGCTATTTCGATCTCTCATCTGTTTGATATCCAGCAAATCATGTGGGTTCCCATTATGACGTGGCCAGAAATAAACAAAAATCCTGGAGCCACTGCTGCCACAGTCTACCACAAGGCCATAATTCAGAGTTAGGTCTTCAGTATCTGTGGCCTCCAGTTCTCCTACTCGAGCTAAATACCTGAGAAAAGGGAAAGATGGAGCTAGAGTTAAGCAAGTCATGGAAAGCAGGAGCCCAATCCCCCACATTTAGAAAGCACAGCAAGCTAGGGGTTCCTGGAATGGATTTCCATACTGATGATTGTACTGGCAGACATGAACACAGTCAGAACGCTTTACCAAGTCTGCTCCTCCAGAAGCATTTAACCAAGGCAATTCCCACTGCCTTTAAGAGTATTATTGTTCACTAACCTGTATGAATTGATAGAAAGTGAAGTGAGAAGAACTCCTTTAGACAATGACTGCATTATAAAGAAAAACAACTTTGAAAGACTTGATTTCATGGATCAGTGCAATGACAAACCATGATTCCAAAGGACCAAAAATGAAGCATGTTACCTCCTGACAAAGAGGTAAAAGATTTAAAATGCTGAATGAGACCTATCTTTTTGGACATGGCCAATGGGAGAATTTGTTCTGCTTGACTACGTATATTTGTTTGAGTGTTCTATTTTTCTTTTTTTTTTTTTAATTCAATGAGGGAAAGATGGAAGAGAAAATAAATACTTGTTAATTTAAAAAATGCAATCAACTTTTTTAAAAGAAGAACTGCTCATTTGCACCATATTTTTGTGAAGCACCAAAGCTGACTGTTGCAGCAATCCTTTTCATCCCACACAGAGTACACAGCAGCCCCTAGTTAACATCATGGTTATATTGGGATTATCTGACACTCTCAGGGGAAATGTTTCCAGAGATGTGGGTGAGGTATATCCTGAGAAATATGAGCTAGAGCTAGAAGGTGACATTCATGTGATCTGGCAGAATTAAGAAAACAAAGCTTTCCTCTGAAAACACCATTCTGAACAATGAGGTGAGGCTGAGAGTTCAAGCAATGCCAAAAAACCTATGATACAGCATCTGTAAACTATAATATCCTCACTCTGAGGTAATACCATCACCGAAGGTGTTGCTTCAGTTAATATTTCAGTTTTCTCAGAACCTGAGTCAAAAAATTATAACTATTGCTAATTCTTATCCAAAGCTTTCATTATCACAATCCGAGAGCTCTCACCAAGTAGCTCATATGTTGACAGACGTGGCTCAGTTGAAAGATAAAGAGTTTTTCACATTAATGTTACCTGCCTCCTCTCTACTAAATGTAGATGGATGGTTATCTGGAAAAGCCTAGCATTTCTAATGAAGTCAGGTCTAAAAGACAAGTAATGTATTAATCCTTTTGCAAACCTCTGAGTAGATATCAAAAGTGACAACAAAGTAGAATTAGGATGATTTCCTTAACTGCTCATTGTTACTAAGCTATGAGCTAGTATTATGGGTAATATGTAAGGTGAAATTATTGTTCCAACTCTACCACGGCCTTTTTTTTCTGGCTTTAAACAAGTTGCTAGGTATCATGGCACAATGGGTAAAACATCTGCCTTTTTCCTACTTGATAGTGGTGTTTTCCATAAAGCCCTGGGAAGAAATATTATATAAGTAAACAAAATGAAGCCTACATAGACTTTATATCAAAAGACTCACATCCCAGAATCATTTACCATCATCTTCAATGAATGTTGAAATACCAATCATTATAGTATTGAAGCACTTTACTCCTACATATCCATCATCTTCCTAACTTCCCTATTTCTGTTGAGGCCAACACTATCTTTCTAGTCACCCAAGTTTGCAACCTCAGAATCATACTTGCATCCTCTTTTTTTCCTTTTTTGTGTGACCTTAATCATTAATGAATATGAACATTTCAATATATAAAGAACAAGATGAGGATAGTGTAAGAAATTGTGACCTCCTGTTACTGTAGCACAGAAATGGAAGCAACATAAGTACCAATCAATGGGGTAATGACTTGCTGTGGGCCAGGATACTAATGGAACTGGGGAGGCAACCCCAACACTCCCACAATACCAGCTGGTGCTACTGGAAGCAAAGGGCACAGGTGGAGTTAACTTTGATCCCAGGCAGCTCGTTCTGGGATACTGCAGCGGGCCCTGTGAGCCAGAAGAGGACAAAGGCACTTCTAAGGGCTTTGGCAGATAGCTCCTGAGAACCGGGGGGGGGGGGGCGGCCTTGGCCTCCCAGATGATGCCTTTTATTGGCTTTTAACTTCCTAAATTGCATCTATCCAGGGATGGTGGGATATGTTTCTAGTAAAAAGACTGTTTACTTGAACCCCTGGGCTCTGAGTGATTCATTGCACCAGATAAGGAATGCCTGAACAAACTGTGGTACAAGAATATGATGAAATATTGGCAAAAACGATCAAATGCCAGACATCTGTGACTCTTCCCATGCCCTCACATCTCACATCCAATCAGCCACCAAAGGCTTGTCAATTCTGCCTCTATGGTATCTCTTTGTGGCAGTTCCATTGTACAATACAAACCTATTTGCTTTTAAAGACCTTCACAAATTGGCCTACCTACCTTTCCAAATATATTACACATTACTTCCCTTGACACATTCTATGCTCCAGCCAACCTGGCTCACTTGCTGTCTTTACACAAAACTCCACAGTCCATCTCCACCTCCGGGCCTCTCTCTGCAGAGTTCCTGTTTGTGGAATGCATTCAATCCTCCCCTCCACTCCCAGATTCCCTAGCTCCCTTCAGAACTCGGTTCAAGGGCTACATCAGGCTTCTGATATCCCCCTTCCTAATCCCTGAATCCCTGAAATTACTTTTATTGACCTTGTATATGCTTTGAATTTACTTTTATTTACATATGTTGTTCCCCCAATAGAAAATCAAGATCCTCGACAGCACTCATTTTCTGTCTTTGTATGCCCAGCAACTCTCATGTTAACTGACACACAGAAGGCGCTTAATAAATGTGTGATGATTAGTATATCTACAAGCAGCAAATTCTACATGGATTGGCTCTAGATCATATGATCCTATGATGGCAAATGCTGTAACCCTCAAACGTACTCTCCTTACTGCCTTGCTTTTCAGCTTCTTGTTGTGGGTTTTCTTCCCCGTTAGATTACAAGCTCCTTGAGGGCAAGGGCTGTCTTTTCCCTCTTTTTGGATCCTCATGGCTTAGCACAGTGCCTGGCACACAGTAAGCACTTAACATGTGTCACACAGTAAGCACTTAATACGTGTTTAGTGACTGACTGACCTAGACTTCAGAATAATCTAGCCTGTGCCTCTTGTTTTGTTTCAGATAACTCAAGTCTTGGACAGCAGAGTTCATCATCACAGGAAAGCAGACTTTTTTCCCCAAATTACTGTTAACTAAAAACAAAATATTTATTATATGTGTGTGTATATATACACACACGTATACATACATATATATACATACATATAAAATCCTGTATATATATAAAATCCTGGGGGCAGCTAGGTGGTGCAGTGGATAGAGCACTGGCCCTGAAGTCAGGAGAACCTGAGTTCAAATCCGGCCTCAGACCAAACACTTGACACTTACTAGCTGTGTGACCCTGGGCGAGTCACTTAACCCCAACTGCTTAAAAAAAAAAAATCCTAAAATCAAAATGGCCAAGCAGAAACAAAAATGAAAGATCTTTCCTATTCTACTACAAAAAACACAATTTTCTAAGAAGACTTACATGCATGTTCTAAGTAAATTAGAATACGTTAAAGAAAAAAGAGGAAAAAAAGACAGAAGAAATTATTTTATAGTATCCACTAATCTGAAAAAGTGTTCATGGGAATGAGGCAGGTGACAAAAATCTGTTGTCACTGAAAAATCCTATGTTCTTTCTGGCCCTCAGGATCCCATTTCAACAGAGATTTTCCAATCCTTGAGCTCAAGGCCCACTAATAGGCTCCAGAGAGCTCACAGCTGGGACAAAGTCTGAGGACTTTGGGGCCAAGTTACAGAAGTTTTGCACTCACTTCATTGCCATTAAGGAACCACCCAATAAAAAGAAAAGGAGAGTTTCTGTCCCCAGTGCCAAAGTGGTCAGTCCCTATCAAAGCTCCCATTTTAAGTCTTCCACCACTCAACAGTGATCCTCAGGAGTCATTACTTTCCCAGATCTCTCTGAATTCTTCCAGACATTCCGCTGAATTCAGGAGCCCATCCTAGCTGCCCCAACATGAAAAACATAGAAGATTACAAAACCAACTAAGCACATTAGATACAGTTGTCAATGTACTTTAGAAAACAAGTTCACCAACCCCAGACTAAGAACCCTTGCTCTACACCCTTCATCTCTCCCCCTCTTCAATCTACCCTATTTATATATACCAATAAAACCATTTCTTTAAACATCAGATCCCATTACTCCTTCAAGCAACCTTCTCTTAGAACCAAAGGATTTAGAACTGGAAAAAACCTTAGGGGTCATTTATTCCAAATTTTTTCTTTCATATGAGAATACTGAAGTTCTATGTAAAGTTGCCCAAGCTCCACACACATCTTAAAACACTTCGCTGGGGGGGGGGGGGGGGGGGCTGGGGGGATAAGGCCCCCGCCCTGAAGTCAGAAGGACCTGAATTCAAATCTGGCCTCAGACACATAACATTCACTAGCTGTGTGACCCTGGGCAAGTCACTTAACCCCACTGCCTAGCCAAAACAAAACGAAACAAAAAACTCCACTGGGATTTGAAAGCTGGTCTTTCAACTTTTTTCACTCCACAATACCTGCCTTCTTTTGCTGGTTTACAGTTCAAAATGCTACCTGGGGTCTTTTTCAGCACTTACCTGCCTCCAACATTAGCTTATAACAAACTCCAGGAGGGCCGTCCACCCCTTAAATGCACTAACTTTAGTATTCTCCCAATTCTTACTTAAGTAGGGTATTCTGTTCACAATAGGTACCCCACAGATAGATGTTCCTGCCTGAGGGATCTGACCATGAGGCCCACTGAAAAGGGTCCTGGTCTGGTGATGGCATTTTTAAGGCTACTCAAAGTCTCTTTGCCTCATTCAAGGAAAGTTTCCTTAACTTGCCTTATTAGCTTCGGGTTATCTTTGATAGATCCTATCTAAACAAGCAACTGAATGTTCTCATTTGATGCCAACCAGTTTTTGATGCCAACCAGTTTTTGATGCTTACCAGTTTTTCCCTATTCTAACTGTACTTTAGCCAAAATTCTGAACTATAGCTGAAATGCAAGGAAATAAAACAGAAACTTTCACTGACACTCTACAGATTGACCTCCACTCTTGCTTTATACCCATCATCAGACCAAACTGTCAAAGTTCTGACTTCCTTCATTATATGCAAACAAGCAGTCATAGAATACAAAAAAAAAAAATCACCATTGTAACAATAGCATGTTTGATCCCCGAATCTCTACACTGTAGCTGGGATTCTTTATACTTAACTAACTGGAAGCCCCACTCTGCCTACTCCTTTTTTGTGTGGCTTCCTGAGCACAGAACAGACTTTATCACTCATGGTTTTGTGATGCAGGCCTCAGTACTAATTATTAGCACTAAATATTTTTGCTGATACTGCATTAAGCCAATTTCCAAAGTGAAATGATATCCTAGAAGGAAAAATGTACCAAAGCTTTAGGATTCTTCAAGTCCCCAAAGAGAAACAGTCTTGGACTTTCCTTAAAAGACATTGATCGCTGCTGTTTGAAAAGCAAAATTTTTCTCTATTCAGCTGAGTCAGTGAAAAGTTGCCCACTCATTCATCAGCATACGCAGAATTGGAAGACCATGGCTTTTTAGTGCCATTATCCTGAAAACATAACAGGATTAAACTAGGCCATTATCCAGTATACAAAATCAACTCCAATTATACCCCCCTTTGGGGGCTCAAAAAGAAGTCAATGATAGTAGAAAACACAATTAAAGGGGCAACTTGTCAACATGTGGCAAGCAGCTCCTTCCTGTTCGCTCTGTGGGGAGTCTGAACTGTCACTCTTAGTAGAGCTCAGCTTCTCCTTATCCAGAGCTAATCACACTGTAGCTCAAAGTATGGTGCACATTTACTGCCTAACCCTGGCAAGGCAGTCACTTAATCTCCCTCAGTTTCTTCTTCTGTCTAATGGAGAAAACAATCAAATAAAAGCTGGCATTTATTTTGTGCTTTAAAGCTCGAAAAGCATTTGCAAAGATTGCCCCATCGGCATCTCCTAACAACCCTATGAGGCAGATTTTATCACTCCCAATTTAGAGATGAGGAAACGGGAGCTCAGGGACTTGCCCATGATTACAAAGTTAGGAAGTGTCAGAAACAGGATTTGAACCTATGATTTTCTGAATCCATTATGGCAAATTGACTCTCTTACAGAACCATCTAGCTCACAGAGCTTCAGTAGAGATCAAATGAAATAACTTACATAGAGTGCTTTATACATGTAAATAAATAAAAATAAAGCTGCAGTAAAATGGAAAGAAGTCAAGACTTGGGAGTCAGAACACCTGGCTTCAAGTCCAGGTGATCCCACCTGGTCATGTGACCACGGGCCAATCACTTTCTCTCACACAAGGGGCCTGCACTAGAAGATCTCTAGGGTCTCTTTTAACTCTCATCTTCAGTGGTTCTGTATGACTTAGAACTTTAATATGTACCCAGAAAAGCACCTCTGAAGATTAGAGGTTACCTCCAATAAAATTTAGTTTATCATCTGAGAAAACAGTCTATATTGCCAATAGGAGAAATTCAGTTAGCTACTAGGGGATAGGGGGTAGATTCTTTTTCTGTCAACCAGAAATTCCCTATAGCTGGGTTTTCAACTCAATTCAATAAAAGTTTACTAATAATAGCTCATTAACATGCTAAATATTAATATACTAAGCACCTAATAAGTATAAAGCATTAAAAGAATTCTAAAGTTAAGTTTGAGGGCAATCCAAAGATATAAGACACTAGTCCCTGTCCTCAAGGACCTCACACTGCAGTAGGGAGATAAATGACTGATACACAAATAACTACAGTACAAAATAGAATATATTAAGTTCATAACAGAATAAACAAAGGCTATGAGAGATTCAGGTCTTTTCTAACTAGGGGAATCAAAGAAGGCTTCATGAAAGAGGATTGATAGGATTTTGAGAGGTGGAGATAGAGGGCAAGAGAAAAGGGAGAGCACTTCAAAAGTGGGGAACAAAAGGAAGTATGAAAAGACAGGGCATGTTCATGGCACAATGAATGGTCTAATTTGGTTTCGAATAAGGAATGATAAGCTGGAAGGCACAAAGGTAAGCTACTGTTCTGGAAAGCTAACTTGGATACCAAGTTAAGGAATTAAGACTTTACTGACTAGGGAAGATGGAAGCCACTGAAGCAGTCTCACTGGAGTATATCTTTGTCAGACAACATCTAGGCAAAACTGGATCAGGGAAAGAAAATGGAGGTGGGGACACTGCTTTAGAGACTGTTGCAACAGTCTAGGGGAGATAATTAAGACTTAGATTAGAGTGCTACCAGCAGGAATGTAAAAGGAGAGGGTGGCTATGAGACACCAAAGAAGTAGAATCAAAAGAACCTCTCAACTCAATGGATGTAAAAGGTGAGGGAGAAGGCATCAAAGAGCACCGGCAAGTTATAAGCACAAGTGACTGGTATAATGGTGGTGCCAAAGGTTCACAAGAATTTCTCGTTTCCATTTCATTCTTGAAACTCAACCCTGCTTCTTAGTCAAAGGAATGCTTAAGAAGGGAATCCCTGGTAATAGCATCTGCCCCCACTACCTACTAAGTCAAGTATTAACATTTCCCAATGGACGCTCAAACCTGGACTCACTCTCCAGACTTCTCACCTGCCACTTTCCTACACCTCCACCAAAGTCTCTCCCTTATGAGTCCTGTAAGCTCCTGGAGGGCAGGGACTGTTTTGCTTAATTGTACTTGTACTCCCAGGATTTAGCAAGTGTCTGTCATGTAGGAAGTGCTTCATAAAAAGATTTCTCTGTCTAGCTAAAGGATAAGCAGCCTCATAAAACAAAGCAGTGCTTCAAACTAGACAGAATTTTCCTCCCCTAAGAAAAAAATGAGGCTACTGGGATGAGAACATTAGAAATTTTCGTTTTTAACAATAAAAAAGAAAAATGTGCTGTGGGCAATCTAACTGGTGATAAGCATCTCCATACTTAGCTAGGTTGGACCTCAAACTGTCAGCACTGGTCTGCCACCAAAGTTTTCCAGCTTAGTAAGACCTGTCAGACCTTTCACTCTGCTGGCATAGCTTTTAGAATTCAGTCACCTTCATACCACAACGAAGCACCAGAGTAGGATGTTTGAGGAAGGGATGCTCATCATTATTACTGATGATAGAAAAGAAAAATTCACATTCATATGGTACTTTAAGGTTTACAAATAAATTTTCTTGTATAAAAAAGAATACTTTTTTGGGGGGGATTTCTTTTGTTTTTATATAACTTAAAAGAACTTTAACAGCAAACCTACCAGATGTGTAATACAAATTATCCTTGTTTTACAGAAGTTAAATGACTTGCTCCTGGTCACACAGTTAGTGCATCATTAATAGGATTCAGACGTCAGACTCCCACATCTCAGTCTGGTATTCATTTTTGTACTCCACACTGCCTTTCCAAATTGTCAGAAAGGTGAGGGTGTCAAATAAGTAACCACTAAATAAATGAGGTATTACCATATATTTGAGACAGTGTGTGTTTGACTTTTTAAATAAAATTTTTGAAGTCTCAGTAGACCACAGACTAATAAGGCAAGAAATCTCATTAGCCTGGGTAGAACAGTGGAAAGAAAGAGGGCCAGAAAACATGGGTTTTAGTTTCTTTGCCACAAACTAGATGTATGACTTTGGGCAGAACACTTCACTTTGTCCACATCTGCTACCTCCTCTATAAAGCAAAGGGTTTGGACAAGACAATTTCTAATATCACTTTCAGTTCTAATATTCTATCATTCCATAATTTTAGTAGGGGTCCAAAATTGTGAGGTCTCCATAAACCTTCACAGATAACTTAGCAAAGGTAAATAAAACTAATCAATCCAATGGAAATCATAGATAAATGGTTTAATGAAGTACTAAAGTGATTCTTAAACTCTGAATATAAGCTTCCTGTGACAGTGTGAATAAACACATTAAGATAAGATAAATCAGGCTGGATGATCATCCTGTTATAAAGTCAAGCCCTTTCCTTCCCTTAAAAGTTCAATATTCCAAGAAGATAAACCAGAAGCCTGAAGATAAATTCATGGAGGTAAGGCTTCAGAAAGAGAAAATTAAGTACAATATTTCAGAAATGTTAAGGGAAGTTTCAGAGAGCAGCCCCTACTGATTTTAGGGCTAGTGAGGGACTGGTAATACAGAAAACCTCTTGTGGCAGCAGGTTGTACAAGAGGTAAAGCACGAGGGTATGTCACAGAATCATAAAAGGTAACAGTCTAAAAGCTTAGCGTTGGATTAATGACAAACCTTCATTTTTATAGATAAGGAAACTGAGGCCAAAGAGTTTAAGTAACTTTCCCAAAGTAAAAAATCAAGTTAGAAGTAACAGAAACAAGGACCAGAACCCAAATATCCCGACTTCTGTCTTAGAATTTGTTCTGTATCACTATGGTACCTCTCAGAAGAAGTACATAATAAAAAACAAAAACAGAACATTTTGTAACTATAATGAAAAAGTTTGGATCCAAAGAAAAAGTGAGAAAATATGCTGTCCTCTCTTTGCAAAAGGAGGGGGCTGTGGGTGTGGAATACTGCATAGACTGTCAGACATGGCTAATGTGCTGGTTTGCTGAACTGCTTTTTGTCTCTTAAAAAATCTGTTACAAAGGATGGCTCACTGGTTAGAGGACAGGGAGGTACATATTTAAAAATGAAAGTATTACAAAAACAAAAGATAGTATCAATAAAAAATAAAGTTAAAATATGATTTTTTTACCTTGGGAATAAAAAAGGCATCTGTGCAAGATTAAAATAATTTAACAAAGGAATATAAAGCCCCATTATCTAAATAAAATATCCTCAAAAATGTTCCTGGGCAGGAAAAAAAAAGGGTTTTGAAGATGACAAGAACATCTAAACATGCCAAAGAATACTTTAATTTTTACCACATCAGAAACCATAAAACATTAAAACAGATCACTGCTATAAAGTATGTAACACTAGAAGGTGTAAAGTATTTAAAAATCCATTATGATTTCCATTTTGCAAGTCAGTAAACTAAGGCCGAGACTGACATGCTCAGTATCATATACCTAGAAGGCTGTCTGAGGAAGGACTCAAACTCAGGCCTTCTTGATTTCAAATCCAGAATTCTATCCACTCACTATATTACCTAGCTGTACCTTCAAGATTATATGTAATACAATTATGGCAAACAATAAAAAAAATGCACTCTATTAAAAAAAGTTAAATATGGTCTTTCTTGACCTTTTCCATGGGGGTAAAATAGTATAAACAATCTTGAACCTCAACCCTTAATCTGAAAAAATGAGTTTTAACATTTGTGTGATAAATTGCATGAAATTTTACTTTTTTTTAAGCACCCTTAGAAAAGATCAAGAGGCATAACAAGTTAAATGACTTATTAAGCCATTTGCTCTTAAAACATTAACCTCAGTGACAAAACTTACATTGATATACTAAAGTTGACTCACCTTTCATACTGTCTATCTTGAGGTGAGGGAGAGCCCCAGTGTCGAAAGTCCACTACAACCATAAGTAGAAGGAGACAGGATATGAGGAAAAGTCCCAGAATGGCTACCCGCTGACGTGCAAATGGACTCACTGTAGGCACAGTAAAATACCAGGAAGCCGGGCAGAAATATGAAAAACTAATCCTGAAATAAAAAAACCATTAGTAAAGCAAAAAAAAAAAATCTTATGATTCATTGATGACAACGGAAAATGCTAATTCACACTACAGCCTGATCAAAGTCCTTGCTACAAGATCAACAAGCAGACATCTAACAGGATCTAAATGTACTGTAATGGCACTGCAAAGTTGGCATGGACCACCTGGTACACTTTGAATGTAATTGGAGGGATGGGATTTAAGAAATTAAAACTGTGATACTAAATAGAAGATCATTTATCTCCCTGGATAATCTCACAAAATGAAATTACAGAGTCACAGCAATTAAATATTTCTACTAAGCTGCTAGAAAAGCAAGAAAGTCTTTTTTTATCCCTCCCCAGAAAGTCTTGAAAAAGGTTCTTAACTCCAAGATTAACTTTCTGTCCTGATGCAACAGAATAGGACTCAGGATTCTAAAGACAATTTTTCCAGGCAGAATTCGGTGTGGTAATATGTGGTGATGAGGATAAATAACATTTACATAGCATTTTAAGGTTTGCAAAGCTCTAGTTAACACCAAATGTTGAAATAGTACATCTATCTACCTTACAGAG
Source organism: Vombatus ursinus (assembly GCF_900497805.2). NCBI lineage: Eukaryota > Metazoa > Chordata > Mammalia > Diprotodontia > Vombatidae > Vombatus > Vombatus ursinus. Next base: position 23,587,541 of record NW_020940527.1, read on the forward strand.
CAGAGAATCACAGTTGGACAAAGTACTGCAATTACAATTTTCCTGCCCACAGGAATGGGAGAGGCAGTGTACCATAGTCAGCCTGGAGGGTCAGAAAGACTTGGTTTCAAGTAACACCTAGGACATATACTAGCTGTGAGACCCTGGGCAAGTCACTTAACCATCTAAAGACCCCAGCCAACACTCTCAAACAAAAATTAGCAAGAATAGATGCCTATCTGCATTTGGTAAAAGGGGTTTCTTCACCAGGCACCACACTAAGCTAATTAAACTACAGGCCAGAAAAAAAAAAAAAGATTTTACATGGTCTGTAATCTCCCGGCATAGGATACAGCATTCTGATATAACTGAGTAACAAATATGACATAACCGACTTGCAGAGCCCTAGACTGCCTGCCTACTTACTTACTCCCTAAACTTTCAACATAAGCAGTAGGCACACAGATTTGTCCAGTTAGTGGATTTCTCACACTCAACAATTTAAACAGCACCTATTCCACGCTGGATGGTAAGAGGAATACCAAGATAAAACATAGTTTCCTGCCATTGAGAAAGAAGCTCCTATTTTAATAGGAGCGATTAAACAGGTAACATAAAAGGGTGCTATAAGGTTCTCAGGGGAGCGCCAAACAAAAGCTCAGAGGAAACCCCAAAGGATGAGATCCCTTGGGGATACCTTGGGGACCCACAGAGGAAGCTGTAAGTGAGCAGGTCCTACAAGGGGTGGGCATGAGCTCCGTGGGATCGTGGAATGGGGGGATGGGGGAATGGGGGGATGGGGAGGGAGGAGGAAGGAAGATAGAGTCCTGACATAGACCTGGGACAAGCAAAGGCCAGGAGATGGGCATGCACGGGCAATGCGAGCTTAACAGCTAATCAACAGCACAGCTTGGTCGGAGACCAGTCCAGCAGTGCTCTGTACTAAGGCTAAAAGCTGGGGCTGACCCTGAAAGGGACCTTGAATGCCGGGCTAAAGAGTGTGGCCTTCCCTGGGGAGAGGGGGGGGGGGAGTGGAGGAGGGTGAGGTCCGAGGTGATGGCACACACACAACCTCACACATAAAGACACAGTCACACAACTCACACTGTCATATACACACATATACTCACACACCACAGACAATCACACAATATACACTCCCACAGTCACGCACACTATCTCACACCCCACAGACGATACACATATACGCTCTCGATCACGCTCCCACACACCTGGCCATGGGCTCCCTCGGGGCGAAGCGGGGGGCTCAGCCCCTGTCACCTCCTTTTCTTTTTCCCCTGACAAGGAGGCTTCCTTGTCCCGGGCATCTCCGTCTGCGCCAGCCTGGAAAGGGGAGGGTTTGGCAAGGGGAGGGCTTGGCAAGGGGCCTTGGCCGCAGAACCCCGCCGGCCCGGCCCGGCTAAGGCAGCCCCCTCTCCGGCTCCTCGGAGAAGCTGTTTCGGCGCCTCCCCCGGCCCGCTGGCGACCCCTTCCCGCGGCCTGACTTCCCCGTCGGCGCCGGGGCTTCTTCTCCCGCAGGCCGCCACACGCCCCTGGGGTCCCCACGCGGCGGCTCAAACGCGACTCAGCGGGTCCGAGCTCTCGCAGCCCCGACCGAGCCGCTTCTTTCAGACTCTTGGCCGGAAGGAGGGCCCAGGAAGGCCTGGGGGGGCCGCGGCGCCACGTCCCCAAGGAAACGGTCAGGACCCAATAGGAGGAGGCCTCCCCCTCCAAAGGGCCGGCCCTCGCCGGACAGACTGCTGAGTAAATGGCACGCAGTCAATCCACGGGACAGATTGTCCTCCACAGCCCGCCCCGAGGCGCAGCTGCGGCCAATCACGGAGGGCGTGCGGAAGAAGCTGAGCGAGTGGGCGGTACCGGGGGCGGCTTCCCGGATTGAAGAGCAGGCCGCCCACACGGGGGCTTTCTGTCTTCCGTTATTCTCCTGCGGCTAGTGACCGCTGCCTTCCCTGGCGTGCGGCGTCACCCCTGGAGCGACCCCGGACCCTGCCCTTAGCGTTTCTGGCCGCACCCGAGCGCCCTTCCCAGGGACCGAGATGTGCTCGACCGCGGTTTTACCTCCGAGCTCCTCTGGCCCGCAAGGCGCGGGCCCAGTCCCCTCCGCAGCTGCCCAGCCGGCTCCCAGGACACCCTTCATCCCACCCTAGAAGCCGGCTCCCTGGAGAGGATACGCAGATAAGGATCCTGTTGGGAATGACTGCTTAAGATGCTTGTCCTTCCCTCCAGGCTCCTGATAATTTACGTTTTAAAGTACTGTTTAATGTGCAGGATATGATTCCTATCCACCCACAAGTTAGAAAATGGAACATTCAGTACGATGGTATCAAGAATACCTTCCTTTAATGCTGTAACAATAATTGCTAACCAATGCCTCATTTACCTCTCCAATCCCCAAACCCTCCCATTACTACTTCCTTTGTCTTTTTGAAAACCAGAGGTGACCGGTTTCTTTGTCCATCTGGTGAAGACTTTATAGACTGACTAAATCCCTCTGGCATTTACTGAAAGGTTAGAGGTTTGTGTTTGGATTTATCCAATCAGCAGGGTTAAAAAAAAAAATAGGTTGAATCCTTGTTCTCCTTTCATCCGCTGTGCTAATGAGCAGAGCATGCTATAAACCAGATTTAGTCGTTTTTTCACTTTATATTGCATAAAACATGTTGTAACACATTATAGAAATCCAGATTTCAAAACTAATGTTTAACTGCCTTTTACTGGAAACACATCTACTGATGTAGCTGCAATTTTCTCAGGATGTTTCCAACTCTCCCTATCCCTAGGCAAAATCATTACCATTCTAGCAGTTACCCAGTGTTCCACCTTCATCTTTACGGGGGGGGGGGGGGGGGGGGGGGGAGATTAGGCAAAAAAAAAAAAAAAAAAAAACAAAGGGAAGGGGAAGTACTAGTAGCAAAAGGGGGGGGGGACTTTGAGGGACTAAGTTAACTTATCTATCCTCATAGCTCCAAATGTGCTTCGTGACAAAGACTAGATGAGAGTTGGAGATTTTAGGAATTTAATCAAGAAGAAGGGAAGAAAAGGGACCCAAAGTAGGAAAGTAAGGAAAACAGAAAAAGAAAGGGAGAAGAAGCAAAAAGAAGAAAAACTGAATAAATTAAAGGGATAAAAGTAAATTCAGTGAGGAGGAAAAGCAGGAAATGAAGGTGGAAAGAGGGATGGTAGTTACATCATGCTATATACACAGCATGGTTCATGACCACCGGACCTGTTCAAACCTGCCACTTCCTCAGCTTCTGGAGTCTATGCAAAAAGCAAACACAGGTGAAAGGATTTGTCATAGGACAGAATTTCTTGTCATATATACACCTTTCTAACCAATGTAGTGGAGAGAGTCCTGAGTACGACAAATGAACTATAAATAAGGGCAACTATCTAGGTTTTTAGCAGGGAGGTGTTGCAGACGCTGACCCATTCTAGAATAACTCATCACTCCAACTATTTGGATCTCTTCATTGTCCCCCAAACATACCAACTTCATTTCACTTACACTATTTTGCTTATCAAATCTCTTTAGCTTAGTTTGCCTTTTCCTTGTCTGCCTACCCTTCTGTTAATTACTTTCTGTTCATCTTGTATATAGCTTGCTTTGTATATATTTGTTTGCATGTTGTCACCCCCATGAGACTGTAAGGTCCTTGAGGGCAGGGACTACCTTTTGCCTCTTTCTCTATCCCCAACATTTAGCACAATGCCTGGCACATAGTAGGCATTTAACATTTATTAATATACAAGACTCAACATGTCACCTTTTTCATCGTCTTCTCTATTTCAATTCATATTGCTGTCTTCTTTCTCCACCTCCTGTAACACTTGCTCATATGCCATTTTGTAGTGTTTATTTCATGTGTGTTATCTCCCCAAAGAGACTATAAACTTCTTGAAGTAGGCCTTCAAAAATGCTTGTTAAATTGAACCCAAAGATTGTTTAGATCCATATTTAAAATTCAAAGTTTAAGTATTTAAGTTTTTATAAAAAACAAACAAGCCTCTTCCTTCCTATTAATATACATGTGTTCCTGGAGATCCTATAAAAGAGATGTCACGCAACCTGAGAGTTCAATAGTTAACATGTTAGATGACAGAATCAAGATTCAAAAGCATCTTGATGGGATAGAACTGGTGGGCCAAAGCACAGGATGAAATGTGTTAGGGATAAATGTAACCACTAGTATGTGGCTCTAGATCATATTTAAAAGAAACAGGATAGGTAAAAGTGAAGGAAGGATAGGTATATTTTATTAAGTAAGTCTACTCCTGTGAGGAAATACAGGAACCAGGCAAGAAAGCCTACTGGAGATCATTTTGGTAAAGATTAAGATGTTTTACTATCAGTTAATATTACAGACTACCTGGGCAGGAACAGGAAATAGACGAGAAATTTATGAAACAATTAAACAAAAGAAGTCAGTTTTTACTGTGTCTGACACTGTACTAAGCACTAGGGATACCAAAAAAGAAAAGAAAAAAAAGGCAAGCTTTAGTACCAATAGGGGAAATTCAGTTATCCAGACATATGCTAGTGCTCCTTCCCCGCCAACAGTAAAGTACCTAATAACTTCTTGGCTTTCCTTAATGATAAATTAATCCTTCAAAATATGACCAAACTAACAGAGGGGAATTCCGTTCTGGTTATGATTCTCATCAATAGGTAAGAGCTGGTGTCAAGGGCAGAAATAGTGGGAACCATGGTAGGAAAGGGCCCACACCATCATGGAGGTGGAATGGTCTGACATGTATTAGAGACTTGAGAAGAACAGATTTGAATAGGTTCAAAGGAAGCATAGGTTGTATTAGATGGGCTAAAATTTCATAGGTAAAGTCAGTCCAGGAAGAATGGGAAACTTTAAAGATGAAATTCTGAAGACACAAAAAGAAACCATTTTATGAAGTGTCTCATGGGTATATGGAGAACTCACCAACCTAGATTTTTAAAAATTATGATCAAAAGGTAGGAGCAAGAACAAGTATTAGAGGAGGCATATAAAAACTTTAACGAGAGTGCTAAGGCTCAGGACCAAGCAAGGCTAGCCAGGATAGCTAAGGGCATCAACAAGGATTTTACTTTTGTTTTTTGCTGCTTTGGGGAAGAGGGTTAAAGAAGGTGGACACCACAGATCAGGATGGGTGGATCAACCACAAATGATAACACAAAAAAGGTGGAGCAGCTTAACTTAGTTTTCTTGGCCACGGAGAGTGACCTCTGGATTGAAAGGCAGATCAAAAAATGGCTGATGGGGCATTAATATCCAATATATGTAAGGACATAGTAACTGATTCAGATGGACGACACCCTTGGGTATTGAAAATTTAAAAACAAAACCAAAAAACTGCCAAAATGTAACTGCTGAACCAGTCAGCAGAAATGATAGTCCTGTGGTACTCTGCCTATTGCCGCATTATATCTGGGGTACTGTGTTCATTTCCTGGGGTTGTCCTTTAGGACAGTGACAGGATAGAGAGGTTCTAGAGCAGTGAAATCAGAACAGTAAAGAGGCATGGTAAAAAGATATGAGTCCATCAAAGATGAGAATAAGTTGAAGGACCTAGGGATGTTTAACCAAAAGTTAAGACTGCTGAAAAGGAGGCTATGGGGAGAAGGGATGCTGACTGATGGCTGTTTTCAAGTACCTTAAAGGTTAATTTGACAAAGGACCCCAGAAGACAGAACTAGGAGCACTGGGTACAAATTGTAAAGAGGCCAAGTTAGACTTCAATCAAGCAGCAAGTACTTGAGTACCCACTGTGTACCAGGCTATGTTTGAGGTGTATGGAATACAGGCTGGATGTTAACAATCAGCACTATAACAAAAATAAGATGGGCTGCCTCAGGGGCAGTAAATTCTCCCTCACAGGAAGAATTCAAGCAAAGGTTGGATTACTATTATTGGTCGTAGGATGGCATAGATTCTTTTGTGAATATGGGTTGGACTACATGGCCAAGGAGATCTTTCACAGCTCTGAAATTCTGTGAGGCTATTTCTGCACGAGCACACACACAAACACACACACGTATGTGTGTATGAATAGATATGTGTGTGTATATATATATATGTATGTATTTTTAATCAATTGCATAACTGTGGAATGGGAAACAGCTGGTTTAACAGTAGATGATGTGGGAAACAAAAGATCTGGCAGTTTTAGTTAACCACAATCTCATTATGTGAAGCAACAGTGTGACATAACTGCCCCCAAAGCTAACGAAATCTTAGATGCGATGAAAGTATGGAATCTCATTTCCTTTCCTTCATGGAAGAACATCTTAAAGTAGTCTGCACTTGATGTATCATCCAACAAATATTTATTAAACACCTACTAAAAGCAAGACCCCGTGCTAGCAACAGGGGGTAAAAAGACAAAAATGATAACCTCTGCTCTCAGAGCTCACATTTTTCTGGAAGTATATGATTACACAGATATTTACATAAATATATTCTTTACATAGATATGTAAACAAAAGGTAGTTTGAGAGAGAAAGCACTAACAAACTCTGGGATCAGGAAAGCCTGTGTAGGAGGTAGCACTGAAGATGAATAACAATAATAAACTATAATAGCTAACATTTCTATAGAACTGGACTGTGCTAAGTGCTTAACAATAATCTCATTTGATCCTCACAACCACCCGGGGAGGTAGGTGCTATTAGATCACCATTTTACAGATGAGGAAACTGAGACAGATTAAGTGACTTGCCTGGGGTCACACAGCTAGGAGTTGTCCGTGGCTGGATTTGAATTCAAGTCTTCCTGACTCTAGATCCAGCCCTCTATCCACTGCACCAACTAACTGTTCAACTAGGCTATCCATCCAACTAGAGATTCTGAGAGGTAGCTGTGAGAAAACTATGTGTCCCAGGCACAGAGGGCAGCTGAAATGTAAAAGACAAAAGGTGAAGATGAAATGTAGGGCTTGGGGGACAACTAGTTAACCTCTTGCTTCCTCACCACTCACTCCCCAAGCCCTTGGAATCTAGTGCCTTCTATCCTATTGAGTCTGATTTGAGGATAGGCGGGGGCCCATGTCTACAGTCCCTGCTGCTTAGGAGGCTGAGGCTGGTAGACAGCTTGAGTTGGAGAGTTCTAAAGTCTATTTGGTGTCCACACAAAGCATTGCACCAGTGTGATAAGCTCCAGGGAGAAAAGGACCATAGGGTAAAGCTTGTATAGTGGCCAGGACTGGCATGAAGCCATAAGTAGCTGCTGTCCTTCCAGCCTGGGTGAGATAGGGAGACCCAGTCTCAAAATAAATGAATACATAATAAAAATTCAATAAAATTTAAAAGAAATTGATTTTTCAAAGATCACCAAGGTCTCCCCTCTAACCACATCTGTTAAGTCTACTTTCACTGTCCTCAATCCCATCCTATCCCTCATGGCTGACAGAATACAGAGCATGGGTAAGAACAGAGTGAGAGATTGTATTCTGCAGATATTTGGGTTTATAAAGTGGGTTCTAGGCCAAAAAGAATCACAAGACACATCCTCAATGCTATTGTTGCTGAACTTCTGGTATCTGAAAAGGGCCCGTGAAAAATTCCTGGGCTGAGGGATAAAAATTTAAGATATTTAACTGTGAAGGCATTGATGCTGAATAAACACATTCTATACATTTTATAAAAAGCCAACTTTTGTGATCATTTATTATAATTATGACATTTCATATGCTTTGACTACACATTAGGCATATCTTCTACTGCCGGACAAACTTTGTTGGAATACATTCAGATTTAAAACAACCTAATTCCACACATACAGGACGGGAAAGATCTGACTTGACAGCATCCCTGGGAAGTTTAACCCACAGAACCTATTTTTAAAAAATATTTTTATATTAAACATTTATTAATTTATTTCTAGTTAAACATTCACTTCCACAAGATTTCTGAGTTCCAAATTTTCGCCTTATCTCACCCCTCCCCCCCACCCCAAGATGGTGTGCATTCTGAATACCCGGTCCCCTAATCTGCCCTCTCTTCTATCACCCCCCCTTCTCTTATCTCCTTCCCCTTCTATTTTCCTGTCAGGCAGGATAGATGTCTATACCCCATTGTCTGTATATCCTATTTCCCAGGTGCACGTGAAAACAATTTTTAACATTTGCTTTTAAAACTTTGTGTTCCAAATTTTCTCCCTTCCTCTTTCCCCACCCACCCTCATTGAGAAGGCAAGCAACTTGATACAGATTATACATGTCTAGTCATGCAAAACACTTCCATAGTAGTCATGTGCACAGAACATATTTATGGATGACACACAGCAGTTATCTTTCAAGTGTTTGAAGGATTTTTCATGTGGGACAGAAAAGACATGTGTTGCTTTCTGAAGGCAGGGCTGGGAACAGAAGATGTTACCAAGAAAGCAGATTTTAACTCCAGATTTAACAATTACAGCTATCCAAAAATTCCTAAATTGTGACCTTGACACATCACTAGTTGAGTCCAAATAGAGGCTGGATAATCATGCCATGGACGTCACAGATAGGACTCACCACTGTGTAGGAGGTTAGATTAGATTGTTTTTAAGATCTATTTTTTTTCTTTAACTGTATTGGCCAAAGGTAATCTCACTGTTAGCTGTTTTCTTGACTTACTCAATGCTGCCACCTGCTACATGTGTGGCTTTGAATCTATACCAAAGCCAGCTCCCCTAGGGAGCTTGACATGGATAGCATGCGTACTAAAAAATGAGATGGATTTTCCAGTAGGGGTTGGGGAAAGTCTCCTTCAGGCATCTTTCATCATGTAGGGGTGGTGAGTCAGTCTACTTCCATGCTAGCCAGGCTCCAGCCACACAAATTCTGGGTCCCACTCTCAGCCTGACCTGCTAAAGAATGCAAAGGAAGGGGTCAGGTGTTGGGAGCAGGGATAGAAGATACTAATTAGTTGATCTAGACATGCTCTTGCCACCACCAGCCAGAGATGACAGTTCAGGTCTCATAGGACAAGTCATTGCTTGTTAAGGTTGTGGCTGTTTAGTGAAGACAAGCATTAATCAAATTGTTCTGGATTGGCTCTGGTTCCCATGGGAGGTAGTCCATTAATCAAGCAAGCATTTATTAGTTGGATACAGTGTCAGGCACTGTGCTAGATGCTAGGGATATGAAGACAAAAGTGGAACACAAGCAACTTACATTCTATTAGGGGAGACTTGTACGTATACAGTTATACTCAAAATCAATACAAGGTAATTTTGGGGAGAAGGCACCAGTCGAAAGATCAGGAAAAGCTTCACACAGAAAAAAGCATTTGAACTAAGTTTGGAGGAAACAAAGGATTTTGAGAGGAGATGGGTAGGAGGCAATACATGCCAAGCATGGGAGGCAGCCGATGCAACATCACGGGGAGTCAAGATGGAATGAACATAATAGGTACTTATTGTTTTTGGAGTAGAATGGAATTGAAAGGGAGACAACAGTAGTGGAAAGAGCGCTGGATCTGGAGTCAAAAGACCTGGGTCAGAACCTCAACTCTGCTACTTACCTTTGTGACCTTAGGCAAATAGCTAACATTTTTCTGTGCCACTCTTTCTCCATCTGTAAAATGCTGGAGTTAGACCAAGTAATATCAAAGGTCTCTTGTAACTAAATCCTATGATCCAATGAGGCAGTGTAAGAAGTGGAAAAGAGCCACAAATCTAGGAGGCCCTGAGTTCAAGTACTGACCAACACATCCTGGCTGTGTAACTCTACACAAGTTACTTAACCTCTCAATGCGCTAGGCAGCTAAGACTATAAGGTGCCAATTTGCACTGGTGCGAGAGAACTGGAGGTGCCAATTTGCATTGGCACATTGTTTCCTCACCAGGTGTTTTCTGACCAATGAAATCACAGATCCAGTTGTTATCAACGAGTAATGTTCTTAACCAGTAATTATCTGTCCCTCTGAACTCTCGGAGCAGACAGCACCTTTTACTGCAATTCACCATATGTCTCATACTTAACTTGTCTACATGTCTCATCTCTCCTACTAAACCATAAAAGATGGCTTTATTCATCTTCCCCAACATCTAACACAACAACTAATCTGTCCTCCTATAGACCATCCTTATCATTCCTCCCTTCTTTCCTTTATCAATAAAAGGGAAGGGCATGCAGAGAGGGACAGATGGGAGACATGGACATATGCTTGCTCGTATTAGGGGAAAATTAAAAAGCTGACCTGAGATGAAGAGAAAACCTCTGTATGTCTAATAATCTATGTGTCCTCTTTGTGCTCCCCTTGCTCTGATTAGCTGGTTCCTTCCAAGTCCTTCATTTTAAGGAGGCCCAGACCAGACATGACTTCTCCTGATGTTTTACCTGGGAGTTCCCTATACCAAGAAAATCAGATGTCAAGTCTCTATCCCATCCCTACATATTCCTGACTTTTGGGAATACTACTTTAAATTTGAGAGCCAAAGGTCCAATCTTCCATCCCTCTGCCTTCTGATTATTCCACCCAATCTTTCCTCCCTCTTTTCTGAACATCTATCCTCCTTCCTCAGAAGACTGCACCAAGCAAGTTCTACAGGCAGTCACATATTTTCACAACACAGATGAAAACTGTCCATTTATGTTGTCCTCCGAACAGCAAAGGGTACAATGACTAAGGCTACAATTCGCTAAGAAGAACATCTGGAAGACCAATGTGTCCTTTAGGGAAGGGCTGGCAGACACAGACCACTGCCAGTGGGCAAATAAATCGATGTTTGTATAGCCTTTCACTCAAATACATGATACATTCTATCTTTATGCCTTTACATGGATATAGAATTTAGTAACTCGGCACTTTCAAATGAAGGAGAAACTGAGAATGCTAGTCTTAAGCCTACTGTTTTACTATACTGTCCCCCATGCCTCAAAGGCACTCCTCAATCTCTACCTCATAGAATTCCTAGCTTTCTTCAAAGATCAGTCCAAGTGCCCTATAGGCCTTTCCTGATGCTTCAGGTCGGAGTACCCTACCTCCTGAAATTGCCTTGTTGGAGATTTTGCATTTGACATCCTTATGAAGCACTGATTAAACACTTACTAGGCAATGAGGTGGCTCAGTGGATACAGCACTGGGCCCGGAGTCAGTTAAATCTGAGCTCAAATCCTGCTTTAGACACTCACGAGCAGTGTGACCCTGGGCAAGTCCCTTAACCAGAAGAAAGAAATGGCAAACCACTTCATTATCTTTGCTTAGAAAACCCCAAATGGGGCCCACAAAGAGTCAGACACTACTGAACAGCAACAGGTGCAAACACGTTGTCCCTGCCCTCGAGGAGCTCATAATCTTAACCCCATCCATACAAGTTATATGCAATGTTATTGGAAGATCACCTCAAGGCCCTAGCAGACAGGGGAATCCGAAAAGGCCTCTTGTAGAAGGTAGGATCTCAGCTGAGTCTTGGGAAGGGGGCGCCTTCCAGGCCCATGGATGCCCAGCAGACTCTAAGCTCCTTGAGGACAGGATTCATTTTGCCTCTGTATCCCCAACGCCTGACCCACAGTAGGCACTAAATCACTGGGGACACATGATCTCTATAATGGCGGCCCACAAGCCCGGCCACGAACTAGATCTACATGTGAGGGCCCTGCCTGGACTTAACACCGGGCACGTCTGCGGGGTGAGCCGGGAGGCTCCCCGGTGTCCAGGGGGCGGAGCCCTCGCTCCTAAGGCAAGCCCTCCTCCCCACCTTCTCATCCCCAGTCCCGCTAAACAAAAGGGCAGTGCCCGCAACGCTGCGAAAGCGAAGAAGCCGGACCAACAGCTCGATCTGCGACTGTAACGGCATCCCTGGCCAGTTTGACCTTGAAGCCCTCGCCCCGCCCCCTACGTCATCCCGCCCGCAGCGCCGGTAGAAGAAGGAGCCAATAAGAAGCCCGCACCCGACTCCACTTCCCCTCAGCGAGGCTTCCCTCTCTTTCTGTGGCCAACCAGATATCAAAGTGGTGGGGTCCAATGGCTGCGACCAAACCTCCTGGAGGCTTTAGCCTATCAGTGCTCAACGTGAAGTTCTCCCGCCCTCCAAAGGGGACAGGGGAGGGTCACTTGCGGAGAGGATCCAATCAATGGCTAATAAACAAGAAGCTCTGAAGATCAAAGGGGAAGGGGCGGATCCCAAACTCTAGCAACGCCTCAGGATGAAGGAGCGACGGGTAGATCCACCAATGGAACGTGCACAATTCCGGCACGCGAGGACGGGGGTGGGGCTATGAAGGCCGCTACGCCAATGGTTGACTGGGGGGCGTGTCCGCGGGGGCCAAGCGGGAGCCGGAGGCCCCGCACTCGCTGGGCCGCGGCTGGAGCGGACACGGCGGGGCTGGGGGGAGGTGGCTGCAGCGGCGGCGGTGGCGGCTGCAGGGGTGGGAGCCGCAGCTGGCCCGGGTGGATGGAGTTGGAGGGGCGGGGGGCCGGCGGCGTGGCGGGGGGGCCGACGACTGGGCCGGGGCGGAGCCCCGGGGAGTCGGCGCTGCTGGACGGATGGCTGCAGCGGGGCGTGGGCCGGGGGGCCGGCGGCGGGGAGGCCGGGGCCTGTAGGCCCCCGGTCCGGCAAGAGCCGGAGCCCAACCCGGACTACGAGGCGCTGCCCGCCGGAGCCACTGTCACCACCCACATGGTGGCCGGCGCCGTGGCCGGGATCCTGGAGCACTGCGTGATGTACCCCGTCGACTGTGTCAAGGTGAGACCCGGACCGGGATCCCCCACCAGCACCACCTGGTCCTGACCGGAATCTCGGGCCCGGGTCCGAGCCACCCTCCTGGCCGGGACCCGCCTCCGAGATCCGATTCGAACTGAGACCTGATGCAGGGACCTGATTCGAACTGGGGTTGACATCCGAACCGGGCCCAAGGCAGAGGTCCCATCCAAAATGAGGCCGTCGGTTAAAAGGCCCGTGGTCGGACCTGGGACCACCAAGTGGATGGGGAAGGAGGGAGGGAGGGGCAGCCGGAGGCGCGTGAGTAGGGGTGGGGGTGTCTCCTGGCTGCATGGCCAGGTGGTGGTGGTTGGGGGTCTTCGCAGTCACTGGGTGAGGAGGGGGTGTTTCCCGGTTATCGGATGTGCCCTGGGAGCTCTTTGCCATCTCTGCCATCCCAGAGTCTGGGACTTGGCAGCAGGAGAAACTCTTGGCCTGTCATGCTTCTACCTCCTGTAGGGACTGGGAATCAGAAATGCAGCCAGAATTCTGGGGTCCTTGGTGGCATAGTCTGAAGAGGAGGGTGTCCAGTGTCTTAATGCATTGAGCGTGATGTCCTGAACATGAAAATTGAGCTGGAAACAGGACATAGATGTGTGCACCCCCAACAGGGGAGGTGGGCAGGGCCTTAAACTGGTAATGAATTTCTGTGGCCACCTGCTACTGTCCAAAAGCAGGGGTGAAGATGAGGAGAAAATTAGTGTGTTTGAAGCATATTGATTGAGACAGCACCAGAATATCTGGTCTGATTCACTTGAAGGCAAAGTCAGCCCCAATCAGAACCAGCTCATTACAAAGCAGTCTGATTAATGAATCAGAAAGTTAGATCCCATGACAAAAGAGGCTATGGAAGCTAGCAGATTCCTACTATTTATTGGTTTGGCCGATGAAGCAGCTGTCAAGGTGATGAATAAAAGGAGGGCAGAATTGAAAGAAACAATAGCAGGTTGTGGAGGGAAGAGTTGTGATAACAAAACAGCAGTGTCCTGAGGCCCAACTACATCACGAAAGATCCGACAGTAGCTGACAGCTGACAAGCTCTCTTCCCTGTGAAGTATTCTTTTCCAAACAGGAAAATGTGATTTAGAGTACACTGTTCTTCTACTGAAGTGGAGAATTGTATCTTAAAAGTAACCTAGTTTTATGTCCTGGAGGATACATGGTAAACAGTCTTCTCCAGGGATCTCCTCTTGCTCCAGCAGTGTTTCATATTTTCATTTGTAATCTGGACAAAGAAATAGAGAACATGCTTGTTAAAGTTTTATGAATGACAGTGAATGGACAGGACTAGCTAGTGCTGGGGGAGGTGATATCAAGTGTGAAACAGAAGATACCGAATGTTACTTTGGTGGACAAGATTCTCTGCTAATTCTTACCTCTGTGAACTTGGGCAAGTTATGTAACCTGTCTGGGTATCAGTTTCCCCCTTTGTAAAATGAGAATGTTAGACTATATGATCACTTGAGGTTGCTTCCAGCTCAAAATCTGTGATCTCATGATGCTACAAATGTTAAAGATTCTATATAATCTCAATAAACTGGAGAAATAGAAATGAATGTGTTGAATATTGTCCTGGGAAACCTGGATGCTAGGCCCAGATCTAATCTATACTACTAACTAGCTGTGTGACTTTGAATGAGTACTTGCTGTCTTTATCTGTAAAGGATGAGATGCTCTCCAAAATCCCTTTCAACATTCTATGAGCCTAGGAAATTCAGGAGAGACAAGTAGCAAGTAGGGAACTACAGAAGGCAAGATCATATAAACACAGAGCAGATAAGGGTCCAGTTGAAAAAAGATTCAAACCCACAATGAAGTATATTTAGACTAAAGAAATCAGCAATTAAATTTGAGAAAGTTAGCGTGGTCCAACTGTAAAGTAATTGTACTATACTTAGACTGTTAGACTGTTTCATCTAGCTCAAGGTGCTATATACTTTAAGGAAAGTTTCAGGAAATTAAGAAACAAGCCAAGGAAGAGCAGTGAAAATCATTTTGTGATTCAGAAAATTACTAAAATGAGTAACTCTGAAATGAGATTAGTTTCTCACAAGCAGACCAAAACGCCTGCCTTCAAATGAGAGGTGTCACCTTGCAAGGCTAGTGCTGCCAGTTAATACTGCCATAGCTCAGAACAAACTCCTCCAAGAATAGCTGTCGGGTCCCTCTGTCCTTTGGAACACCCTCCTCAGTGCAAAATCTGGGAACTGAGAGGTTGTCCTAAGTCATTCAGAGGGAAGCCTGGTGACCATTGTAACTGTTTAGTCTGAGTAAGCCTATTTGTAGATGATAACAGTAATGGAGCTAGTTTTCTTGTGCAGCCCAGAAACCAACCCTGAAGACATCTACTAGACAGAAGTCCCTGAAAGCTTTAAGCAATGACAGCACCAGTTGAATAAGAGTATAAGGTAATTGCTGAAGGACAGCACTTGTTCAAATGGATTAATTCTTAAGTTAAAAAAAAAAAGTCTCACTACTTGATGATACTCTCATCTTGTTGGTTTAGAGAACAAAAGTCCTTGGGGAGGTTTTACTGTCTTCAAGTATACAAAGGCTATTTTAAGTAGAAACATTTTTTTTTCTTTCCCCTGGTGCTAGATCTTAAGTTACTGGAGAGAAGTAGGTTAAACATAGATAACATTTTGTGAGAGGAAGTTAGATCCTATTACACACATGGAAATGCAGTTCTCTTCCTTTCTCCTTGAAGCCTTCCCTGACAATTCTTGCAGCAGATACATTACAAATGGAAGGGGAAAAGCAGAAGGAGAAAAGCCCTCTGGCCACACATCCTCACCCCACAACGACAAAGGACATTCACAGCAACTCTGTAACTGAAAGTTGTCACTTCCTCTTAGCATCCAAACGTGCACAACCCTCAGATGCCTTATCAAGATCAGGCCAGCCTGAAATCTCCTTATGAGGGTCACGAACTAGAGATACCCAGCTTTGTGCCACAGCCACAGCAGGGCAGAACCAGAGCCAGACATACCACTTAGAGCCTGTAATCTAACAAACAGTTGAAGGGTGTGTGATTTGGGTGTAGGAGCCAAATGAGGAGGTTGAACTAGATGGCCTCCAAATCCCTTGAGCCTTTGGGCCTAAGAAGCACTGTTTCCCATTGGTGTACCTCCAAAACCAGTATACATTTGATCAGCAGGGTTCTACACGTTCATCCTAGTCCTGTAACCTCCTTAACATCATCTGAGGAAATGCTCACCCTACTTTCGAGAGTCCTAGGGAAAAGAACATTGGCTTGGAGTAAGAAGGCCTGAGTTCAAATCCCAGCTGTTCTCTGTAACCATGTACTTGTGGGGCCTTGGGCAGGTCACAACCTCCCTAGCCCTTAGTACTGGATGAAGTGACTTCTTCAATAGCATTCGTAGAGGTTGTTCATCAGCCTGCTGAGAATCAGCCTCAGTTGAGGTATGAACTCAACAAAAATGTTCTCCAAAGGCATGGGGAAAGACCTGTACAAAGATTAGATAGAAGAGGGGCAAGCAGTATAGTTTGATGGAAAGATAATGGATGTGGAATCCAAGAGCCCAAATCCTAGCTCTGTCACTTACTGTGACTTATATAATCATAGGCAAGTCACTTGTGCCCATGTGCCTACTCTCTGGGCGTCAGTTTCCTCCCCTGAACTACATCATCTCTAACGTTCTTCTAGCACTAAATCTATGATCTTAAGACCCATCCTGTCCAAATCCTGTGATTCTCTTATGATTGTGTTAACAGGTTAAGAAAGAAGAGACTAAAATCTTCCTTGTATATATTGAAAGTGATATAGTCATGTGCCTGGAGGCAGAAGGCTACAAGTTCCTCCCAACTCCAAATATAAATAATATATACTTAAAGTCCAAAGAATATGACTTTTTCCTCATTGTATTCTAGGCATTCAAAATTTTTACATATCTTATTAAGTCTAAAAAATACTTGTTCTTTTAACATAAGAACAAATCCAGAATTAGATATTTATTTAGTTAAATTCCATAGTCTGAAGATATCTAATGAAATTACTTCAAGTCATCATAAATATGATTGAACTCATTGTTTGGATCTATTCATTCTGAGATTAAGAGGCAGAGGAGGCAAATTGGAATCAGGAGAACCTGGGTTCAGATTCCACTCAGTAACTATCTGTGTGGCCATAAGCAAGTCACTTAATTTCTCTGAGGTCTGACTTTCTCATCTGTGAAGTAATTACATCACAGGGTTGCTGTGAGCCCTTAATGACATAACATGTAAAGCACTTTATAAATCTTAAAAATACTGTGTAAATATCAGCTACAGTGACGTCCTAGTTGGTGAGAATAAGGAAACTTCCTCTGAAGTGTTCACATGACTGAAATTCTTTCTTCATATTCCCATTGGGCTTGAATCAATGATCATATTTTATGTAACTAAAACTTTAAAGAATGAGAATTTAAATACATGTCATCATTTCAGGAGATTCGTTTGCTCCCACTAATGGGGCCCTACCTGGGTTATTGATAAGATACTGTGTGTGGTGGCTTTAAGTGCAGTAATAACCAAGTTTGTTTTCTTTAGAGGGGCCAGGAACCACTTTCACACTGAACTCGTCAAAGTTCTGTCAAAATCCTTGCTTGAAGATACTCCCTTCATTTTCATGAAAGCTTGGTCTTTTTTACCTACAAGCTTGCATAGCCACTTGTGTGCTATGCAAGTGAGCACCTCTCTCAAATTCTAAATGAGTCTTCTCACCAAGCGTCTACATTCATCAGAATGAGCCTTTTGAATGGGGTTTAGGTGTAGACTTAGAGTTATTGAAATAAATCAATTTACATATACTCTGATTTCTTTTCCTCTGTTTTGGTGGTAAGAATTCCTCAAAGATACATTCAAGCTAGATTACCCAAATACAGTGTTGACTCCAGCAAGAATCAATAAGAATTTTAGAAATCTCCCCCCTCTCCCCACCTCTGCCCAGAAGCTGCAGAGAGGCAATGTAATGGAAAGAGCACTGAATGTGGAGGCCAGATCTGGGTTCAAATCCTGCCTCTGTAGGCTAGGCACTTAACCTGTCTGACGCTTGGGTTCTTCATCTGTAAAATGAAAAGGCTAGACCTGATGAATCTCAAGTTCCATTCCAGCTCCAAATCTTATTATCCAGTGATCCAATGGCCACTTAATTCTATTGATTAACACAATTCTATATTTATTTTTGAGTCTCTGTCAGATTTTGATGATCTGTTGGGGTTGTTCTCCATCTTGTTCACCAGTAACCTTGTCCACTCAGTGCCAGTTAGCTGCTTAGGCTACTCATCTAAACAGTTCTTTTTCTGGGTGGTCTGAAAGATTAGTAAATATGTTTACTTATATTTTCCATGGAAAAGAACAATGGCTTACTGTGATGGTTAGGTCAGTATATATTTGTATAATCCCCTGGGATTCCACCCCTCTAGGTTTCAGCCATATCCATAGTGACTGTCCATTCGGAAAGGACTGCAGAGGAACGTGGATTGCTGAGCGCTCTCATTAGTGACCAGTTAATCTAGCCTCCCATGGACTCCAGTTGCTTACTCTGGTGATACAACTTTTGGATTACAGTGAACTTGCCCAAAGGGTCAGCTGTTTAGATTCAACTGAGTCCAGTGATTTGAAGAGTAGGGAAAGGGAGCTAGATTTTAAAATGTTGCAGCTTTAAACAGAGTACCATATTCAGGCACAATTTGACTCATTGATAAATGTGCCTGGTACCTTCTGAATCTGGGTTGCCACAGTTATGCAATAAAAGGATGTGTTATGTTGATCCCAGGTCCATGTGATATTTCAAGTTTTCAAGTCAACACCACAAACATTTATTCAGTGACTTCTGTGTGTTGGGCCCTGAGAGGAACAGAAGATGCTGGAGATAGGGTTCCTGGCCTCCAGGCATTTACTTGGAACACACAGATGAACAGACAGTGGTTTGGGTTGCAGAATGCTCTTCAGAGGAGTACCTGCCAAGAGGATATTGTGGTCTGCAAGGGTTTTTCAAGTAAGATTAACTTCTTAACTTACATTAATATTTGCCCATGGACCACATAGGAGGATTCTTACCAATGATGAATGGCATTTTCTACCACATTTTTGGTTCAGTGATGGCACACATGAGAACTATTGGGGTTCTCGTTTTCCAGGGCTTATTCTGCCTCCTGAGACCACTTTGGCATTTGGCCAGTTTGGTAACAGAAACTTCAGTGCCACATCGTTGCACAAAACCCCAGGATGTGAGAGCTAGGAAGGATCTGAGAGACTGTCTAGTCCAACCTATACACCACAGGAATCCCAGCACTAACACACTCAACAAGGGATCAGTCAGCTTCTACTTGAAAGACTTCAAGGAAGGAGAATATACTCCCTTCTTAAAGAAGGCAGCCCCTTCTTCTTTTGGACAGCTGTCGTTGTTAGGGGAAGTTTTTCCTGACGTCAGGCCTGAGGCAGCCTTTCTGGCAACTTTTCCCCATTGCTCCTGATTCTATCTTCTGGGGCCAGACAGATTAAGTGGAATCCCTCCCCCACACAACAGTCCTTCAGATGATTGAAGACAGTTGTCATGGCCTCCCTGAGGCTTCTTTAGGCCAAATGTGACCAGTTTCTGCAACTGATCCTCATGTGACATGCACCTAAGGCTCTTTACCATCGTGGTTGCCCTCCTCTGGAGGGTCTCCAGCTTATACATGTCCTTCAACTGTGGCTACTAGAACTAAATTAATAATCTGGCTGATAGAGGCCTAGAGTACAGTGGGACCATCACCTCCCTCTTCCTGGAAGCTCACCCTCTTTTAATGCAGCCTGAGATCACATCATCTTTTTGTTTCCCACATCACAATACTGGCTCATTGAGCTTACAGTCCACTAGAACCCCCAGATCTTTTTCAGAACAACTGCTTTTTAAACACACCTCTCCTAAATTGTACTGGTGAAGGTGATTTTTTTATACTCGAGGATAAGGCTTTACATTTATCCCTTTTTCATCTTGGTAGATCCAGTCCAATGCTCCAGCCTGTCAAGATCCTTTTGAACCTTGACTCTGTCTAGCCATCTCTCTCAGCTTTGTGTGATCTGAAAATGTGATGAGCATGCCATCTATGTCGTTGATAAAAATGTTCAACAGGGCCACACACAGATCCCTTGGGTACTCTACTGGAGACCTCCTGCCACACTGCCATTGAACCATTAACTCCTCTTTGAATCCAGTCATCCAACCAGGTCTGAATTTAATTCTAGTCTAATCCATATTTCCCCATCTTCTCCACAAGAATGATATGAGATACTTTACTGTCTAGAATTGATTTCCAAGTAAATCTAAACCACTTTTAGAGTTTCAGGAAAGCATGGTTTCCAAGTAGACCATAGTCCTATGTGTCTTTTGTCCTTCTATAAAACAAAGTAGGAATTCCCTCTCTGTTAAGGCAGTCCCTTGGAAACCAAATCTCCAGCATGAGCCTATCATTCCAACCACAGAGAATCTAAGGCATCTTGCTGCTTGTCAAAACTTTTAGCCATTCTCTCATTAGATGGCATAATGTGTGGGCAGGAACTAGGCACTAGATAAGTATTGGTCAAATTGAATTGGAAACCTATTTTGTAGAAGAGCTCTCAGATAACTTGAGTTTATTTGGATATTAAGTATCTAATTCATGGAGGTTGGAGGAAACTTCCCTCTCTGAATTACAGGGAGCCTCTTTGCTCTTGCGTGTATAATTCATTTTGAGATTCCCCTAAAGGACACTTCTATAAATCTAGAGCTGTACTGTTCTCAAGGGGAGTAATGGTGTTCCACTCTCTGGTTCAGAGCTGGCTAGAGTAAGAGGGGACATGGGGCTCTGAAAGACCTTTTGTTTTGGAGAAAATTGGAGCCAGAAGTCAGGTATCACTCCCGAAGATCAGTAGTGATGGGCATGGCATGACTTCATGTGGAAGGCCCTCCCATTTACCCAGAACCTTTGTGTTTGTTGGGGTCGGGGGAGGATGCCTAGCTCTCTGACATCATTAATGTCACTTTTCTTCTGTGGTTTCAGACCCGGATGCAGAGCCTACAGCCAGACCCAGCTGCTCGATATCGCAATGTATTGGAGGCCCTGTGGAGGATTGTTCGAACCGAAGGCCTATGGAGACCCATGCGGGGGCTGAACATCACTGCAACCGGTGCCGGGCCTGCCCATGCCCTGTATTTTGCCTGCTATGAAAAGTTAAAAAAGACATTGAGTGATGTAATCCATCCTGGGGGCAATAGCCATATTGCCAATGGTATTGATCCTTCCTGTGCTGCAACCTCACCCCACCCCCAACCTATTCTTTGGTCTTTTTGCTGCTCTCAACATTTAACTGCTTCAAAACATTTTTGAAGTGAAGCTTTGGGCAAGATTAGGCCAGATTAGAAGGGAAGCACCAGCAAACCTTGAATTTCCTCATATGTTCTTAAAAAAACCCATTGGCTTCAACAGCACTCCTAGTATTCCTTCCTCTTCCTTGCACCCCATGTTCTTTTCTCATGGAGTCAAGAGTTTCTAGTGCCATGCTGATTGGGGACACCCATGGAATGACCTGTCTCCACATCATTCCTTAGATAGGCACTTGTCATATCTCATGGGCAGGGTTACTTGTGGTATAGGAAGCAAGCACTTAGCACAGTGCCTGGCACAGAGTAGGTCCTCGATAGATATCTGTTGACTGTGACTAAAAAGTAGGAGGCACTCCCTAGTAGATATTCAGAGGAGCAGAAAGGCTAGAGGTTAAATGTCCTGAACAATGAGATGAATCTTCAACAAGTTTTTGGAATAGGTGTGGAAACAGTTTATAAGACAGATAGTAAAAGGCATGCAAGTTATATGTAAACAGGGACTTTGGGGCATGAAGAAAACGAGGCAGGTTAGGCTGTAGCTTTAGCGTATGCCCAAATTCAAGAGTTGATTGTGGTATGTGCTAGGGAGCTTGTGGTTTGAGGGGTGAAGGAGAGGTGCAGGCAGGAAGATCTTTAAAGAGGAGGGTCAGGAAGCTATAAGGTGAGTCCCTTGCTCTGTGAAGTCAGGGTGGCCCTGTAAGGTCACATCCCTGTGTGACTCACCCCCTACCTCTCCCCTTGTTCAGACAAACCAGCTCTTGGGTAGCTCATGTGGCTACTGCCTCAGAGGCTGATTCCATTCTAAAAAGGTCTTTTCTGGGCACACCTTTGGGTAATATTCATTGACTCTTCCTGGGCCTCTTGACAGAGATTTGGCAATGCCAGGAAGTTTCCTTCCCATTGTGTATAGCCGCTGACTTATATTGGCTTGTCTTCGTTTTAAGTTGGTGGGATCATCCATCTCTAGATTTTAACAGCTGTTGACTTTTGATTTCTTGCCTTGGTATAGTCTCAGTTTCCCTTTTTTCACCTCCATTCAGCACACTGGATGACTTTTGGGACACAGCGATTGATGTCTGGTGGGTCCTACTTCATCCTAGGATCTCAGTAATAACAGCTCAAAGTGATACGTAGATATATGTATAGATAGTTCTCTTTAAAGTTTGCAGAACACTTTGTTATTACCCTCATTTTCCAGACAAGGAAATGAGGACCAGAAAGGATAAGTGAATTGCCCAGGCCACAAAGTTAGTAAGAGTCAGAGGTGGGGTTTGAAACCAGGTCCTGACTCCCACTCCAGCACTCTGCTCGCCGTCTCCTGGCCTCACATGTGGAAGTTATTTTCTTATTTACAGGTGCAGCAGGGTGTGTAGCAACATTACTCCATGACGCGGCCATGAATCCAGCAGAAGGTAACAATTTTCCCACCTTTCTCCCTGAATAGGGAGTTGGTCTCTGCTCTTCTGGACTCCCTTGGCTTCTTGAGGGGAAGAGAGCTGGTGGGATCTCAGTCTTCCACACCCTTATTGCACCTTGGGTCCTTCATGTTCTCTGCTTGGTGGGGCAGTCCCCGTGGGCAGTAACGATGTGTTTCCCTGCATCACTGGGGCAGGAGTGGGAGGGGGTGGATGTTCGACAGGAAAAGTGCTGGGTTTTGTAGAGCCTACTTATGGTCCATCTGTGGGGCGCAGACCCAGGTTTGAGCATCCTTGGTTTCTTCAAATGGGAAGTAAAGATGAAGTCTGGATTCCTTTTCTTAGAGGAATATGCTTAACCCTTCAGTCAGAGGGTCAGTAGAGAACAGAAGCAGCCATATAACTAGAAATAAATGGGGCTTGTCTGTGGCACAGTTGGGTTTACCTCGTATTGCTATAGGTCCTTACTTGCTTGGGCCAAGGCCAGGTGGAGGGAATCTGCAGAGCTCAGCAGCTTTGATGAAAGGTCAGAAGCCATGCAGACACACGTAGCTCCCTCAGCATTCTCTCCCTGGTTAGGGGGAGGTGCTCTGATATCAGAGTTAAATTCTCTGGCTAACTGCTCTTTTCCTTTTGGTACCAGCGTTCCTTCATGCAGCTTCTCCAGGAGGGAAGCAGTCTCTGTATTCAGAGTTAGCCGCTCTTGTATCTGGAGAAGGGATTGGGAATGTTAGGTCTGTGTTTATTATTATTATTGTTGCCAATAATAATAATATCTTATGTAGCACTTAATTATTACAAAGCTCTTTACTTCCTGTCTGCCATTGATCCTTACAACAGTCCTCTGAGGTAGGTAGTTCAGTAGTAACCCCATTTTGCAGCTGAGAAAACTGAGGCTCCGAGGCTGTGACATCCCCAAGCTAGTAAGAGACGGAGCTCGGTCCTGAGGCCAGGTTCAGTGATCCTCCACAGCTAAGCCTTTGTTGCCTCTGGGACCGTGCTTCCCCCACATTTCTAGCTCGGATGTGGGGAAGTGTTAGAGAGAACGAGAGTAGGTGTAAGTAAGCCACAAGGTGGCTTAGTCTTCAGAGGTGAAGAAAGTCTATGAACATTAAGGATGTTTTAATTGGCTTATAAGTATTTGTAAGACATTCTGAATGAAGGATCTGTCGTGTCCTCATTCTCCACTCTCAATCTCTCTTTACAGAATTCGTAGCTTATCTATCTCTGTTTTTCTTCTCTTTCATTGGCTGATCTGCTGGCTTGGGAATCTGAACCTGGACACCACCACTCTCCTCCCTTCTTCTTTGGCCATCACCAGTGGTCAAACAGAGGATGCAGATGTACAACTCACCATACCATCGGGTGACAGACTGTGTTCGGGCAGTGTGGCAGAACGAAGGGGCTGGAGCCTTTTACCGCAGCTACACCACCCAGTTAACCATGAATGTCCCTTTCCAAGCCATTCACTTCATGACCTACGAATTCCTGCAAGAGCACTTTAACCCACACAGACAGTACGACCCCAGCTCCCATGTCATCTCTGGGGCCTGTGCAGGAGCCGTAGCTGCTGCCCTCACTACCCCTTTGGACGTTTGCAAAACACTGCTCAACACCCAGGAATCCTTGGCTTTGAACTCAAATATTAGTGGACATATCACAGGCATGGCTAGTGCCTTCAGGACGGTGTACCAAGTAGGCGGGGTGACCGCCTACTTCCGAGGAGTGCAGGCCAGAGTCATTTACCAGATCCCCTCCACGGCCATTGCGTGGTCCGTGTACGAGTTCTTCAAATACCTAATCACCAAACACCAGGAGGAGCGAAGAGCTGGGAAATGAGGCAGCATCATCCCAGGGCTGGGTACTGCCCTGCTCCTTTTGCCCTGTCACCAGCTCCGATTCATGCTGGAGGGGAGGTGGAAAAGGCTTTTCTGAGGATGTGGGTGTCATCACCAATGCCACTTCTTGCCAGTACCTGTTGCAGCTCTCTTGCCTTTCCTTTCCTGGCAGAGCTTCCCCCAAGGAAGGGCAGTGCCGCACATAGCAGCACAACATCCACAGCTCATTCATCGTCCTTGGCCAGGTGTCCCGCTCCAGATTATAGAGTGAAAAGTCGAGCTCCTTCTCCTGGTTCCGAATAAAGAGGCTTCTTTAAATTAAATGGTTTCATTGGGTTTGTCTTACAAAACAAGGAAGTAAAAAGCTGCTGGCCACCTTTGCTTCCATCCCAAGCAATGAGTTAAAGGGGCCTGGAATTTTCCTAGCGTTCTGTTCTTCCTCCTTGGGTTGTCTTTGGTTTGGAGGGGAGAACTTAGGATGTTAAGACAGCTATGGCTCTGGGGGCAGTTGTCAGAGTGCCCAACCGCACTGGTGGGCACTCAGGCCCCACCACTTGTCTTTCTTCCCTGAAGGAATAGTGCCACACTGGAGAGCTCCTGGGGCTTGTCTGGGCTGATTTGTAGCTCTTCACACCACCTGCAATAAAAGTTTCATTTTGTCTGTATCTCATTTTAGGGTATTTTCAAGATCTTATGTTTTACAATAAAACTTGGAAGGCCTCTGGGAAAGAGTTCTACGATGCCAGGGGTTTTGTGTATTTACATTCACATTGTGCTTTTACATGGTGCACAGACTGTGAGGAGCTGAACTTTTTACTTCAGATAATACCTAAGTGCCATTAGGTAGTTCCTCAGTTCTTTGGTTTATGCTGACCTGAATGCTTGGTAAAGCAAATTAAGTATTGGACCTGCCTTCGGGAGGCCTGCTATACTGGATGTGGGAAAATCTAGGAGCCAAACTCTTGGCCCCAGGGCTCAGTTCTTTCAAATTCACAGTATTCGGCCCTGTCAACTAGGAAAAAGGGTTTTCAGCCTATTGTGACTCACTCTGATGGACAGAGATGGAAAGTGACTTGACCTATTTGTCCTAAGACAGCATTCTTTTGGTTTCCTTTCCAAAGCTTATTTTAAGCCATGTCCTCCCCTCAAATTTAAGAAGTGAGAAGGGAAAAGAAGATGGTAAAAATTCTGAGTAGTGGCTACAGGAGTTTTATTTATGTGTTGACAAGAATATGGTGCTAGAGACCTGTGAGGTGCCTCCTGAGGATTTGCCATGGGGATGATGCCAAGGGAGCACCAGGTGCCTAGTCCCAAGGGGCTATGTGGAAAAGAGCATATGATCAAATGGGAAAATGGAAAAGAATGGGATTCTTTGTTTTAGAGAAGGGCATTTTAACCTTTTTTTGAGCCATGGACTCCTTTGGCGGCCTAGTAAAACCTATGGACCCCTTCTTAGAATATTGTCTTTAAATGCATAAAAAGATACAACTAAAAAGGAAGCCAATACTATTAAAAGGCAGTTATCAGTTAAGTTCATGGGTCCCTGTTCTAGAGGGATTCAAAAAAATAGAGACTTATACTGTACCTAGTACCTAATGTGAGTTTTAAAAGTGTGATTATAGAGGGATTGTGGAGGTAGAATTAGCAAAACTTGGAACCTGGTTGGACAAGGAAGACTGAGGAATTATGCATGACAAGTTTGAAAACCTAGGTACTGGCATTGACAAATTGGCTAGTTAGGAAGAGGATGAGTTTGGGGAGATCATAGTATCTTAGATTTTTAGCTGGAAAGGACCAACCTTCTTATTTTACAGTGAAGGAAACTAATGGGCAGAGAGATTAAGTGATCCACCCAGGGTCACACACAGTAAGTTTAAGGCAGGATTTTAATACAGGTCTTCCCAACTCCAAGTCTGATGCCCTATTGTGTACACCATGCTACCTTTGCTAATGAGTCTAATCATATTCTACCTTGGTCAGACAAAATATGAAGTACTATGTTCAAATGCTTTTTAAAATGGATTTGTTTAAACTTTTTGTTATTTTGAACTTGCCAAACATCAAGAAACATGAGCATTTCTATATACACAGGAGAAAAGAAAAAGGATTGTACCTAAAACCGTGAATCTCTATTATGAACAGCTTATTTAAATATATGTATACATATATATATATGAGTTTTATTTATTTAAGACAACATCTTAGTTTCAACAAGCAAAAAAAAAAAAAAGTCACAGAACTCTTTTCCAAGGTTCGGAAGTGACCCTGTATTTCAGTTGTTCAGGGATACTTGCATTAGAGTTTTGGACAGGAAACTAGTGCTTTTGGGCCCATTCACTACAGTGCCTATGTCCAGAATATGATGGTGTTGCAAAGGGTAAGGCAGCATGGAATAATGGTGTAGAAAGCCTCAGTATCGAGAAGAGCTGAGTTCAAGTGCCACTTCTGGGCTGAGTGACCTGGGCAAGTTATTTAACCTTTCAGAGCTCTAAGCAAATCTCTTTTTCAGAACAGTTGTCTATTTCTATTGCTGAAAGAGTTTTCTGAGTTTCCTTACTGGGGTGTTGTCTACACTAATGAAATTCCATGTCTGGGCCCACAGCCTCCCCAACCCTCTACCCACCTGCCCCTCCCCATCCCCCAAAAGAAGGGTGCATGAAGGTGAATTATTATTGTTGGTAGTATTTTTAAAGGTGAACAACAACCTCAGAGCAAAATTTGATTCTGGCCTAGCACTGGGATATAGGTTTACCTCGACCAGAAGTATCTTGTTAGCTCTGAGTTGTCCCCAGAGCTGAGCTTTTCCTGGGAAGTCATATTAATCATGGAACTGCTTGGGTACCCAAATCAGTCAGCAGATATCTTGTGAGTGCCTCTCCATAACCAAGATCTTGCAGTGGAGAATCTAAGATAAGAATGAGTCACGGTTCATGCTCCTGGGAAAGCTTTCAGTCTGAGGAGTAGACCAGACCAACATACATTAAAGTATTGCAGAACAATACAAGACTAAATAATGAAGGATTTAGAGGAGAGGTGAAGAGAAGGTGGACTAATTAGAAAAGATCTCATGGCAGGATTTTAGCTGGGACTTGAAGGATGAATAAGATTTGGAGAGGCAGAGAGGAAGAAAGGCCCAAGGGAGAAAGATTAGGGAGGGACGTTCATAAAGAGAATGGTGGGAATAAAGGTATGGAGGCTAGAATTAATATGTTCTCCTCAGGGAACCAGCCTAATCATCTCAAACGGTCCTTGTTGGGAAGTTGTGGGTAAGTGTAGCTACAGAGAATTTCAGATTGATTACAGAAACAGAATCTTAGTGTTAAAAATACCTTAGAGCTCATTGGCATCTACTTCCCTCCCAAGGCAAGAATCCCTTCTGTAACATTGCTGAAAGGCAGCTAGGTAGTGCAGTGGGTAGAGCGCTGGATTTGGAGTCAGGAAGGCCTGAGTTCATATCCAGCCTCAGAAACTTCCTAGCTGTGTGGCCCTGGGCAAGTCCCTGCCACTGGAGCAGGAAATGCCAAACCACTCTGGTATCTTTGCCAAGAAAACCCCATGGTCAGAGGTCCACAGGGTCATGAAGAGTTGAAATGACTGAGCAACATTACTGAAAGATAGTCATTCAGCCTCTGTTTACACTTCTATGATGGAGAGATCTGTGTCTTCTAGTGACCACCTACCATTATTACGAAGTTATTTCTAATATTGGGCCAAAATCTGCTTCCCTGTAACTTGTACCAATTGTTCCCAGTTTTATCCTCTTGAGTCACACAATAAGTATACTCTCTCTTCCACATGACAGCCCTTCAAATATAGTGTTTGAAGACAGCTATCATATTATCGTAGGGTGGGGCCAGATTATGAAGAGACTTGAAAGCTAGGGCAGAGTAGTTTAGACTTGACTTGGTCATTAAGCAGCTATTGTAGTTTCTTGAGCAAGGAGTGACATGATGAAAGTATTTGGGAAAGGTTAATTGGGGAGCGTGATACCAAGATGGATCAGAATGGAAGAAACTGAAGGCAGAGACTTTGGCTAGGGCTCTGTTGCAATAATTCAAGAGAGAAGATTCCAAAAAGACTTTGAAGGAAGAATTAACAGGATTTGGTGATGGATTAGTTTTATTTAGGGATTTAATCCCAGTCAGTGGGATTGCCTCATTTTATTATTTACTTGTTTAATCTGGGTATCGTCTTCAACTCAATTAAGAACAAGAACTGTCTCCTACTTCTCATATTTTCCCCTCCAGCGGCTAATTCAGTACTTTGTACATATGTTCAATAAAGATTTGCTGGATGACAAATCAACACAGGGTGTGAGGGAGGTGGGGGGTGTGAGGGAGGTGGAAAAGTCAAAGGGGACTTTGAGATTTCTAAGCTGAATGGTGGGAAGGATCACAGCGCCATTGACAACAGTGAGGAAGTTACAAAGGGAGGCCAGTTTCTAGGACAAGATGATGCATTTGTGAATAGCCACACTGAGTTTGAGATAGAAATAGGGCATTTGAGTGTATATATGAGACTCAAAAATAGGTGAAAGGTTAGGGCTAGAGAGAAGTTTGTAGGATCATTTACGCAGAAGTAATCATGGAGGCAAAAAAAAAAAAAAAGAGGTAGGGGCTCTCTGAAGAAAGCGTATAGAGAAAGGCAAGGGACCAGAGGGAGAATCTTAGAAGATGCCCATAATCACAGGGCCCGGCAGGAGGGGGAGAAACCAATATAGGAGACTGGAGGATTGCAGAGTGAGTATCTGCCCTCAGAATGGTCACTCCTTGAAGACATCTAGCCCACTACAAATTGATAGGAAGCCAAACCTCTTGAGGTTATAAGCTTTTCAGAGTTGGCCTAGAACCAAACCAAATCCCAGAGTTGTGGGCCACTGACACTTTTACTGTGGCACTTGAATCCAAATGAACCAACAATCAACCCTATCAGTATACCCCCATGGAAGAAGGATATCTGATTTACCACTCACTAAGAGTGGTAATCTCTTGATATGCAAAGGCTGCTCCCCACTCCCAGGCTCTGGAAAACTGAGCAATTATATCTGAATAAAGAAACTGGTGAGTCACTGAGGGTTTTCCCCTCGCAGCCAACAGCTGAAAGCTCTAGCTGGGTGTGGGACAAGGCAGGAGCCCTGCCCTTAATATCTCTGACATGATTCTTCATTTCAGAGGTAAGCTTCATCTCTGGGTGATGCCTGCCCCTGTAATGGTTCCAAGCCAGGCTAAATGGATTAACAATGAAGGCCTCTCCAACCTTGGGCGACCCTTACCTATGTACCAAGTGACGTCATTAGTGCTGTTGGAGAGATAACAAGAAAAAAACATGGAGGCTGGTAAATGGACACAAAATGAATAGAAAGCACAAATCAACAGACAAGCATGTGCAAAATAACATTATATGGATGAACCATGTGTATGAATGCTGAGGAGCAACCGGTTAGTGAAACTAAACAGGGGAGTGACTAGGGATTGAAGTAGGTAAAGGAAGGATGGATGCAGACTGGTGGAAAGAAAGAAGGGGAGGAGAAGGGAAGGCTGTGGTAACAATGGGGTGATCCAAATGAAGAAACGGGAACAAGCTGTACTCAAAGAATGTCAACAAAGTAAGGGAAACTCTTGGTAAAACTAAGGAGGGGACGATGCATTGTGAAGGCTAGACTGAGTTTGCGTTTTATGGAATGGATTCTTCTGCAGGGGTGTAAAATCATGGAAAAAATTCAGGAAGATTCTCCTAACAGCTGTTGGGAGGCTAGGGCCATTTTCCAGGTGAGGTGTTATCCTGGCTGGTAGCAGAGTGATGGAAGTGGGAGGTGAAGGCAAGAAGAATGACAGAGATATTGCAGACGTAAAATCAATGGGACTTGGCGACAGATTAGATACAAGAATTAAGGAAGAGGGAAGAGTCGGATAAAACACAAGGTCTTTTAATACAGGAAACTGGATGAAGGGTGTCAGTGACAGAAATAATGAAATCACAAGAAGCAGGTTCAGGGGCCACAGGGAGAGGTAATCTTGGTTTGAGACATGGTGAGTTTGGGGTGCCATTAAGACACTCAGGTTGAACTACTCTGATGGCAGCTGGAAGTGTGGATCTGGAGCCCTAGAGAAGCAAATTTGGGGATCCTCCATGAAAAAGTGAGAGTTGAAGCTATTGAGTAGATGATGTATTTAGGGGCAAAGGAAAAGTAAGTAAGAAAGGCAAGTAAGGAACCTTGGGGAACGTTCCTTAATGGATCAGAAAGAGGATTAGAGAAAGAGAAAAGTGGTCAGAGAGGTAGGAAGAGAACCAGGGAAATATATTGTCTTAGAAGCCAAGGAAAATAACTATGAATGTGAATGGGATGAACTCTCCCATAATCCTACAATCTGTTGTTTACAAGAAACACATTTGAAGCAGAGGGGTATACGCAGAGTAAAGGTAAAAGGTTGGAGCAGAATATATTATGCCTCAGCTGAAGTAAAAAAAACAAAAAACAAAAAAACCAGGGGTAGCAATCCTGATCTCAGACAAAGAAAAAGCAAAAACAGAAGCCAAGGAGGAAGAATATCCAGAAAGAAGAGATGGTCAACAGAGAAGAAGGAGAACGAGGGCCAAAAATAGGCCACCGGATATGACAACTAGGTGACCTGTGAGCAGTTTCAGTAGGGATGGGGGAAGCAGCCAGATTGCAAGGGTTTGAGGGCAGTGAGGCAGTATAGGCATTGAGCATGAACAACTTATTCCAGAATTTTGGTAGTAAATGGGAGGAAAGCTATGTCATGGCAACTGAGTGAGGAAAAAGTCAAGGGGAAGCTTTTTTAGGGTTAGGGAGCATCTTTATAAGCAGATGGGAAAGAACCAGTAGAGCAGAAGAAGAAGGAAGATGCTTGAGAAAGTAGGGTCGATTGCTAGAGTAAGGTCCTGGAGGAAGCAAGAAGGGATTGGATTGGTCTCAGCAATGTATAGGGATTCTTCTTCCTCCGAGAGAGCAGGAAGAAAGAATAGGTGTCAATACTGAGAAGTTTTGAGGCATGAAGAAGAGGGGAGGGAGTTCCCATTAGGAAAGGGCAAAAGTGAGATATACATCGCAGGAAAAATCAGTGAGTCTTGGTGACTTGGTATAACTGGAGGGAAGAAGAAAAGGAAGGCATCAAAAGTGACTAGAGACAGTTTAAAGACTTAACACCTAGAATAATGCTGGTGTCATTGATAAGAATGGAGAAGATGAGCAAGGCAGCCCATTGAAAAGAAAAGGTAAGTTGGGAAAATGTTGAATTTGAGCTAAGCACAAGGTATCAGGCAAAGAGGTTGGAGATGCGCTGAAGATGGTAGGAAATATGAGTCTCATAGGTCTAGAATTCACATGAGAAGTCCAGACCTAGGGATATAGATTTGGGGGTCATCACCAAGAAGGTTATGGCTCTCATTGTGAAATGAATTCTACAATTCATTGTGGGGGAAGAATTACAGAGTTAATTAGATCTCAAAGACCATACTTAGCATGGGCCGGCAGGCTCACAGGTGTGATTAAACCAGAGCGAGAAGATGAGAAGTGATAAATTCCATCTGCCATCTTTTCAAAAAAGTACATAAACTGGGCTCCCTTTGAGTGCAGAAAATAATGTATGCCAAAGTCCATGATGGTCAGAGGATAAATATTCTTTCAAGTCCCAGGAGGAAATATGTAATTTAGATTTGGAGAAATTCATCTAGTCCAACTGCTTCATTTTAAAAATGAGGAAATTGAAGTAAGAGGCTAAGTTCCTTGACCAGGAACAAGTAAGATCATTCACTTAGAGCTGAGAAGGTAGATCTGTTTCCTGCTTGGCTGCTCTCTAGTTAGAGACAATGCTGCAAGGGGAGAGGATTAAGTCAATAAACACTTATTAAGCATCTACTTTAGCGGGTACAGTGGATAGAGTGCTGGGACAGAAATCAGGAAGACTCATCTTTATGAGTTCAAATCCAGCCTGATACTTATTACTTAACTAGCTGTGTGACTCTGGGCAAGTCACTCAACCCTGTTTGCTTTCATTTCTTCATCTATAAAATGAGCTGGAGAAGGAAATGGCAAACCACTCCAGTTATCTTTGCCAAGAAAAACCAAGATGGGTTCACAAAGAGTTAGACACGACTAAAGCGAATGAACACCGACATGCAAAGAACCATACAGAGAGACTTCAGCCCTTCATCCTGGCCTATGGACTGTGAATATAAGTCTCCGTTCTGGGGCAGCTAGGTGGTGCAGTGGATAGAACACCAGCCCTGACGTCAGGAGGACCTGAGTTCAAATCCGGCCTCAGACCAAACACTTGACACTT
Organism: Vombatus ursinus; assembly: GCF_900497805.2. Lineage (NCBI taxonomy): Eukaryota > Metazoa > Chordata > Mammalia > Diprotodontia > Vombatidae > Vombatus > Vombatus ursinus. Next base: position 23,620,124 of record NW_020940527.1, read on the forward strand.
ACTAGCTGTGTGACCCTGGGCAAGTCACTTAACCCCAATTGCCTAAAAAAATAAAAAAAATAAGTCTCTGTTCTTTGCCCTTTTGCATTTGTTGATTCTTGTTTAGATAAATGAGATTGAAGGTGGTTATGACCTTGTGAGGTCTGAAAGGTCAGAGAAAGTGAGCCATCGGAGCTGAGTCCAGGAGCTGGAGTCTATTCTAGGATGTGCCAGGAGCCAGACTGTGAGGGGTAAAGTCCTGCTGTAGCAGAGATGAAGACTCATCCACCCATCAGCCATGCCACATTTGGAAGTAAACCTGGTGGGATGAATGTTATGTAGACTGCTTTAAGTCTAAGCCCAGAGACCAAGATGGAATAAGAGAGAGCAGGCCCGCAGGCACTAGCCGGGAAAGGTTGGTTCTTCTGTTCTTGCTATATTTTTTTTCAGTTGGTTGAGGAGGCATTGAAAGGCCTCGGAGGTATCCAGTCCAAACTTTTCATTTTCATTTAAACAGAGGCTCGAAGATATAAAAGTGCTTTGCCCAAGACCACACAGGTAGTAAATAGCATAATACCCAGGTCCTCCTGACTCCAAAGTCCAATGTTCTTTCCACTGAGCTACAATGCAGCTAGTGAAGATCCAGTCATAATTACTCATTTCTACAGCATTCTAAGATTTACAAAGCCCCTTCTTTACAACAACCCTGCAAGGCTGGACTATTAGTGTTAGCCTCATTTTATCAATACAGAAACTGAGGTTCAGAGAGGTTGCGACTTGCCCACAATCACACAGCAATTCAGTAGCAGAGCTGAGGCTTGCACATGGACTCCTACCTTCAAGTTTGCTTTTCTCTTCCCTACACCATCTTGCCTTTCTATCCAGGATAAGAAGTTATTCATGCTTGCAATAGTAAAGAAGGAGTTTTAGCTTGGCATCTTTGAAAATGGCCAATGGAGGGGCACAGTGGATAGAGCTCTGGCCCTGGAGTTAGGAGGACCTGAGTTCAAATTCTGCCTCCAACATTTATAGCTGTATCACCCTGGGCAAGTCATTGAACCCCAATTGCCTAAAAAAAAAGAAAAGAAAAGAAAATGGCCAGTAGAATGTGGAGACCTGAAAAAGTTCTCCAGAGGGATTCCTAGTTGTACATGGGACCAAGCAGCAAAGAGATGGTAGAATCTTAATTTGAGTGAGGGTAAATAAGTCAGCAGTGCTAGGACTGTAAACACTGATCAAATGGACACTGAGTGTTGAAGGTGAGTGAATAAAGAGGGAGAAGTCAACCAATGTGGGGAGTCCCCTTCCAGTAGGAAATTCACTGAAGGGATTAGGTAACAAAATAAAACAACAAAAAAAAGGTAAGGAGCAGAGCCAGCACAGAAGGCAGGGCTTCGGTGTGAATGACTCAGTCTGTCTGAACTTAGTTTATTGTCATTACAAGCTCAATTACAGAAAAAGGTAAACTAAGCACAATCTTCTCTGGCTTTAGGGCCAATCTCCCTACTAGAATGTGCATGCGCATGTGAATCCAGGGACTCCAAAGATCCAGGGACTGCCAGCATGGGCCCAGTTGAAATATTCCTGCTGGCTCTTACTAGGGTTCAGAAGAACTATTTGTGAGCCCTCGGGCAAGATTTGAACACTGGGTTCTACTGGCCCTCTCCCCTTCCCACCACCACTTTACTGTCTTCAGATGGCTCCCTGTGCCACTTGTGACTTGATGTATCACAAAATAAATGCCTATGTGCCACAAGGAACAAGATTTTCTGACATATATATATATATGTATGTATATATATATGGACACACACACACATATATACACACACACATATATTACATATATATGTATATGTATATATAATTTTAAAAAGCATAATAAAAGAGTGACTTGTGGCCTCTGGGTACTGTGGACCCAAAGCCTGCCTTACTTGCCTGCCTCCAATGCTGAAAGCTCCCCCCTACCTCTCTTCTGAATCACCAGCTTCCTCTGATTTCTAGTTGTCTTAAAGACTTACAGCTTTAGGAAATGAATAAATGGAAATACAATGAACTTTTTGGCCCTGCACCATGAAGTGAATTTTGGTTCTGGAGCAGAGGGTGTCCAAAGAATCAATCCATCCAGAGTCAGAGCACTAGCCACAGATCTCCATGGCAAGAAAAATGAAAAGAAGTATAATTAGAGCTGGGCTCTGCCTTCACTTCCCCTCATCTCTCCTTGGCTGCTTTATCTGGTGGAGTTAGTGGGTTGACTCATGTCCATGCTTTGTCCTGAGGGAGAACTAGGAGTGGAGGTATCTAATTCACTCACTCCCTCATCCGCCCCCACTCTAGGATGAGTCTATTCCCTCCCTTCCCCCTCTCTTTGCACCCCTGCCAAGCTCCAGCACTTGCTTGCATTAGCCATGTAAGCAAGCCCTTTTGCAAACTCAAAATCACTAGTTAAATTTGACTTGACTTGAATTGTTGTTGTTGAGTCCTTTCAGTCATGTCTGACTCTTTGTGACCCCATTTGGGGTTTTCTTTCCAAAGATATTGAAGCGGTTTGTCATTTTCTTTTCCAGCTCATTTTATAGATGTGGAAACTGAGGCAAACAGGGCTAAATGATTTTTGCCCAGGGTCACACAGCTAGTAAGTGTCTGAGCCTGGATTTGAACTCATGAAGATGGGTCTTCCTGACTCCAGGCCTGGCATTTTGTTCACTGCATCATCTAGTTACCGCTTGAATTCAGTAGGAAAAGAGAAAATCATTGCCTTCACGTAGCCTTGGTTCAGGGGCCGGGTGAGGGGCATAAAGTGGCTATGGAAGGGCTGCATGCAGTTTAGCTGCAACCGGGTGCACCTATCAGCCTTCTAAAGCCCAGACCAGTTGCTTCTAGTATTGGCCTCTTGTCTTCCCTTGTAGAAGAGTAAAGGGCCATGTGGATGAAAGGGAAGGAGTCAACGGCCACCTGAATGAAGGAGAAAGCACCGTCAGAGGTCTCACTGCTCTTCTTCCAACTGAAATACTCCTGAGTTGAACAAGGAAAATTGGTGAGGACCAGAACTGCCCGGCTTAAGAGACCATGACTTTGGGGAGGAGGAAGGAAAGGGGCCAGTGATCTTCCCTTGGTATCTTTTGTAAATGTAATACAGTGCTTTTGAAACCTTAAAAAACAGCATGGTGAATTTTTCCTTCAATTCCACTTTCTATAACCAATCTTGGCAAGATCATTTAAACGTTTAGTAGTCAAATTTCTAACATTGGTCATTCAGTCACTCAGATATTTAATGAGTGGCCATACGATGTAAGGCATGGAAACAGGTGCTGTGGAGAGCACTGTTTAAGACACAGTCCCTGACTTCAAGGAACTTATAACCTAGTGTGGAAGATAAGACATCTAAAGGAATGACTGCAATACAAGGAGGGGCAGCTAGGTAGTGAAATGGATAGAGCATGGGGACTTGGAATCAGGAAGACTCATCTTCCAGACTTCAAATCAAGCCTCAGATGTTTACTACTGCCCAGTGTGACCCTGGGCAAGTCACTTAACCCTGACTGCCTCAGTTTCCTCATCTATAAAATAAGCTGGAGGAGAAAATGGTAAACCACTCTAGTATCTTTGCCAAGAAAACCCCAAAACAGAGTCATGAAGAGTCAGTTTGGTTACTCTTAACCTGGTTTAGCCTTCCTGCCAAGACGGTTTTACCAGGGTATGGCTGGTGTACATGCTATAGCTTTTTAGAGCCACAGGTGAGAGTTGCGTGCCAGGTGGACACCAAAGCCCTGGTCCACAGGTCCTCATACCAGAGGTATGATCCTGGGGAAGTCACTTAACCTTGAACAGCCTCAGTTTCCTTATCTGGAAAATGGGGAGAATCATACAGGGTAATTGTGAGCTCAAGGTCCTTATCCCCTCTGTGGTGTGAGTGGTATTTCTCTCCCTACAACAGACTTATATACAAGGCCTGAGCACCCTCTCAGATGTATCCCTTCTCATCGCCATACCCACCCTAACCCACCACTCCACCATGCTGAAAGCCAGCAACAATGGTAAGTAGTTGAGTCCAGCTGGAGCACAGGACTCATGAAAGGGGCTGAAGAACTTGTGGGAGACTGTGAAGTTTCGTGATGCCATCATTTGAATCTCCAGTTGCTTAAGAAAAAGAGGTCCATGACTGAGTCTCTTGTTAAGCCCAAATAGACTGAATCATTCAGCCTGGAACCTGACCCTTGAACACCCAGACCTGCCCAGTCTTAGCAGGGAAATTGGTTCTTAGGAGACAAAATGTAATGGTGGAAAAAATGGGGTAAAAAATTCTAACCCCCAAAGCCCAGTTGCTTAATTACTGATTTCCCCCTTTCTCCCTTTCCCGAAAGAAAACCCTACAAATAAAGCAAAGAACAGTCATCTTACTTCCTGCTTCTTCCTCCCAGAAAGGCTTTAAAATAAAGAACAGGTTTTACAAAAAGAGAACCGGAGACAAGGTGGTCTGCCCGCCCCCTCCAACTCACCTTGACTTGGATTTCAACAATTTGTGCAGTATGCTTTGCTGGATCCATTCCATGCAGACATGAGAATACTCCAGATTTGCTCCCGAATCCTGCCCACTGGTGATATGACCATCAATTGTTCTGGGATCAGCAGTTACACAGACACAGACAGACATAGACACAGACACAGACACAGACACACACACACACACACACACACACACACACACACACACACATTCACACACTCCCTACCCCCAACATTATATCTATCTTGACAATCAATAAGATTTGAGAAATAATAATAGCTAATATTTATATAGTGCTTTGAGGTTTACCAAGCATTTTACACTTATTTTTCCTCTTTTGATTATCACAACAAGCTTGGAAGTTGGATGTTATTATTTTCATCCCCATTAAAAAAAAATAGATAAGGAAACTGAGGCAGAGAGAGGTTAAGTGATTTGCCCAGGCTCACATAACTAGTAAGTGTCTGAGGTAGGATTTGAACTTGGGCCTCCCTGATTCAAAGTCTAGCATGCTGTTCCCTATAGAGGCATCAAGCTGGCTTCCCCCTACATGTATTGAGGCTACATAACTTCCAAGTGTGGCCAAAACCAGATGAAAATATAATTGAGAAATGTTTAGCAAAATAAATAAAAATACAATACAACATACATAATGTTAATTTGTGGTTTTCTAAGTTCATGTGCAGCATACAGAGATCTGTTTCTATATATACCACCTTGCTGCCTCAAGGAACACTGAGGGTTCCAGTTCAGGTTCTTCTACTTGGGAGATTAAAGTAGGATAATGATGATGATGATGATGATGATTTTATATATAAGTATACATAACTTTAAGTTTTGCAAAGTACATTACAGATTCAATCTCATTTTATCCTCACAACAACCCTAAGAGGTAAATGCTATTTTTATTCCCATTTTTCAAATGGGGAAAACTGAGGCAGACGGATTTAAGCATATCCAGGATCAAACAGCTAGTAAGTATCTGAGGTCAGATCTGAACTCAGAGGCCTACACTCTATCCACTGTACCCTCTAGTTATGATATTTACAGGATGCTATAAAATCACTAACATTTTATGAAACACTATAGTTTCCTTTATAAGATAAATTTGCGGTTGGTAACTGTGATAAACACAGTTGCCGCACGTGTGGACTGGATAGATATCTGATCTGGGATTGTCTGACTTTAACGCAAAGGGAGGATTTTGTGGAGAGTAGGAAGAGGTCCATTAGGGACAGCCAGCAGCCTAGTCGGGGAGGGGCATGCTGAATCCAGAACCCCAGTGGCTAGGAATCTCTCTTTCATTCTCTTATCTCCATATCTGGATTATATTTTTATTTTATTATTTATATTTATTTATTTTATTCATGTATTTTATATAACATAAATACATATTACATGTTAATATTACATTTTTATTATAGAGTTATATTTATCTACCACAAGGAAATATCTGTAGTCTAGCAGTATGATCAAGGGTTTGGAATAAAAGTTCCTTTTCTTGAGCAATCTCGAGTGAAGGGTAACAGTTTAGCAGACACAAAATGGCATGAGCTCAGAGGTCTCTCCCCCAATCAGGAGTCATATTTCCCTCCATGTAGGCAGAATTATGGGGCTTTCCCTCAGGAAAACAACCCCGGGCTCAGGCAGAACTAGGGTTACACCTATAATACCCATTTCAATTAAAGCCTCTAAACTTACCAGAGGTTCCCACTTACTCAATTACTCAGCTTAGCGCTTAGGGGAGTCAAATAATAGAACACAAAAGGACCTTAGAACCGGACCACTTGCCTCATTTTGTTGCTGTTTGTCCTTTGTTCTAGAAGAGGACCTTAACATCAGGAAGGTGATGCCATGACATGCAAGTGAATTGGATTTAAGCGAGGGAGGGCTGTGCAAAGTCATCAGCCTCACTTTATCCTCCAAAGCCATCTGGGTCCAGTGGCCAGATATAGATCAGGATGACTGGAGATGGCTCCAGATGCAGGGGGAGGGGACCCTCATTTTACCTGGTCAGTAATTGGGGCCCAGAATGGTTAAATAATTTGCCTAAAGTCACATAGCAAATCAATATTAGAGTCTGTACTAAAATCCTGGATTCCTGATTGTTAATCCAATGCCCTTTCCCTAACCCCATGGTGCCTCTAACCAAAGTCCCCTGAAGGGTCAGATAATAACATTGGTGGCTTTCTGAAAAACTGACCTTTCGTTCTAGGCCTCTTTGGGGTCTTAGGGTCGACACCACAGGGTCACAGATCTAGAACCAGAAAGGACTTGAAGCTAGGAGGGCATCACTTTATGTCTCACCTCGAGGGCTTGTTAGCTGTGTGACCTTGGGCAAATCACTTACTCTCTCTGAGCTTCATTTTCCTCACCTGTAAAATTAATGAGTTGACCTAGATGACCTCTAACATCCCTTCCAGCTCATAGTCTATGACTCTATTATTCAAATTCAAGAATACTGTTTATAGGGCTAGGTGGCGCAGTGGATAGAGCACCGGCCCTGGAGTCAGGAGGACCTGAGTTCAAATTCGGCCTCAGACACATAATGCTCACCAGCTGTGTGACCCTGGGCAAGTCACTTAACCCCAATTGCCTCACCAAAAACAAACAAAAAAGAATACTGTTTATTGTCTGTGTGACCCTGCAAGTCATGAGCTAGCAGAGGCCATTTAGTCCAACTTTGATTTTACAGATGGAGAAACTGAGGCCAAGGGTGGTTAAGTGCCTCCACTAAGGTCATATACAGTAGAAAGTCAAGAGGAGGAATTTGAACTAATTTCTCTGACTTCACAGGCAATGTTCTTTCTATGTCATGCAGTATAAGGTTCACGTGCTACAGATTATTTCTGCTCTAGATACATACCCTCCCCTCACATGACACCCCAACTTTGCCCATTGTTGGAAATTTTCATGCCCCATGATTGATAAAGGGTGGGCACATACCTTGGATGAAGACCCCAAGGTCTTCCTCTCTGTGACGTCAGAGATAAGAAACAAATCAGATATGCCTAAGCAAGACCCCATCCCTTCCTAAGAAACCCCTCTACCCCTCACTCACATCTCTAAATTGCTTTGGTGGGAATAAAATAATCCAGGGGTTCTCATGAAACTGGGAGGAGCAATGAGATTTTGGTGTGTGTAACCTGGGCGTGCCAAGTCCTGAGGGCAGCACGGCCAAAGCTCTTTCTACTCTGGCTGTGGCTCCCAAGACCCAACAACTCCCTCCTGCTATTGAGACCTGGGTAGATTCTTTGCCCAGGACCCTCTTCCCCTGCCCCTGCCCCTTCACACCCCAGCTGTCTCTAGTTAGTCCTTAAGCCATCCCTTGGGGCAGTTCAACCACACTCATAATAAAGGCCTCTTGTTTTTGTTTGTTTTTTTTTTTTTATCATCATTTGCCAGCCTGTGTCTTCTGCGAAAGCCTCAGAGCAAAGCAGCTGCAACAGTCTGGGACAGCATCCCTCTGCTTTCTGCAAGGTCCAAGATGACCTAACAGAAATTACAGGCATTTCAGCTTTATAAGTAGTATCATCCCTCCCTCCCACCCCCAGTTTTTCAAGGACCACCTAACTTTCTCCTTCCTGGAGGAATACTCCAGCAATGCACCTGTTCTTCCTATTTGTACTAAATGCGCAGTGGAAGCACCATCCTCATCCAAATGTCAAAGCCTCCCTACTCACACCCCACTAAAAAAGTAAAAGTCTGCCCCTCTACCCATGTAAATCCAGGGCTGAACTTGAAGTGTATGGGTAGGGGGGAGAACTTTAAAAAAGTAAAAGTCTGCCCCTCTACCCATGTAAATCCAGGGTTGAACTTGAAGCGTATGGGTAGGGGGGAGAACTTTGGGAAAATAAAGTCGGAATAAGCAGGACAAATGAGCAGAGACAAATGTCCTTGGTTTCACTGCCAGATAAAGGGTCCTTGAGAATAGAAAACTTTCTTCCTCCAAAAGACATATAAACCTGTCTCTTAGGTCAATCTAACCCTGTGTCTAGTTAGACCCAGCAGGGTCTGAACCAATTCACTTACGACTAGGCATTTGATAAAGTTAGGATTATGCTCTCATATGAGTATCTAATTGTGTTTTAGCTCAGGGTTGATGGTCCAAGTAATTAGGGGGCAGAGCTATCACTAGGAGGAGAAAACTGGGGCAATCACCTAGCCGAGTATCTGACACATATTGTTGTTATTCAGTTGTTTTCTGTCACCAACTCATTGTGACCCCATTTAGGATTTTCTTGACAGAGATACTGGAGTAGTTTACCATTTCCTCCTCCAGTTCATTTTACAGATGAGGAAACTGAGGCAAACAGGGTTAAGTGACTTGCCTAGGGTCATACAGCTAGTAAGAGTCTAAAGCCAGATTTCAACTCAGGAAGGTGAGCCTTTCTGACTTTAGGCCCAGCACTCTATCCACTGTGCCACCTAGATGCCCCTCTGGTGTATGTTAGCTCTGATGGTGATGATGTCCCAGGGGTGTAGATTTCTCATTTATATCCAGTGGTCCAGAGACTGAAGTCTCCATGTCTCATGTAGACCAGTGATGTCAAACTCAAATAAAAAGGGAGCCATTAAACTTTATACAAAGATCCCTGTGAGTTGTTTATTGACTTAAAAAACCACATGTTAACAGTATATATGTTCTATTTTAGAGAAGGAAATAGAAAACCACTACAATATCTCTGCCAAGAAAAACAAAGTTGGACATGATTGAAACGACTGAAAGACAGATGTTCTATCACATTTTATTTATTTTGCTAAATATTTCCCAATTACATTTTAATCCAGTTTAGGCCTGCACGTGAGAATGTGGCCCATTTTGTGTTTGACACCTCTGATGTAAAGGACAGGTCACCTTCCCACTGGACCTGCAGTCAGACTGTCCTCTCTATTCTGCTGTTCCTCACCCCTCATCCTCCCTGATCCTAAGTAAATGATTTTCTAGTTACAACTGGGCTGAGGCAGACACTGGAAGCCAGAGGAAATGAAGAAATACAGTGGTCCCCAATGGTCAATCACTCAGTATTTATTAAGCCCCCACTATGTGCCAGGCACCGTGCTAAGTGCTGGTCAGGATCCTGGCAAAGCCAGATAGAAAAGCAAGCGGGGTCCCTACTCAGTGTAGTCTAAACAGTGGCTAGAGAGTTCATAGCCTAAGTTCGGGAATTGAGGCAGAGGGTTAAGGCAGCTGGGAAGCCTGCTGGAAGCCTGGCTTCCTAGTTGTCAGCAGCAGCAGTTGTCTAGATGTGTCCTTGGTGGCTGTTCCTGTGATAATTGTGGTCTTTTCCACTGGGGGCAGTTCAGACCAACCTGCCTGGTTAATAACTTCTCTGAATGTCAAGGGCTTCTCTGAATGCCAAGTCATCTTCGATCAGGCATCCTTACTCTCTGGGGCCTTCAGCAGATTTTTGTCATCAGGATCGACAGAAGAGCCCTTGAGCCACAGAACTACCCCAGGCTCTGAGGACAGGCCCCAGGCTGGCTCCCTTCTGGGTTACAGGAGCCCTGACAAGGGACAATACAGTTTTCTGTTTCCCTGGTTGCCAACAAATGGTGGAAAGTAAAGGAGTCAGTAATTTCCCCTCCCCCTTTAACTGCTGACATTTGGGGTTGGGAGATAGGGCATCAAGGTCACTCTTTTAGCTCAAAGAGAAAGAAGATCTCAGTTCAAATCATAAAGATATCAAGACTTTGAAAGGCAGTGGAACAGTGGTGGATAGAGTGCTAGGTGTGGGGTTAGCACGAGCTGGGTTCAAATTCTAGTTTGTGTGACCATGTGCAAATTAGACCTGCACCCCAGAACAGGGCTTCTAGATACGTTGCGTCCCCATCCCCTTTCTACAAGTGCCCCTTCTCCAAGTCAGTCCACTGAGCTTCGGAACATAGGGCTGAGCCTTCCTGACCGCTGAATGAAGAATGCAAACTCATCTAACCCATTATATAAATGGCCTCAGATCATGCTTCACATCCCATTCAGCCTGGGCATCTGCTCTGACTCAGTACACATATATCTCCTCCCCAACTCTTGTTCTGGAAACAGTAATCAAATCAATTTTACCATTGCTTTTGGTTTCTTTTTCTTTTAAATTCAATTTTATTTCATTTTCGTTCTAAATTATCTCCCTTCCCTATCCATGAACCCTACCCATTGAGAAGGAAAGAAAAATAAAAACCATTGCAAATATATATGGACATGCAAGACAAATTTCCACATCAGCCATGTTTAAAAAAACTAAGAAAAAGGAAAAAAAGAGAGAAAATATGTTTTAATCTGCACTTAGTCCATCAGTTTTCTATCTGGAAATAGATAGCATGTTTCATCAAGAGTCCTTTGGAATTACGGATAGTCATTGTGTTGATCAGAGTTACAAGTCTTTCTAAGTTGATTACGTTTACAATATTGTGTTACTATAGAAATTGTTCACCTGGTTCTGCTTCCTTCACTCTGCATCATTTCATGCAAATCTTTCCAGGTTTTTCTGAAACCATCTTCTTCATCATTTCTTACAGCACAATAGTATTCCATCACATTCATATACCGTAACTTGTTCAGCAATTTTATAATTGATAGGCATCCTCTCAGTTTCCATTTCTTCACCACAACAAAAAAGAGCTGCTATAATAAATATTTTTATACATATGGATCCTTTGAGACCTAGTAACAGTTTTGCTGGGTCAAAGAGCATACACAGTTTAATAGCTTCGGGGCATAGTTCCAACCCAGCCTCAGACACTTACTAGCTGTGTGACCCTGGGCAAGTCACTTAACTCTGTTTTCCTCAGTTTCCTCATCTATAGAATGAGCTATAAAAAGAAAAGGACAATTATTCCAATATTTTTGCCAACAAAACCCCGAAAAGGATTACAAAGAGTTGAACACGAATGAAAACAACTAAACAACAAATAGTTCTGAATTAGTTTTCTCTGAGCAAGTCACTTAACCTTGCCACCACCCATGATAACTCTCTAAGAATATTGATTGCTCAATTGTTACTAATCTGCATTGATAGGAGAAATGTCCTCATTGGGAGCTACCACCTATTCACTATTTGGTATTTAATAAATGCTAGCTGACTGACTAAATGCTTATTGACTGAAAAAGAGAGAAGGAGAGAAGAGAGAGAGAGAGGTCTTGGGGAGAAGGGAGGCTTTCCAGGAAGCTTTCAAGGAAAAAGAAAGTTCCTGAGTTGAGGCTTAAAGGAAAGAAAGGATTTATTTTTGTCTTGTTTTGAATTCAGGTTTGAAAAGCAACTATTATGATAATTTGGTTACAATATGATTACAGGAGAACTAGTAACAGAGTGTGGAAGTGTGGAGAGAGAGAAAGAGAGAGAGACAGAGAGACAGAGAAGAGAAAAGCAAAAAGGAGAAAGGGACAGGATAAAGTCTGGGTGGGATTTTAATTGTGGAAATACCTAAGTCCCTTCTTTTAAACAATAAACAATAGCTAACACTTATATAGCCCTTTAAGTTCTGTAAAGGCAGCTAGGTGGTACAGTGGATAGTGACTGACCTGGAGTCAGGAAGACCTGAGTTCAAATCCAGCCTCAGACACTTACTAGCTGGGTGACCCTGGGCAAGTCACTTCACCCTGTTTGCTTCAGTTTCCTGATCTGTAAAATGAGCGAAAGAAGGAAATGGCAAGCCACTCCGGTATCTTTGGCAAGGGGTCATGGAGAGTCTGAAATGACTAAACAACAACTTAAGATAGACAAAGTATTTTACATCTGTCATCCCTTTATAGTCACAACATCCTGGTGATTGGAGTCTAGGCATAGATTAGGTCAGCGAGGGAGCCCTTGGAGTTATAACAATATGGATCTCTTTCTGATCCTTGAAAAGTTTGAGAAGTTCAGGCCTCATGATGATCTCACAGTGTCTCAGAGCAAATCCTTGACTGTCACCTCTGACCTTAGCACTTGATATGAAAAATAAAGGCTTATGAAGAATGAAGTTGGGGTCGAGGAAAATATTTACTGCTCAAATTTCTCTGGTGTTTGGCACAGTGTCTGACACAAAGCAGGTGCTTAATAAATGCTTATTGATTGATTGTCTTTCTGGAGGAGCAGCCCTGATTAAAGGTTTTTTTTTTTTATGTGGATACAAAGGCAGTCAAGAGGTCAAGCAGATTGCCTTTTTAACACCTTTTTAGGTGTTTTAATTAAGGAGGAACAGGAGGAACCACACACAGGATGATAGATTTAGAGATGGGAGGGACCCCAGAAGCTATCTAGTCCAATTCCCTGATTTTACAGATAAGGAAACTGAGGCCCATGGAAGTCATTTGTCTATCTTCACACAGGTAAAAAGAAGCAAAGCTAGGCTTTAAACTCAGAACTTTAACTACAAATCTTATATCCTTTCCACTATCCTAATATAAAAGGCATCCCAAAAGTCTTAGTGAGATACAGGTGCTACAAGTTGGGAAACAGAGTCTGAGAGGCTTAGTGTCTTGTCTAGGGTCACAAAGCTAGTCCACTGCCCCAGCTGAGCTGCTCTTAAGGAGGTCACATGCTAATAGGAGGAGATAACACATAGAGGGGAAGAGGATTTCAGCTACAAGTCAGAAGGAAGGTCACCATGATCCTTAGGGTGAAGAGGCAAAGTAGTGATATATCTCCTTTAGCGTCATTTCAACTGATAAAATTACATACATTTCTGATGTTGACTCACTTGACAATGTCAAGGATTTTGGTGGGAAGAACTATCTTTACTGCAATGTTAATAGCTGTGGCTGCTGAGGAGGTTGGGGCTGCAGCACCTGCAGACACGTTTGGCCAGGTCCCATCTCCACATGGGTTACTTTCCTGGATAGTGTAGGGGCTGGGCAAGAGGGGGCAAACAAAGTGGTATTTTTCCTTCGGGGAGGGAAATATTGCTTCTAGTTAGAGGTAATGTAGATCAAATAATAAAGATACATTATATCTGTAAAACACTTACTGCTTACAAAGTATTTTCACATCCATTAATAATGATAATAATAGCTAACATTTCTATAGTGCTTACCATGTCAGACATTGTGCTAAGAGTTTTACAATTACTATTTGTTTGATCCTCACAACAAAGCTGTGAGATAGGCACTATTATTATCACCCCCATTTTACAGATGAGAAAACTGAGGCAAACAGAGGTTAAGTGACTTCCCCAACATCCCTCAACTAGTAAATATCTGAGGTTGGATTTGAACTCAGATCTTTCTGACTTCAGCCTCATGCTCCATCCACTTCACTACTTGTCTGCCTCGTGACATTACTATTATCATTAATAACAAAGGATAGAGACTGGACCTGGGATTTCCTTCTTACTCCCACAAGAGGAGCTCTGTAACTTCTAATCTTAAAGTAGCAGCACCCCTGGCAGTCCCTGAGACCTTTTTAGATAGAGGGTCTGTGAGGTCAAAAATATAAGTAATAATAATAATGTTTTAGTCATAATATTAATACATTTTAATTTCTAATATGGTAAATACGCTAGAAACCCTTTATGGGGGAAAGGTCCCTAATAATTTTTCTTTTTTTTGTTTTTCCTCCCAACAATTTTTAAGAGTGTAAAGGAGTCCTAAGACCAAAAAGTTTGAAAATCCACTGTCTTGGAGAACTGACTGAAGCACTGAGAGGGCCACACAGCCATCATTTGTCAGAGGCACATACTAAACCAAAGTCTTCTTGGCTCCAAGGCCAGCTTCCTACCAACTAGACCACTCAGAATCTCCCTAACGCAAGCAACACCGATAATGATCCATCTTTTTTTTTTTTTACATTTTTTTTCTTTTTTAGGCAATTGGGGTTAAGTGACTTGCCCAGGGTTACACAGCCAGTAAGTGTCAAGTGTTTGGTCTGAGGTCAGATTTGAACTCAGGTCCTCCTGACTTCAGGGCCAGTGCTCTATCCACTTCGCCACCTAGCTGCCCCAATGAAACTTTCTTTTTCTTTTTCTTTTTTTTTTTTTTTGGTGAGGCAATTGGGGTTAAGTGACTTGCCCAGGGTCACACAGCTAGTAAGTGTCATGTGTCTGAAACTGGATTTGAACTCATGTCCTCCTGACTTCAAGGCCAGAGCTCTATCTACTGCACCAGCTAGTTGTCCCCGATAACAATCCATCTTGTACTGCCATGAAGTCGTCTTTCCAGGGATATAAGAGCCATCTTCTACCTTGTCTATGACACTTTCCTGTACTTTTCTCAGAGGTGACCTCATAGACTGACCTCAGAGAGAATCACGCAGGTAGGAGATCCATCTATGCAGAGCCTGGACGTTAGCTTGATCCATGAATGGAATACGAGAACGATGAAGCAAAGAAACTTTCTCTCTTCATGGTCTGGTAACATTCCTTATCTAATGCACAAGCAGACAAATCAGATGATTATGACGTTGAAGTCACAAGAGAAGTTACTAGTGTTGTATGTAACTCATGCAGGGCTTTGCCAGAGGGCTTCTTTGCTAGAGAAACACTTAATTTTAGTGCGTGTTATGATTGAAGTATCATGAAGACTCAGAGATCCACATGGAAGAAATACAACATTGGTTGCCCTTTCTAAGTCACAGTACTCACTTTTCCATCTCTTTCAAAAATCATACAAAGGTTTCTGCTGAAATCTGCCTAGAAAATTTCCACTTTCCCTTATTAACATAACAGAAGAGCTTTTATTTGTACACTTTTAATGAATGGGTTCAATACTGACTGAAATTCTTTGGAAGATATTTAAGTGGATTAGAAAATATTGTCTCCAAGTTATTATTTTTTAATGTGCAGAATGAGGATTTTTAAGGGTGATTTCTAGTATAATTTTCAGCAACAGAAGTTTATATTTAAAAAATTTTTTAATGACAAAATGGTGGTGGTGGTAGTGGTGGTAGTTTGTCCTTCATTCTCTAAGAGAATCATGACATCGGGAAGATGATACCATGACTTGCAAGTGAGTTGGATTTAAGTGAGGGAGGGCTGTGCAAAGTCACCAGCCTCATTTTCTCCACCAGACCCATCTGGGTCCAGTGGCCAGATATAGATCAGGACAACTGGAGATGGCCCAGTAATGACAAAATAAGGGATAGAGGAGATGACAAATTAGGTAATTTCAATTACACAAAATTGAAAAGCTTTTGTACAAACAAAAAAATAATGAAATCATAATAAAAAATCTATAGGAAGGAAATATGAAAGAGGAATATACTCGGATCATGGGCTTAGTGCCCCAAAAGTTTACATTTTAAAGTCTTTCTCAAGTATCCTCATACTATCAATAGTGCATATCTTAAGGCACAATATACACTCATGTCCAAGTTTATTGTTAAGAATAGTAGACATAAATTCTTGTTTCTAAAGGTCTTAATCATTTGCAGTTTTTTTTCTGCTGAGTTCTTGACAGACGTGATGAGCCTGTTGTTTTTATCTTGAAACATGACTAAGGAAAAGCTTGTACTTGCTAGTGGAATTAACGTCTCTGCCATTTTCTTATTGTTCAATACCAAATTATCTGTGTTATCTTCATTCCAAGGTTTCTTTGTAGTAATCTTTTTAAGTCACTTATCTATTTTATGAGATTTAGTTTAGGGAAAACTAGATAATATAATCCGTAAATCCACTTGACCTGTACATGTAAACTGCCACATGTTGCAATAACTGAATATGGATGAGACCTGGCACCATCTTTGTGTGGCGGAACTCCTGTTATTCCCTCGTGATAACTCACATCTTGTATGGGAAATGTGACTGTCTTGACATATAGAGCAAGTGAGGCTGCCGACATCAATCCATATATCAAATATTAATAAAATTTAATTTTTTTTAGGTAAAATAGAAATTCTCATATTTTCTTTCTGCACTCCAATGTATCATTTACACTTCTTGCTGTTGTTGCTGTTCAACTCTTCATTACCCCAATTGGGATTTTCTTGGCAAAGGTACTGGAGTAGTTTGCCATTTCCTTCTCTAGCTCATTTTATAGGGACTGAAGCAAACAGGGTTAAGTGACTTGAACAAGGTCACACAGCTAGTAAGTGTCTGAGGCTGGATTTGAAGTCAGAAAGACTCATCTTCCTGACTTCAGGCCCGGCACTCTAACTATCTCACTACCTAGCTGCCCTACCCCTCTTGAGACACCACTAATCTAATCTACCTCCTCTTATTTTTTAATTGAAATTTTTTTAATTATCAAGTTTTTTTTTCTTCACTCCCACCTCTCACCCCACAATAGAGGAGAAAAAGAAAAAGAAAAACAAAACCCTTGTAACAAGCAAAACAAATTCCTCTATCAGCCATGTCTAACAATGTGGATCATTCTTTAGAAGAATCTATGTTCTCTCTGTCAGGAGGTGAGTAGCATTCTCTATCACCAGTCCACTGGGATTATGGCTGATTATACACTTCTGCGTGGATCAGAATTCTTAAGTCTTTCGCAATTGTTCATTTGTACCATGTTGTTGTTACAGTCTAAATTGTTCTCTTGGTTCTGCTCACTTCACCCTGTAGCCATTCATATCAGTCTTCCCAGGCTTCTCTACAACCATCTCTTTTATCATTTCTTACAGTAAAATTATATCCCATTACATTAATATACCGTAGTTTATTAAGCCATTCCTCCAATTGATGAATATTTCCTTAGTTTCCAATTCTTTGCTTCCACAAGAAGAGCTGCTATAAATATTTTTGTACATGTAGGACCTTTTCCTTTTTCTTTCCTTTGGGGACCCTTGACCCCATTTTCCAGATAAGGAAGCTCAGATCCAAGGAGGTGATGTGATGTAACCGTAACCTAGGTTATACAGTAGTTTGAATTAGAGCAGGAAAGGATATTAAAGACCATCTATTCCAAACTCATTTTACAAATAAGGTCTTGGGTGGTTAAGTAGTTTACTTAAGATAATAGAGTTAGTGGCTGAATTAGAAATGGAAGTGCTGTAGACCTCTTAACTTCAACATATCCAAAACCAAACTTATTATCTTCCACCCTAAACTTTCCCTGGCCTCCTATCTCCCCTGTTACTATGGAGGGAAACACCTTCCTCCCGATCCTTACGCTCACACCTAGGAGTCATCCTGAATTCCTTATTTCCTCTCACTCCCCATATCCAATCTGTTGCCAAGGTCTGCTGATTTCACCTTTGCAACATCTCTTGAATATGCCCCCTTCTCTCCTTTGACACTGCCACCCCTCTAGTATAGGCCTTCATCACCTCTCTCCTGGATTATTGCAACAGCTGCTGCTGGGTCTGCCTGCCTCAGGTCATCCTCATCCCGTCCATCATTCAGCCACTAAAGTAATTCTCCTAAAGCACATGTCCAATCATGTCACTCCTCTACTCAGTAAACACCAGTGGCTCCCTATTGTCACCAGGATCAAATACAAAATGCTATGTCTGGCAGTCAAAGCCAACCTACCCCCTTCCTACATTTCCAGTCTTCTTAAACCTTACTCCCCAATTCATACTCTTTGATCCTGCGACACAGGCCTCCTGGCTGTCCCATGAAGAGGACTCTCCATCTCTTGGCTCTGGGCATTTTCTCTGGCTGTCCCTCATGCCTGGAACTCTTTCCTTCCTCCTCTCCAACCAATGACCTCCCTGGTTTCCCTTAAGTCCCAACTGAAATCTCATTTTCCATAGGAAGTTTTCCCCAACTCCTCTTAATTCCAGAGCCTTCCCTCTGTTTTATTTCCTATTTATCCTGAATATATATTGCTTTATATATATTTGTGTGCATTTTGACCCCTCCCCCCCATTTGATTGTAAGTTCCTTGAGGGTGAGAACTGTCTTTCACCTCTTTTTGTATCCCCAGATTTGGCACACTGCCTGGCCCATAGTAGGCATATAATAAATGTTGACTGACAAATTAGGAATAGGAGCCAAGTTTCTTGATGCTCAGTCCAAATTATCTTTCTTATGCCTGCTTTTACCATAATATTAATATGGATTAATTCTATCATTTCTGTTCCTGCTTTAAGCCCAAAGCAAGATTCATAGGAATTTAGAGTAGAAAGGATCTCAGAGCTCATTCGGTTGATAGCCAACAAGCATCTATTAAACCTTTGCTATGAGCCAGATACTGTGTTAAGTTCTGGCTCTAAAAATATAAGCATAAAGAACAACTGTTGTTGCCTTCAAGGGGCTTACATTCTAATGGGGGAAAATAACATGTAAATGGGAGATGAAAAGGTCCGGAGAATGAAGCATGGCTGGTCTGGGCCTTTCCTCACATTTTGAGGTTCTGGGAAGAACTCACTAACGGGAGAAAAGAGGTGTAGGGAAGGAGGGAGAAGTCCACTGAGGCGTGGTGGTGAAGTCTGAAGAGTGAAGCACGGCTGGTCTAGTCCATATTCCTCATTTTACAGAGGAAGAAACTTACATACATAAAGGTAAGTGACAGAGGAGTAAATAGCATGCTCTGGACCTATATCTAACACCTTTTCTTCTGAATTGTTTCTGGCTCATATAAATGAGTAATCCCAGGACTACCCACGTGAGAAAAGCAGCATTAAATAGTGCAGCTAGCAAACCGCCTCTCCAGGGATCAGGATTTACCGGATTTACCAAGAGTCTTGTTTATCAGTGATTCTCTTGCTGGTTCTATGACCTCTCCCTGACTCTGGACCCTGCATGCCACTCCTAGAATGGCTCTTCCCTTCCTTAGTTGAACCCCCTGAACTTGACTCTTTTCCTGCCAAAACCTGCAAGTCTGTCCTTTAGACTTCTTCCATTTTGTGGGGCTTTTTGAACTCCTTGTCTCACATCATATCAGTCATCAATTTGGCATGACAACTAGGGAAGTGCCCTGGTGATTGAAGGTCATTCCTCATAAGAAGTTATCAGTGTCAGCCAAGGAGAATGTATCTGCAGCAGTCAGATATAGGCCCAATGTTATCTTGGATGATGGAAAAATGTTTGTGATAAATTTACAATTGCATAAAACCAAAGCAAGAAAGTAGCACCTTAGGGAGCTAGAAGGAAATTCCAAATGATCGTGATGAGTAGGAAAATCAAGCACATTTCTTTTTAAATGGGTTACAGGTCCAGCTGAACACAGGGTAATTTGCAAAAGGATGGAAAAATAACCATAAAAATACGAAATATGGTCTCCACTAATTGTGTGCCAGCTGGAGATAAAAAAGCTTTGGAGGACTTCAATGTGGGTCTAATTTTAGAGTAGGGTTGTGTTTTATTTTTTAGGTTGTTGGAACATTATATGTGATATTTCTTTTTATTCCTTTCCCACTTTGAAGAAGGAAAGAACAATCTACCTTGTCAGCCAAGTGAGGTTGAGCTGGGATTGTACCAAAAAATTTGCCATGCAATCCCGAACTCACTTCATTGTCTGAGAATGGGTCTGGACTGGTAAAACAGGCACATGAATTTGATCCAGCATGGCCAGCTGATGCCATTTGTGATTTGGGTGAATACCAAATTGGAAGGTAGCCTTTTGAGCCGGGCCAAAGTTGCTATTCTCTTCAAGAGTCAAGGGGCATGTAGGTGGCACGGTAGATAGAGTACCAGCCCTAGAGTCAGGAGGACCTGAGTTCAAATCTGGCCTCAGACACTTGACACTTATTAGCTGTGTGACCCTGGGCAAGTCACTTAACTCCATTGCCTAGCAAAAAAGAAAAACAAGAGTCAAGAGGACATCATACAACCCAAAACTAGAAGGTCCAAGCTAGACCTAGAAAGTGGTAAAGTCAGATATTACAGTTTAAGGCATCCGAGGTCTGGATCGTTTTATTTATACTTCACCTTACTTTGGTGTATTATTTATGAAGTTATATATTTTCTTGAAGAATACACTGATGGGTCTGGAGCCCTTTGACTGAATCCAAACTTCACAGAACAAATCCCCTTAAAAAAAAAGGATTTGTTCTGTAAAATTTAGACTCAGTCAAAAGGCTTCACCCAAGGACCTAGAAGGCTACATGTGGCCTCGAGGTCACAGGTTCCCCACCCCTAGTCTAGACAAACAATGTACTTCTAGCCCAAGGAGATCAGAGTGGTGGCTTCCTCTCCTGGCAGGAGTGAAAGTCTCCCTTGGAGAAGGATGGGAGGAGGAGAGGTTACAGGCTAGGTCATACAAGGACAGCCTTAACCATATGTGACTTTTCTATATACATGTGGGGCCCACTCCCATTCTTTATTATCGCATAAGAAAGTGATGGAAAAATACGTTAATAAAGCAGAGGACATTTTTTTCAGAGAGCAGGTTGTTAAATATTTACCAGTACATTCTGACCCCTTCCAACTCAGTATACCATGTTCCCTCAAACTCAATCTCTCCTAGTTGGTGTGGGAGAATTGGGTCAAGATCACCTTCAGACCAAAGCTACAAACTGAGTCAGGCAAGGATCATGGATTTAATAGGGAGAAGGAGGATTCTTAGTTATATGTGGTTGATTTTTTAGTTCTCAGGTCACAGCCAAGCAGTTTCTAGGCACTGGTGTGGGAAAATGCTTTATTATATTTTTTATAAAACTTATCATTGTGCTGTTTAAATTGAATTTTATGTGACTAAATTTTGTTTGCACCCAGAATGTTGTCCTGACTGACCTCTGCAATTCTTTAGGAATGCTAAAGATGGCCATGAGGAATTTGGGGTTCCTTCAGGTCCTGGTCTCCTGGACCCACCCAAAATATTTATATCACCATACCCATGTCTTATTTTGGGTCCACCCAAGTCTGTGTCTTGGACTCCTCTTGTGTTTTAGCTTCCATTAAAATTTTATTGAGTGTTTATATTTACTGATATATTCTTTTTAATCTACTTTGTTTATAAATTGCTCTTCTCAACAAGAATGCTCAATTGTATCACTTGGTTTGTGTGAGAATACCCTGGTCAAAGTCCTATACAACACAAACCTTTTTTTGTTAGTTTTTTTTTGTTTTGTTTTTAGGCAATTGGGGTTAAGTGACTTGCCCAGGATCATACAGCTAGGAAGTGTCAAGTGTTTGGTCCAAGGCCGAATTTGAACTCAGGTCCTCCTGATGTCAGGGCTGTTGCTCTATCCACTGCGCCACCTAGCTGCCTTAAACACAAACCTTTTAAAGCCTGGGAGAAGGATCCCCACCTCTTTCTGGTTCTCTCTTTATATACCAAATGACCTAATAAATTCCTTTCTAGAACCATTTCAGATTTTGGAATTTGTTCTCTCTCAAACAACACTGACTAATACAAGAGAGTCAGGTGAATCAAATAGGGAGGACAACTAGGGGAATGGAAGCTTCCAAAACAGGGCAGGTGAGAGTGTCAGGTAGGAAAAGAGAGCATGCCCAATGTTGGGCTCAGAGGCAACACAGGATAACTGGGCTGTATGGGTATCAGAGAAGCCCAGATAGCCTACAGGTTTCTTTTTTTTTTTAACTATCATAGTTATAATTTTTAGTAACTCCTTTATTAGTAATAATAATAATAATAACTAATCTTAGCTAGCATTTATATAGCTCCTTAAGGTTTACAAAATGCTTTACAAATATTATCTCATTTTATCCTCACAATAACCCTGAAAGGTAGGTATCATTATTATTCTTATTTTGCCAATGAGGAAACTAAGGCTGAAGGGGTTTAAATGACTTGCCCAGGGCCATACAGCTAGTAAGTATCTGAACCAGGTTTTGAACTCTAGTCATCTAGGTTATGGGGCAGCTAGATCACCTAGCTCTAGCAGTAGATAGAGCGCTAGGCCTGGACTAAGGAAAACTTGAGTTCAAATCCAGCCTTAGACACTTACCAGTCATATGACCCTGGGCAAGTCACTTAACCTTGTTTGCCTCAGATTCCTCATCTGTAAAATGGGCTGGAGAAGGAAATGGCAAAATCTCTCAAGTATCTTTGCCAAGAAAACCCCAAATGAGGTCATGAAGAGTCAGACATGACTATAATGACTGAACAATAGCAACTTCTAGGTTACAAGCCCTACATTCTATCCACTGTGCATCTACCTTGGGCAGCTATCATTATTATGTTGTTGTTGTTATAACTGGGTGGCATAGTGAATAGAGCATTGGATTTGAAGTCAGGAAGACCTAAATTCAAATATAGCCTCAGATACTTACCAGCTGACACTTACTATCTGGGTGAGTCATTTAACCAATGTTAGTCTCAGTTTCCTCAATTGTAAAATGCAGATAATGATAGCACCTACCTCCCAGAGTTGTCATGAGGAACAAATGAAATAACATATGCAAAGTGCTTTGCAAACTTTAAAGTGCTGTATAAATATTAGCTATTACTCCTAATAATGCATCACAGCTGTGTAGCGCTGTAGAGTTGTCAAAGCTCTTTCACTTGTATTATCTCTTTTGATCCTACAACAACACTGGGAGGGTGATAGATCAGGTAAACTACAGTCACACCGCTAGTAAGAGGTGGAACAAGGAGCTAGGTCAAGTCTCATTTCGAATAGAATGAAGAGAACATTGTACACAGGAATGGCAATATTCTAACACTGATTAACTGTGAAAGACTTGACTACTTTGATCAATACAATGATCCAAGACAATTCCAAAGAGCTCTTGATGAAAAATACTACCCAGCTCCATAGGGAGAACTGATGAACTCTGAGTACAGATTGAAGCATATTTTTGTCTTTAGTGCTTTTTCTTGCCTTTTTTTTTTTGTAACAGGGCTGATGTGGAAATATGTTTTGCATGATTTCATATGCATAATGGATATTGTATTTCTTGCCTTCTCAGTGGGTGGGGGAGGGGTTGGAGGGAGGGAGAGAGTTTGGAACTAAAAATAAAAAACTCCGAAGAGCTATATAAATCTAAAAAATGTTTTCTCACTTCTAGCCTAGTGTTCCTTCTATACTTCACTCAGCAGTTCTTTTTTTAAAAATTCAATTTTATTTTATTTTCAGTTCTGAATTCTTTCCCCCAACTGCCTTTCCTACCCACTGAAAGGCAACAAAAACAAAACCCATTACAAATATGTACAGTCATGCAAAACAAATGCCAGCATTAACTATGTCCAATTAAAAAAGAAAGAAAAAGAAAAGAGAGAAAAAAAGCTTAAATCTGCACTTTTGAGTCCATCAGTTCTCTACCTGGAGGTGGGTAGTATTTTTCATCATGAGTCCTTTGGAATTGATGTGAGTCATTGTGATGATCAGGGTTACTAAGTCTTCCAGAGTTGATAATTTTGACAATATCAATGTTAATTGGTCCCTGATTCTGCTTATTTTACTCTGCACCAGTTCATACAAGTCTTCCCAGGTCTTTCTGAAACCATTCTCTTTAATGTCTCTTACAGCACAATAGTATTCTATCACATTCATAAACCATAATTCATTCGGTCATTCTCCTATTGATGGGCATCCCCTCAGTTTCCAATTCTTTGTCACCACAAAAGAGCTGCTATAAATATTTTTGTACAAAGGGATCCTTTTCCTCTTTCTTTAATCTCTTTGGGATATAGACCTAGTTGTGGTATCAATGGGTCAATGTATGTACAGTTTAATAGCTTTGGGGGCATAGTTCCAAGTTGTTCTGCAGAATGGTTGTACTAGTTCACAGTTCCACCAACAATATATTAGTGTACATTCCCTCCAACATTTATCATTTTCCTTTTTTTTCCAACTTAGTCAATCTGACAGGTGTGAGATAGTATCTAAGAATTGTCTTAATTTGTATTTCTTTAATTTTTAGTGACTTAGAGTATTTTTCCCCATATGGCTATTGATAGCTTGGATTTCTTCCTCTGAAAACTACCTATTCATATGTTTGACCATTTATCAATTGGAGAATGGCTCCTTTTCTTATAAATTTGACTTAGTTTCTTACATATCTTCGCCATGAGATCTTTATCAGAGAAACTTGCTGCAAAAATATTTCTGCCCTCCTCCAGTTTTCTGCTTTTATTCTCATTTTAGCTTTGTTGGTTCTATTTGTGCAAAAACTCTAATTTCATGTAATTAAAACTATCCATTTAGCTTCCTGTGAACTTTTCCATATTTCTGTTAAAAATGTGAAATGCTCCATGGATTTGCGTGTTAATTTTGCACACGGGCCATGCTGGTTTTTTGTTTTTTGGGTTTTTTTTGCCCCAAATTACTTCCAATTTTAGTATATGTGCTGCCAAAGGGAGCACGCAGCAGTTCTTATGAGTGTAACTCAGCTGTATGGGAATGTTCTTTCATACTCTTTTAAGTATTTAGGGTTATAATAGCCCATGATGACTTTAAATAACATGTACTTTGTAGCTACCCCATTTTATTTTCTAAAACTGTCTGTAACTTCTATATCAAATCAATTTTTTGGAAACTACAATTTCAAGCTGTAATTATTAATTTTTTGTTGTTGCCTTTTGTTTTTATTTTTTATTTACATTTTTGTCTTTATTTTTAACTTTAAAAAAGTTGTATTATGCGTTTTGTTTTTACATTACATTAACTTCTCCCCCTCCTTCCCTACTCAGCAAAATTTACTTGGTAATCAAAGCTTAAAAAAAAAAAAAACCAAACAATGCAGCCCCACCAATCAACACAAATGTATTATCTCATCTGATTCTTATGATCTATAGAAGAGGAAGAGAACTCCTTTATTTTTGCTTTACAGATAAGGAAACTGATGTTGAGAGAGATTAAGTTTCTTGCCCAGGGTCACACAGCTAGCAGTTTGAGGCATGATTCGAATTCAGATTTGTGTCACTCCAAGTCTAGCCACCTAGCTGTCAATAAAGGGTATACAGAGGGCCTGAAAACACTTACAGATCTTCAGTAGAAGAAATAGCAGAATGTGGTTTAGCACCTAGTTTTAGTGAGAAGGATAAGGAATGACTGAACAAACTGTGATTCATGATTATAATGGGATGTAACTAACTTGTAAGAAACCATGAATATGATGAATACAGAAAGTAGAAAGAAGTAAATTGATGCAGAATAAAGTAAAATTATATGTGTATATGTATATATGTATATACACATATATATACAGAGAGAGAGAGAGAGAGACTACAACAATATAAATGGAAAGAATAGCAAAAAACAAATAATCAGACCTGAATAGAATGAAATTATAATGGCCAGGTTTGGTCCCAAAGAAGAGTTATGAAAAGGCACCTCCCTCAATTCTTCCTAGAAGCAGAGGACTATTGGTGTGGAATTCTACAGACCCTGTAATGTTATTTTTTTTTATTAGTTTTGCTAAATTATCCCCCCCCCTCATTTTTATCCTTTGTTAAAAAGGGTAACTCTTTGGGAAATGGGAAGGGATATATTGAGAAATTTAGGTAATGAAAAAACAAGAGGTATCAATAAAAAACATATTTTTGAAAAATAAATGAGGAGGCTACCAGAGGGCTCATTTCCTCCCTCTGCCTTCACTCTGCTTTGGCTATGCCCCAGATAAGCTCCTCTCTGGCTCCAGCCTTTTCTAGTAGCCAGTGATCTGGCTCTGAAGGCACAGCTCACTTCATACCTCCTGCCTCAGGTGCATTTTGTGCTGCCACAGGGAGCTAGTTATGCCCCCAGAAGAGATTGTTCTGATTTCTCTGCCCAGAATCGAAAGACTTCCACAATCTGGCTTCAGTTTAACCTGTCTGACTTCAGCTCCTTTGAATTTTGACATCATTACCTCCCCCGTGCTGCAGCTGGATCAGTCTTTTCACCACTCCCCTGAGCTCATCCTTTTTATTGCCCACTCTGCATCCTTTGCTCACGTTGTTCCTCTCAGTCAAACGCCCTCCTCGATCCTTTCATTATGCTCCCAGCCCTGATCCTTACTTTCTGGACTTCAAAATTAGGCCTTCTCTATTTGATGAGGTCTAGAGGTTTAGATCACGAGATCACAACAAGTGGGTCCTGCCTAAAAGAATTCGACCCAAGCCTTCTTTCAGCCAAAGATAAGGTTTATTAAAGATCTGCCATATTAGCCAGACTCTTAAGGAATCTGAGCATCTATGAGCTATTGGCTAGATTGTAAAAATCTAAGCAGTGGTTAGATTATAAGAATCTGAGCACCTTAATAGAGACAAGATGGACCTTATATACAGAAAAACTGTGGGAGAGATCTAGGAGTGGCCAAGTAGTTTGGGGTGACTGCAGGAGGTGTCTAAAGAGGATCTGGATGGGAGTGGCCAGTAAGCTGAGGTGAACAGAACTCCTGGGACCTGGACCTCCTGGTGTGGGTGGGGGTGGAGATTGGGTGTAGCGACAATGAAAGGCCAGTTGATGGGATTATAGCCTCAGCTGACCACCAGAGATTTGGCCATGTGGGAAAGTCCAGGGTTTTGTCTTTCTGGGGTCCAGATCCCAACCTCACCAAAGTCATAAATAAAGTGATAAATAAATAAATAAGTCATAAAGTGGCCAAAATTAAAAAAAAAAAAGATGAAGGAGAGATCACAACAAATAAAGAAAACTATCAGATTTATTTTACTTAACTTATGCTTTTGCATAAGGCAGCATGTCAAAATAGGAACTATTATCAAGAACTTGGGCTACCAAAGGATGAAGCCCAGAAGTTGGTAGCATAGAGAAACTCAAGAGCCATGAAGCCAACATACTGTACATTGTTCCTTCCACGTATGTGCCCTGGTCTCACATGTGCCTATGGATTCACCCCTCTTCATGTGGTCCTTAGGTGTATCTACTCTTTTCTCTATTGGATTTGTATATTTGTGAGAGAGCATGCCCCGGGTCTATAGGGGAAATGTTGAGTCTTTGACTAATGAATCAACCAATCAACAAGCATTCACTAAGTGGTTACTACGTGTCCAGTAAGGTACTGGAGCATGGTTCAAAGAAAAGGCAAAAATGGCTCCTGTGCTCACAAAACTGACATACTAATGGGGGGGAGGTGACATAAAAATCAGAATATAAAAGATAAATAGTAGAGGGCAGGTAACTTTAGAGGGGATGGCACTAGTATCTGGGGAGACCAGAAAAGGGTTACTGGAGGTAGTGCTTATTGAGTCTTAAAGAAAACCTGAAATTCTGAGTCAGAGGTTGGGCAAAGAACATTCAATCATGGGGTGCAAAGTTATAGAGATGAGAGCTGGAATATTGTGTGCAAGAAACAGTGAGTAGTCCAGGATGGCTAGATTGTAGAGTATGTGGAAGGAAACAAAATGTAAGAAGATAAGAAAGTAGGAAGGGGCTAGTTTGTGAAGTTTTTAATGCCAAACAAAGGATTTCCTATTTGATCCTGGAGACAATAAAAAACTACTGGAGGTTTGTTTGGTTTTTGTTTGCTTTCTTTGGGGCAGCTAGGGGGCACAGTGGATAGAGCACTAGGCCTGGAGTCAGAAAAACTCATCTTCCTGAGTTCAAATCTGGCCTCAGACACTTACTAGCTGTGTGACCTTGGGCAAATCACTTAACATTGTTTACCTCAGTCTCCTCATCTGTAAAATGAGCTGGAGAAGGAAATGACAAACTGCTCCAATATCTTTGCCAAGAAAACCCCAAATGGGGTCATGGAGAGTTGGTCATGACCGAAATAACTGAACAACAACAGAGGTTTTGTTGTTTTTTTTTTTTTTTTTGCTTTCTTGCTTTTGGGATAGGGGGAGGGAATGACTTATGCTTTATGAAAATCACCTTGACAGCTGAGTGAAGGATGGATTGTAGTGAAGAGACACTCGAAGCAGAGTCTTGAAAATGAAAGGAGAATACTTGTGAGTGATGGCAAAATCAAGGGTATGAGGACCATTTTTGTATGCAGCTGAGGTGGAATGGAAGAGGAGGTCATGGGAACCAAATAGATTGAGCAACAAGAATGTTTGGATGTTTGAAGGGACGTCAATATGTATGCTGAAGTCCCCTAGAATTAAGGAAGGAGGCAGCATGGGAAGGAAGATCATGAGCGGGGCACTGAACTCATTGAGAAAGGAGGGAGGTTGTCTTAAGAGTCAGTGGATAAAAGCTACCAGAAACTAGAATGAGCAACAAATCTGGAGTGAATAAACTTCAAGGAGAAAACTTCTTATGACTGGTAGTAGAGGGAGAACCTGGAAGTGGCAGTGAGGAGTAAAGAGTATTCCAACTTCACCACCCTGAATAAAGAATGGCAATAGTGAGTGAAAGTGCCACCAGTGTAGGAATGAAAGGAGAATAGAAAGTCCTGAAACTGTATTGTGAAACAGTAGTTACCAAAACCTTTTGGTATTGGTTAAAAGATAGAGTAGATCAGAGGGAGAATCAGAAACAATGGACCTCAAAAACCCAGTGTTTGATAAATCTGAAAACATCAATTACTTAGAAAAGAACTCTCTGTATGATAAAGACTACTGAGAAAACTGGAAGGCCATCAGGTAGAAATTAGGCATAGACTAACATCTTACAAAATAAATTCAAAATAGATATTTGATCTTAATATTAAAGATCATATTATACAAAAAAATTAGAAGGAAAGTAGTAGATCAAATACTTTTCAAAGCTGTGGGTAAAAGATATATTCTTGAAAAAGGAAAGGTTAGCAACAATTGAAAAAGATTACATCAAATTGAAACACTTTTGCAAAAACAAAATTAATGCAACTAGATTGAGAGTAATGGTTGAATGGGAAAAAATCTTTATATAAAATTTCCCATTTAAGGGTCCCATATAATCCAATATATTAGACAACTAATTGATAACCTCTTATACATAACCAAAAAGCATTCCTGAATATGTAAGTGGTCAAAGGATATAAACAAATTATTTTTAAAGAATTGCAAACTATTAACAATCACATGAAAGAATGCTCCAAATCACTAATAATAAAAGAAATGCAAATGAAAACAACCCTGAGGTGTCATCTCCTACCTAACATGTTGGTAAAGACAACAAAAGATGGGGTTTAGTCAATGTTGGAGGAACTGTGGAAAGTTAGGCATGCTAGTACATTTTTGGTAGAGCTGTGAATCAATACCACCATATGGCAAACAATTTGGAATTATGCAAATAAAATGACTAAATGTCTATGCCTTTTGACCTAGACGATCCACTACTAGGGATATTTGCTAAGAAGGTCATTGATAAAAAAGAAAGTTCCCATATACATCAAAACATTTGTAATAGCACTTCTTTTGTGGTAGCAAAAAAACTGGAAAACAGTAAATGCCAATTGATTGAGGAATGGGGAAACAAATTGTGGATACAAAATGAATGTAATAGAATGTTACTATATTGTAAGAAACCATAAATATGATGAATACAAAGAAGCATGGAAAGTCTTATATGAATTGATGCAGAGTGAAGTATGCAGAGCTAAGAAAATAATATACACAGTGGCTACAATAATGTGAATGGAAAGAATGACCACCACAAAATAACTGAATATTGCAGAATTATTAATAAGCATGGCCCCAAAAGAGAGATAGATAGGAAAAAGATACTTCTCCTGATTCCTTTGCCCAGGTGGGAGACCCATGGGTGTGGAACATTCGTTATCTAGTTTATTCCTTTTCCATTGCACTTTCCCCAAGTATCAGTATGAGAATTTGATGATGCTTGACTCTACTGTTTGAATACACTGGCTTCTGTAGGTATACATACAATGGTAGAAGCGACCAGATGCTTTACCAGGCATGCTAGGGATGCTCAAGATTGACAGCCTTAGGTGATCTTGTGGTCTACCTTCCTTTGTTTTAGACCTAAATTTGACCATTGATTGTGAGCAAGGGGCAAACTCTGAGTTTTCTGTTGTACTGTATATTCTTTGTTTGACTTTTAAGGAGTCAAAAGTGACAGACTATTTCACTAAGACCTATTTTTAATATAATATATTTATTTTTATGTATGTATATATTATATATATTTATATTTTGTATTTATGTATTTATTTTTCAGGCAACAGCTCTGTGTAATATGTCAACATTTTAATATACATTCATAATTTTTTCTTTTCTTTTTTAGGCAATTGGGGTTAAGTGACTTGCCCAGGGTCACACAGCTAGTAAGTGTCAAGTGTTTGGTCTGAGGCTGGATTTGAACTCAGGTCCTCCTGACTTCAGGGCCAGTGCTCTATCCACTGCACCACCTAGTTGCCCCATATTCATAATTTTTTAAAGCAACAATTCTTTGCAGTATATCAACAACATTTAATTTTTTCAACGTTCATATGTCAATATTTATTTTTTCTTTTCTTTCTTTTTCTTTTTTTTTTTTTTGATTAGGCAATGGGGTTAAGTGACTTGCCCAAGGTCACACAGGTAGTAAGTCAAGTGTCTGAGGCTGGATTTGAACTCAGGTTGTCTTGACTCCAGGTCCAGTGTTCTATCCATTGTGCCACCTAGCTGCCCTTAACATTCATTTTTTCTAAGTACTACTAGTACTAGTTGCAAGAGAAGCATTGTCATCAGAAGTAACTCAAGAGGAATCCAAGTGAGAGCCAGAAGATGGATGGAATCATAAAAGAAGAGTTTTAAGATGAAAGCAAATTTGTTAATTATGGAGCAGGAGTTCCAAAGGCACCTCCGACACAGGGTTGTTTTGAGGATCAAATGAGATAATAATTGTAAAGCATCTAGAACTTAGCAGATACTTAATAAATCCTTGTTCCTTTTCCTGTTCTGCTGATTTTAATGCCTTCCTCCAATAAATTAACTCGTATTGATCTTGTATATAGTTTGTTTATGCTTATTCATGTACGTCTCCTTATAGACTGTAAGCTCTTTGAGGACTATTTCATTTTCAGATCTTGGTGCATGACAGGTGCTTAATAAATCCTCAGAGATTGGTTGATTGAAATGTTCCTGCTCCTGATTATTTTAAATAAAGGACTGTTGTACAATAAAAATAATGTATCTAGAATCAAAAGAGAAGTCATAGAACTGGGGGGAAATCTTTGTGATAAACAATTCTGGTGAAATTCTGACATCCAAAGTCTTTAAGGAATCGATAGAAATTTCAGAGAGTGAAATCCATTCCCCAGTAGATGAGTGGCCAAGAATTATGAGCAAGCAGTTTTTGAAAGAAAACAATATTAAATATCGATAGCCATATAAAAAATGTTCAAATTTTCTAATAATCAAAGAAAAACCAAATTAAAACGGTTACCATATGCCCATAAAACTGGCAAAAAAAAAGGTAAAAAAGATAAAATTAATGCTTGGCTTGGTTGTGAAAAAAAAAAAGGCATACTATTACGCTGTTGGAGAGCCATGAATTGATGTAATCTTGTTAGAAGTCAATATGGAATTATGCAATACAGCTATATAATCGTTCCTGCCCTTTGACACAATCATCCTGCTACTAGAGCTATACTCTAAGGATGTTTACTAACAGGATAAAAAAAAGGCATTTTAGAGAGATACAAAAATATTTCTAGCAGCACTATTCATATAATAACCTTGTCAAATACACGACTAATTTACTTGAATGCAACTACATGCATTCAGGAGAAAAAAAGAGAGAGAGAAATAATGACTTAAATAGTGCAGCTGATGCTGCCTGCCACTCCTTTCAATTAACTTATGTTAGCTAATGAATGTAGATGGGAGACGTGAGTATACCATTCCCTAAATCAGTCTCAGTTCCTTTGTGCCTATCATGCATAATGTGACCATAGCACCTGTCTGAGTATGATTGTGGAATTTCCTCTTAATCACATCTGATCAGTCAGCCAACATTTATCAAACACCTACCATGTGCCAGACACTGTACTAAGTGCTAGGGATACAAAAAGAGGCAAAGGACAATCCCCAAAGAATCCGCATTCATTCTGCTTAGGCAGAAATTCTAAAAAGGACTGACTTTGCTTGTCTCTTTAGCATCCCTAGTCACCTAGAAGATATCTGTTGTATTCCCTCTGACTTTCTCTTTTCCTTTCTTGCCTCATGATGGAGCAAGAAGAAAAGTAATGTAGTGATATGATCACTCCCTAATATAGTCCCACTTATATATGAAACCCTCTCAAAAGTATTTCCTCCCAATCATCAGTTTTCCTGTCAGCTAAGTAGTTGTCCATTTTTTTTGCTTCTAGAGGAGACTAGATAGCATCATATAGCGGATAAAGGATTGGCCTCAGTGTCAGGAACACAGGTTCAATCTCTCCCTCTGAAATGTAATGGCCATGTGACCATGGGAAAGTCACTAAACTCAAATTGCGACTCTCTAAGGCTACAATTTAAGAGTCACATAAGTGTATCTTAGACACATACGTATCTTTTTAAATTGTGAAGCTTGTTACTTTTTATTTAAAAAATCTTATAAATCAATGTCTTTGTGATATTACCTTTTTGCATACACCCATTACACATAAAACTTCATTTAAAAGTGAAACAATGGAATTCTAGCTAAGAAGAGAGTCATGATACAGAAGAGAAGAATCACTGTCAGGTATCTTGGTACCAAGAACGGTTCCTGTTTCTATTTCAGGTGCCTCTCAACTTCAGACTTATTTTAAGTTAGAAAACAAGAAATCAGCTCCTGTGAACTTAAGTCCCACAACAAGGTCAGCTCAGTTGTATGCTTAGCTATTTTGTTGGTGTGTGTTGACCCAGTGGTACCTAATCAAAGTAGCGAAGCCCAGCATCAGGCTTGTAATATTTGTGCATCTTATATTAGAGACAAGGTACTTCCTAGGAGGTTGGGACATCCAACAGTCATATCCTTTTTACGGGAATATTGGAACCAAATTTGGAGGGGCTGCTTGAAATACTCAATCTGAGAAGTGCTTTTTGGATTTCTGGCATTGTATCAGAAAATGTGAGAGAGAGAGAGAGAGTGTGTGTGTGTGTGTGTGTGTGTGTGTGTGTGTGAGTGAGTGTATGGCCATGTCACCATGGGAAAATCAATGAACCTCAACTGTAACTTGCTAAAACTATAGTTGCAGAGGGAAGGTGGTGATCTGTATTGGTAGAGGGAATTTCCTCATGGGGAAATTTTTATCAATAAATTTTTATCAAAAAACTTTTATCAATAAAATCAAAATCTAGCCCCTTCCCATACCAACCAAGTAGAAGTCCTGGTTCTCACTTCTCTGTTAATCAATATAGCTTGGGTCTAGTCAAAACTAAAATTTGTATTCAATTATTTTCACAGCCATCACCAGAATCCCAACACAGACCCCTTTTTTAAAGATAACTTAGGTATAACTCTTCATTGGTACTGTATCTGTATTTTCTATACAATACTCTATATTTTACAGGTGACGTAAGGGATTTTGAAGGCTTATTTTTACTAGGTTTACTTTTGCTTTACATACCGACTTTAGAACCTAACTTCTACATATGATAAGACTCCACTATACAAAATCTATGTGTCTGACAACTGGGGAATGGATGAACAAATTGTAATACATGAAAGTAATTTAAGATTATTGGACCGTAAGAAATAACAAATAAGAGGAATATGTGCAAATGAACACAGAATCAAATTAACAGCATATACATCAACTGTAGCTACGTCAATAAGAACAACAGTAAACCCTCCAATTACATAGAGATTAAGGTTTGCAAAGCATTTGACATTTGTTATTTCATGTGATCCAGAAGACAACCCCGTGAGGTAGGTGCTCTTATTATCCCAATTTTTACAAATGAGGAAACTGAGGCTGAAAGAGATTAAATGACTTGCCTCGGTCATACAGCTACTAAACATCCAAGGTGGGATCTGAACTCAGGTCTCCCTGACAAACCTATATAAATATACAAAAAGGAAGTTCACAAGAAGAGATGGAAGCCAATAGGCTGATTTTGTTACTACCTTGTAAATGTTATTTTTAAAACAAATAGCTCTTTTTACAAGAAGAAATGGAAGTTCATGGTCTTTGGTTAGAATCATTGTTTTCTCTTGCTCTTGTTCATATATTTGAACATTGGCATCTGTTGGTACATGTCAGGAGAATCATAAAAGGGGGGGATGAGGGGGGAAGAAAGTTTTTAAAAGTTAGGGAGGAGGTTTAGCAGCACCATATCTTAAACTGTGTTACAAGGCAGTAATAATCAAAACTATCTGGTACAGACTAAGAAATAGAAAGGTACATCGATGGAAAAGAGTAGACATACAAGTTACAGCAGCAAATAAATATAATAATCTTGTATTTGACAAGTGTAAAGACTTAAGATTTTGGGATAAGAATTCATTATTTGGTAAAAATTATTGGGATAACTAGAAAGTAGTATGGCATAAACTGGGCATAGATCAATATTTTTAGATCATTTACCAAGATTTAATTTGCATTATTTACATTTTCCTCCACTACTTTCTTAAGTCTAGACAATACCCTGGACAGCTGGTTGTTAAACATTTACCAGCATACCCCTACAGAGCCCAACAAGAAAGGACATTATCTCTTTGTGTAGTATAGTTGACTGAGCATGTGATCCTTGGAAGGCCCCCTACAAAGGAGAGGTGCCGGAGAGGGTCTGAAGGGAATTGCTGTGGTCATGAGCACAGAAAGAGAAATTCCACATTTCTGGGTAGAGACAGTGTAATAATAACATGTGTAAATACCAGGAGCCTTCTGTATTGAGGGTGCCATGGCCTATGTTGTCACGGGGGCTGCTAAAAGTAGCTTCAGGGGTGGAGATCAGCTTTGTCGGACCTAGGGCCCCTACTTGGTAGTGAATTTGGGCCATTGGACCTGGGAGCATATCGGAATTAGGGAAGGTGAGAATATTGTTTCTCTCTCTCCACCTGTCCCTTTCTGTCTCTTTCTTACTCTCTTATGTAGTCAAAATATGAGATTAAATACTATTATTTATTTTCTTGAATAAATGTTTATGTCCCCCAGTGCTGAATTAATTTCCCTTCGTCATTTGACATGCATTAGCATGGTGGATTGCATGCAGATTAAAATAATGTTTTAATACAGTTGCAGGATCTCTCTACTGTTACAATTCTAAGACATGTCTGATCAGATGAACTAAAGCAGAGCATTCCCACAGAAGATGGGAGGGGTCATCTAGTGACTTGCCTAATGGGGGTTTCTTTTTTGGAGGAGGTGGGAGCTGATTTTATTTCATTTTTATTTATTAAGTCAATTTTATTTTATTTTCAGTTTCAAATTCTCTCCCACTCCCACCCATTGAGAAGGCAAGAAAATCAAAACTTAATGGGGAAGCTGCTAAAGAACATTCCAGTTTCAGAGCACCCCAGAGAAACAAACTATTGGCTAGGTCTACATAGAATGAGCCTTTCGAAACCCTTAGACCAAAAAGGGATTTTCCCTCTCTCTATTGTCCATTTACTCGGTCTCACTGAAGTTTATTTTCTTCATCTAGAAAGTGACAAGACAGACTAGAACAGAGGCAGATGACCTGACAATTTCCCTAGGCATAAGGCTAGGAATTGTGCTGCTGATTTCCAAGGTTAGTGAAAGTAAAGAGATTAGCTGAGATCCTCCCTTTCCAAGTGGAAAATTTTCCCTTTTGTGCTCCAGAGGCTTCCAGGAAAGGGTACATCAGAACTAGGGCTTCCTCTGGAACCCCCACCCTGGAACCTGGATCTATCACTTTGTGTACTAGGGACAGGGATGATTCATCAGAAGCAAGAAAGATCAGAGTTAAGGGAGGCTAGTGGCCAGGAGGGAAGGGGTTCACCTGGTTCGTGGATCCATGGGGAGGAAGCATGTCTCCTCAAGGTTTCTATGCTGCTGAAAGATGATCCTTTCTAAGGAAACAGGAAGATGGGGTGGGCTACGACTAGGATGAGGCAACTAGGTACAGGGAGGAGGCCAGCTGTCTCTAAGGGTGGGACTGAATGGGAAGAAATTCCCCCAGGTTGCAGCTGCTAAAGGGAAGAAAGAATGCCCATAAAGGTATTATGGGCACCCTTTTAAAATTTTAGTGCCCTGAAATTTAGGTCCAATCTCTTCCACCCTAGTACAAGTTCCTTGGTACTCACAAGAGCTCAAGACCACCAAGAGAACCATAGTGGACTATAAGATAGCCTTTTTTGTCTGCTTTGTGGAACTGGCTGTCACATTAAAATACAACCCAGTGTGCTGGTTGATTTCCTGCCTTGATGTCAGAAGCCCCATGTGGTCGTTTTTAAAGGAAGTTCTGGACTGATGGGAATAAGCAGGAAACAGTTACAAAGAAGAAGTGGGCTTGACAGAACACCTTAGGAGAAACCCTTTCAACTAAACCCCAAAGAAGGAATGGAATGAGAACAAAGGACAAGAAAACCATTAAGAGGCCAGAGCAATGACGTGTCTATTACCCTGGAAGAAAGTTGGTCAGATTTGTCCAGGACTACTATGGACAGTGCCTACAAGTGCTACAGTGAGGATGCTGAGCAGAGATTCCAATGATGAAGAGGACCTGGGAAGAAAGTATCCTCTTATACCATAAGTTACTTGTCATCTACACACTCACTAACTCACAAGCCTTCAACGGCCCCTGTTTCTCCTGGCCAACTCTTCCCACCCCATTCAGAATCACCCAGAGTACCACATTCTCATGTCCTGCTACAGTTCTATCTACTGCCCATGAATGGCCTGTGAAACTCTGGTGTCCCTCGCTTCTGTTTCTCCTACCTTCCTCTCTGGCTTCATTCAATTCTCTTTTTATGTTGTTCCTCTAGTCTGTCTGTAAGCATGGATTCTCTCTCTCTCTCTCTCTCTCTCTCTCTCTCTGTCTGTCTCTCTCTGTCTCTCTTTCAGGAAACCTAAAATTGTGAGCTCCTAGTTGCCAAGAGTCTATCCAGTAAATATGGGGTCAGGAGTTCATTTTCAGAGAGGAATCTCATTTGGCCTGATCTACGTCAAGTCAAATATTTTATTCCTGTATTCTTCTGTTCAGCCTGCTGGGAGAACATACCTCCTGGTAGGGTTCAATCTGACAGTCTCTAATATTGGTTAATCAGACTTTCTGACCCACAGGAGGGGAAATGTCTGCAGTTGGAGGGAAATGAAATTGTCAAACACAGTCTTAAGGAAAGGGAGATTTATAAGGGATAACATACAAAAGTACAGGAATTAAACAAACAAACTCGGAAAGAGCACTTAAAAACTCAGCCCAAACAATATATACTGCACGCTAAGCTGGGTAGGTCATCCAGAGACCCCAGGTCACCCAAAACACCACCCAGTCTTAACTGGGCTTTGCCATTGTTCATCCCCCAACAGCCAAGGGCCTTCCCAGAATTTAGACCGGAAGGTAAATGAGATGACTTCAGCCAAGGGAAGAAGTCAGAAGTCAAGAGAACCACCCATCCACACAAATACTTCTTTCTCCCTGATATGTCTGACCTGCCCCTGGCTCAGGAGAGGTGACCTTTACTTTCCAGCCTAATCACATCATTGGTTCAGGAAAGAGCCAGTAATCTCTCTACTCTAAGAGAAGACAAGGTCATAGGGTCAAAGGATTTTGGAACTGAAAGGAAACCAGTTCAACTCCCTTCAATTTGCAGATAAGGAAAACGAGACACAGAATGACTTGCCCAAGATCACACAGGTTGTAAGAGGCAGAGAAGAATCAATATTTGAACCAAAGGATCAAGGGACTTGGAGTTGTAGCTAGAAGGAAACATAGGGGTCATCTAATCCATCTCCTTCCTTTTACAGAGGAGGAAATTGAGGTTCAACAAGGGAAGTGGTCTAGGGTCACACAGAGTCCAGATTTGAATTTAGATTATCTGATTCCAAAGCCATTGCCCTTTCCTCATTCTCCTTAGAACCATCATTCCCCTAGATGGCTCTAGAACATCCAAGCCCCCAACACTGTGGATCATAGGTACAAGATGCCAACTTCTTCCCACCTTCACTACCCATCTAAGGGCCATTACCAATGTACCCTTGCTTAGCCACAGCAAAGATTCTGAGCTCTGACCTCTCACTCTCCACAAACTGATTGAAAAGAAGTGAAAGTGGGTATGTCTTCTTTGGGAAGTGTTGAGAACACAGCTTCATATGAAGTGGGGGGTGATGAATAGTATTACTCTCTGTGTTCTAGGGAATTTGATTATTTCTTTATTCACTACCTTAGTAGAGTAAATCAAGGGACTTGCCAAACCCCTGGAGTAGTTAGGAATACTTTCTTGGGGAAAGATCACTAAATCCTATAGTTGAGATGTAGGAAAGACCATTGAGTTGGATGTCAGTGATTATTTGCCAATAATAATAGCTGAAATTTATGTGACAAGGAGTTGCTTCTCTCCCTTTGAGTCATAATAGAGCTGGGAACTTCTGGTGGCCATAAGGCCATCTCCCAACCCTTTTTGAGATCTTTGGAGAAGCAACCTGGGGTAATTTGCATAACTCACTCTAGCTGCCCTAGAGGAAGACAGAAGATAGAAAAACAAATAGGAGAACTTTGCTGAATTTCAGTGGGATGGGTTGACATGAGCAGGAAATACATTGTTGAAGTGCTAAAGGAGGAGGTAAATGACCACAGACTTGCTATGACCTGACCCAGAATAGAAAACTTTAAGCCTCCACTGTTGCCACTTACTAGCTGTGTGACCCCGGGCAAGTCACTTAACCCTGTTTGCCTCAGTTTCCCCATCTGTAAAATGAGCTGGAGAAGGAAATGGCCAACCACTCCAGTACCTTTGCCAAGAAAACCCCAAATGGGGTCACTAGGAGTCAGATGCAACTGAAAACCGATTGAACAACAACAGCAATCAGCTGTTTGAGAACTGATACCATTTGAGGAGGTCACTAGTGATATCTGCTAGAGGAAAATTCAAAGAGGAACAGTGAAGAAATTCTGAAAAAAGAAAAGAAAGGAAAGAAATTCTGAGCACAGGATCACTAGGAAGAAGGACCCACAAAACCTGTCAGACTTGGAGGGTAACAGCAATAGAACAGTGGAGTATTGACAAAAGGAGAGATGCCCCAAGAGAGCAACAAGCAACGCTACAGTGACACGAAGAAGAGAATGCTGAGCTGCTTGTTGGGCCTGCTCTCACTCTCCCCTCCCCCTCCCTTCACTTCCCACCCTTCCCCCACCTCCCCCCACCCCTGCTTTTTTTTTTTCCCCACCCTGGCCTTTATTGAGTAGGTAGTTACTATAGTGTGTGCCTGAGGCTGTGGCATCATCTATGATGAATCTTTGGCCTTTGGTGTGGTTTGATTACAAAAAAATGAAGGGGATTTGGTACAAGTCAGAGTGACCTTAGGATGGCCCTCCATCCTGCCTGTCCTCTAGCCAACTCTCCCTTCTCAAGGATGCCTCAGGGCAAAGTTTGGAATCCTAGAAGAAATGCTCCAAAACCTGATACTTCCCCCATTTGGCTCTGGGGTAAGGACCCCATTTATGAGGAGAATCTGCAGCAGCATGGTGGCTGTCCTTTGTTCCCCTAAGAACCGCTGGCTAGAAGGTGGCCCTAGACTGCAGGAAAGCTACTGTAGGAGTCTAGTATAGGGCAAACAGATCTTCTATTCTGAACGTATGCTGGGGTTATGACACCTTGAGAGGTGCATTCCTGACTCAGAAAAACACTAGAGCCATGAACCAGAGGCTTTCATCTCCCAGAAAAGCCCAAAAGTCAGCTGTGGAAGCAAACAAAAAACCCACATCATCCTACCCACCCACTGGCAACCCTGATACTGATCAAAGGAAATAGAGCTTACATTAATAATTAGAGGATAATTTGGAGAATATACACTATTTCCAGTGACACCTGGCCCCAAAAGGCCACTGAGAAGAGAGTGGGGAAAAATAAGGGAAAAAATTTCTAGGCACAAATAAAGCTAGGAGCTCCTACTCCAGTTTTCCGTCTTTGCTTTGCTGTTTCCACCCATTAGTGCTTGGCAAGGCAGTCAGGCTGGTGATGGTAGTAACAAAATCCGATTTTCTTGGGGAAGGTTCTGGATGAGCAATGACCAGCTATCAGGAGCTTGTAATTTGCTGGATCAGGAGATGATTAGAACATGACTAGCTACGTTGACCTAATTGGGAGAAACACAGCTAAGACAAACAGATAGGTTCATCAGCTATTCCTAGTCCTGCTGCTTTTATACATCTGGTGATAGCTCACAAAAGAAAGGGGGCTCTCTAAGGATTCAGATGAAGTCAGATTATTTTGTGTTTTGATAACTTGTGAAACTGAAAACTTGTAAGGGGAACTGATGACTACCTTTAGAAGGAATACCAGGTAGTGAAATTCTCAGGTTCCACAAAAGTGGAGAGCAATAAACTTGATAAAAGAAGGGTCTCCAAATTTTTATTATTGAAAAAAAAGAATTCTGGCCCTCCCCAGGGAAAGAGGAACTGACTCACTGGTGACTCACTCCATCTCTTGGCTCTGGACATTTTCTCTGTCTGTTTCCCATTCCTGGAATGCTCTTCCTCCTCGGCTCCACCTACTGATTTCCTTGATATCCCTTTATAATCTCGTGTATCATAAGAAGCCTTTCTCAACCCTTCTTAATTCTAGTACTTCCCCCTGTTAATTATTTCCTACTTATCCTACATATAGCTTCAATTTGTATATAGTTGTTTGCTTGTTGTCTCCTCAACTAGATTGTAAGCTCCTTAAGGGTAGGGACAAATTACGGTATATTAAAAGAATGGAATGTTATGGTGCCATAAAAGTGATAAATATGAATTTTCTTCTTTGTTGTTCAGTAATCCATTTACTTATACCAGGGGTCTGTGAGCTTGTTTGAAAAAATATTTTAATAATTACATTTAGATATAATTGATTTTCTATAATCCTGTGTGTTTTAAGTGTGGAGGGAGAAGATAAGGGGACAATCTTTGTTTGTTTTTTTGGTGAAGCAATTGGGGTTAAGTAACTTGCCCAGA
Organism: Vombatus ursinus; assembly: GCF_900497805.2. NCBI lineage: Eukaryota > Metazoa > Chordata > Mammalia > Diprotodontia > Vombatidae > Vombatus > Vombatus ursinus. Next base: position 23,661,208 of record NW_020940527.1, read on the forward strand.
GTCACATAGCTAGTGAGTGTTATGTATCTGAGACTGCATTTGAACTCAGGTCCTCCTGACTCCAGGGCCAGTGCTCTATCCACTGTGCCACTTAGCTGCCCCTAGGGAGGGATTTTTGGAGGTGGGTAGGTAAAGTAATAGGAGGGCAAGTTAGTGAGTAGAAGTAAAGTAGAGGAGTCAGGAGGGATAGGAAATAAGAGATACACACAAACATAAAATAAAGATAATGAATAGAATTTTTTAGGGGAAAAAAAAGCAGGGGTAGTAATCATGATCTCAGACAAAGTTAAAGCTAAAAAAGATTAATCAAAATTAATGAAAAGAGAAAAATAGGGAAACTACGTTATGTTTCAGCCATGTTAATCAATATTATTTTAGACTGTTTAAAATAACTAGACAGTATAAGGTTGGAATATTGCTGTGGTGTAGGAAATGATGAGTTGGTGCACTTAGAAAAACATGGAAAGACTTTGACTTATAAAGGAAGATGTTATCTACCCTCAGAGAAACAGAGGACAAATAAGTATAGTACAGTTTTAGATAGATTCATATGAATGTGTATGTCTATATATGAATATGATTATCGATATCTAAATATGTGTATGTATATGTGTGTTTATATGCATGTATATATGTTTGTATGTATATATGTATGTGTACACACACACATGCATGCACATATATATGTATGTATCTCTGCTGTAATTGTAGCCTTCTTGGGGAAAGGGGAGAAGGAAGGGAGGAAAAAAGAACAAAGTAAAAAGTGCACAGCAGAGGACAAAAGAAAACTTACAAGGAAGCAAAGAAAAGATGGACAGCTCTGAATGCAATGTGTAGTATTTATTATATAGGCTTTCTTGAAATGGAAATTCATTGCTGTGTATTTTGAATCCTCTCATGTTGTGCTGTGCACATGGCAATGCTTTTTTCCCCTTTTCTTATTTTGTATTTAAGTTTACAACATGTTTCTTTTCCTTTTATTATTGTATATTTCTTTCAGTATTTAAGTTTAAAATAAAAATTTTTTTAAAAAGAGTCTTTGACACAGGAGTTACATTTATGTAAACCTTTAGAGGTTACCAAACACTTACCATATGTATTTGGTGGATCCCCTATGAGTTAGGCAGTTAGGATATATATTTGTGATCCTCTGTGAGTTAGGCAGGGGGAGTGTTATTATCCTCATTTTACAGATGGGGAAATTGCATCTCCCAGTGATGAGATAGCTTGCCCAAGGTTGCATTGCTAATAATAGGCAGAGCCTAGACTCAAAGACCAGTCATCTGACTCCAAATCCAGGAATCTTTTCAAAGCCATACTTCCATTTTCTCTGTAGCTTACAACAGGCTCAGAATAAAAGGGTGTCATTGTGGGAGATCAGAGATACAATGACTCTGACCATGGGTAAATCTCTATGCATATATGCAAAGTCAAAGGAACAGAGGTGAAAATCCTCAATAAGGAAAAATCCTTGGTCATTTCCAGAGCTGTAAGTTTTGTAGTAAAAGCTATTACTATTGACTAGGTCAGAGTAGCTCTAAGGTTTCTCTTACTAAAATCTAAGGCATCCAGGAAGAGATGTGGGTACCCTAAATTTACCAAAAGGTGATACAGCAGAGGGCAAGTAGTGAGAGAGTGAGATAGCTGCAGGAGCAGGTGAAGAAATGGAAAGTCTTGATTCTGGAGCTGTAACACAGAGAAACTCTCACTGTGGAACCTCTGGGATTTGAGTTAACTATAAATTACCTGTTATAGGAAGCAGTGAGGTATAGTGCAAAGAGCATTAGATTTGGAATTTAAGTCTCAGCTGTGCCATTGACTTGCTTTTTTTTTTTCACCATGAGCAAATCATTACATCTCTTTGAGCCTCAGTTTCCTCATGTATAAAAAGAGTCAGAATAGTATTTACATTATCTATGAGGGAATGGATTTATAAACTATAAAACATTATATAAAGGTGAGTTATCAATTAGTACTATTAATATTATTTAAGTTTTATTTATAAAACTTTACATCAACATATTTTAGCCAACATGCTAATGTAATAGATATGTGTCCATGGAATCCAGTAAGCTTGCTTCTCTTCTACTATGTTAGACAGAGTTACGGACTTCCTGGACAAGGTATGAGTTCTTCCTGTTCTACATTTTCTTTTGGGTTAAATTAAAAACTGTCCTATATCTGATGTTGTGTTAGCTTGAATGCTTGCAGGGGAGCTAAGGACACTTATAAAAACATGAGTCACATTGATGTTTCCAAGGGATACCCTGGATAGAAGCAAAATGAGCTCTAGGGTTTATATTGAGGACCTCCAAAGTTTACTTGCTCCCTCATGTCAAGGGCAGGAGCCTGATTGAAATAAAGGTTAGACTTGAAAATGAAGAATTGATGTCAGGTTGCTGAGCTGTAATTGTAAGACTTTCCCAGATCTCTTAGAGTTTCCTAGAACCAAGGGAGTGGACCACTCCCAGAAAATAATATTAAAACCTGGAAGTAGGTAAGCACAATAGTCAAGAGCCTATGGGAGATGTCAACATGTATGAAGAGTCTCTAAGAGTGTATTTGTTTCTTCTTAGGATTCTTTAACAAAGAAGACAGAGATAGGGGGCACCTTAGAACTAAATTATCAAATAAGAGGCAAACTCACCCACTCTGGGGTACTCAGTGGCACTATCTTCTCTTAACCTGACTAAGTTCTTTTCCAAAGTTTTCCCCGCCCACCCACATGCGCCAATAAGCAAGGTCTTGGAGCATGGTACCTGATCTTCCAGAAAACAGAAATAAGACACTAACGCTTGAACCCAGACTCCTGTGGAATGAACAATAACTCTCATGAGTAAATGGGAATCAAAACATTTATTAAGTGTATGATTGGCTCCAGCCACTGGGCTAAGGCGATATGAAGATATATATGAAAATAGCCCCTGCCCTCAAGGAGCTTATATTCTTTAGTGAGGGACAACTTGTGCATATGTAAGTATAAACAAAATAAATACAATGTACAAACAGAAGTATTGTCAATAGTGTGGATGTGGAGGTCCATGGCTCTCACAGTCTTGAAAACTGTCCTCTGGAACAGCCCACCAAGTCTCATAATAATGATTTGCCCAGGAAGAGGCAAGATAGGTAGCCAGGTCAAGTCAGATAATGAGTTCTGAATCTCTACTTCAGTGATTTTGCTGGCTCTTTTTAGGGGAGGGAAGGTCACTGCCTGATTGATTCAACCTATTCTTACCTAGGTGCCTGATGGTAGTTCCTCTCCCCACCCCTTTTACTACCCACCCAAATTTCACTTGCACATCTCAATTTCTTTCCTAGCTGATTGCCAGAGCTGACAATTTGGGATACTTGTGAGAGGGTAAGCAATTGCCTCTTTCCTAAGGGGAAGTCAGAGGACTTGAGTTCAAATCCTGGTCATGCTACTTAACCACCTGTGTCACTTTTCACAAATCACTTAACCTCTCTGGGCCTCAATTTCCTCATCTGTAAAGTGCAGATGTGGTCTAGGTGATCTTCAATGGAAATAACTCTGTTTACCTACTTGTTAAGAAGCAACATCAACTAAAATCTAACTTGAACTATGATGTTCTCCAGTGTCATGGAGAATGATATATGCAAAGCTTAAAAAGGAGATATAGTATAGTACAATAGATAGAGACTGGATCTAAAGTTAGAGGTCCTGAGTTCAAATCCCAACTGTGCCTCTTATTACTTATGAAAAGTGACAGAACACACTAATACATTATTTGTGGAGCTGTGAGTGGAAAGCAACTTTGAGTTACATTAAGAAAGTGACTAAAATATTCATACCTTTCATTCACAAATCCCACTGCTAGGCATATGCCCCATGTATGTCAAAGAAAAAAGAAAGGTCCCATGATATGCACCAAAATATTTATAGTACTTTTGGTAGTAGCAAAAACTGGAAACAAAATAGATGCCCATCAATTGGGAAATAGTGAAACAGAATACGATACATGGGTGTAATGGAATATTATTGTGCCTCAAGAAATGTTAAATAAGAATGCAGAGAATTATGGGATGATTTCTATGAACTGATCCAAAGTGAAGTAATCAGAACCAGGAAAATAATGTGCACAATGACTACAACAATTAAATGGGAAAAACACACTACCAGACCTGAACATTGCACAATTATAATACCAAGCTTGGCCCAGAAGAAGAGATGAAAAAATGTTCCTTTCTCCTTCTTTGCAGGAGTGGGACACTGTAAGTATGGAATACTGCATATTCTTTTAGACCCAATTGATATACTGGCTAATTTTGTTGAACTGTATTTTTTGCTCTCTTTCTTACTTTTTGTTACAAGAGATGGCTCTCTGGATAAGGGAGAAGGGAGGGGTATGTTTGGAAATTAACAGTGAACATAATGGTAAAACCAAAGATACAAGTATATTTCTTTAAAAGAAGAGAAAAAATAAAAGTGACAGGAGTAGCCTTTCCCAAGAGGCCATTGCCCTTGCTCAAGGCAAAGATGCTCCGGAATTAGAGGCTGTCTATGGCTGACGTGTTACCTTCCTCAGACATCTCGACACGGAAGGCAGAAGTGCCTTCTTTGCTTTGGACTTTTTTCCTTGAGCTTAGGTGAATGACCATGAGCCTGGGTGGTCCCTCTGAGTTATTTGAACCATCTCAATGCATTATTCCTGATCTCATCAACACGGTGGACTAGCCAACAGCACTGGGTCTATGGCAACTCCCTACCCTGGCACAGAGAGGCAGAGTCGGACCCCAGCAATGGTGGTACACCTGGCAGTGCGCCTGCTCTGGTACAAGAGAAGAAACAAAGCAGTTCTCAGGCCCCCAGTGCCCTTCTCTAGTATGTGGGGGTGGGGGAGAAGATCTTAGCAGGGGTAGTGATTAGACCCAAAGTTTTCCCCGCCTACCCACATGTGCCAATAAGCAAGGTCTTGGAGCATGGTACCTGATCTTCCAGAAAACAGAAATAAGACACTAACGCTTGAACCCAGACTCCTGTAGAATGAACAATAACTCTCATGAGTAAATGGGAATCAATAAACATTTATTAAGTGCATGATTGTAGGGGAGCTAAGGACACTTATAAAAACATGAGTCACATTGATGTTTCCAAGGGATACCCTGAATAGAAGCAAAATGAGCTCTAGGGTTTATATGGAGGACCTCCAAAGTTCACAATCGATTCTCAGCCATTAAAGGCTTACATGGAGGTATTCTTGCCATCAACAGTTATTTCAAATGTAAGGTGAAGAATCACTACCATGGTGACAAGTGATTGTCTTTTACCAAGAGCGGAGGAGTAAAACGTGATGTCACATTCCTTCTAAAAGGGTTCAGTTAAATGAAGGGGCAGCAGCAACTTCTCCAGGAATGCAAATGGGCCCAGCTAAAACTCGGAACATTTCAGACTGAGATACACAGGTCCTGAAACCAAACTCAGTCACATAGCCCTCAGACACTGTTGACTAAGACAAGCAGAGAGAATTCAAGGACTTTGAGCAGTGAGCATAGGCTAGTGATGGGTCTGGAACTGTAGGGTTTTGAGCTGGAAGGGACCTTAAAAATTATCTGGTCCAACCTTCTAATTTTTCAGAAGAGGAAACTGAGTCCCAGAGTGACAGAGTAAACTTCTCCAACCCCAAGCAAGTAGTAAGTGTCAGAACTGAGCCTTGAGAGTGGGTCCGAGAGCAAGAGAACTCATGTATATCCAAATCCAGAGTTCTTTCCATTATGCTACAGGAACTCCCAAAGCCTTAGGTGTTTATGTGGTGACTGTTCCTTACACATGACATTTCATCTCCTACTTCCAGTTCTTTGTAGTGACTGTCCTGAATGCCTGGAATGCTTTCTCTCCTCACCTCTGCCTCATACAAGCCCAGTCTTCCTTCAAGAAGCATCAAAAGCATCACTTTCTACACAAAGCCCGCCCCTCCCTACCCTATTCCTCTGGCTGCTACTTCCCTCCCACCCTAACTGCCTTGCATTTATTTGCCTATGTTTGTCCACCCCTGCCCCCCTCCAAAAGCAAACTCCTTGAGAGCAGGAATTGCTTCATTCCTTGCCTTCACAGCCCCAACACCCATCATAATGCTTGAGGGCACATAGTAGGCGTTCAATAAATGCTTGTTGATTGATTAGGAGACAAGATTTTCTAGTTTTTGCTAGATTTCTCAGATTCGCTGGGCCAAACAGTTAAAAAGGCATCCTGGGACAGGCAGAAAAATCTTTTCTCAATACAAGTTTCTCAACACAACTCAGTTCAAGAAGTGTCCATTTCTTTTCTCTCTCTAGCTCTGCTTCCATAATGATCAAATGATCAGCCTTGGGAATGGCAGCTTCTGCCCCCATACACATAGACACAGACACAGACACACACAGACACAGACACAGACACAGACACACACAGACACACACAGACACAGACACAGACACACACAGACATACACACACAGACACACACAGACACAGATACACAGACACAGACATAGACACACACACAGACACACAGACACAGACACACACAGACACACAGACACAGACACACACAGACACAGACACAGATACACAGACACAGACACACACAGACACACATACACAGACACACACAGACACACACACACAGACACAGATACACAGACACAGACATAGACACACACAGACACAGACACAGACACACACAGACACACACAGACACAGACACACAGACACAGACACACACAGACACACAGACACACAGACACATAGACACATAGACACACACACACACAGACAACACACACACACACACACACACACACTTAGAGCCACTGTCTGTTCTTCTCATACTCTCTACTCATCTGCATAGACTCCAACTCAGTACTCCTTTCCCACGCCTTTTTCTGCTACAAAAAGGGGTGGTGGTGGCATGAGATGGGGGGAAGGTTGCTTTTGCCTTACTCTACCAGCTTTAAATTTGTCCTGGGTTTAACACACAGATCCTTCCTTCTTTCCTGGCTGTTATGAATCTGACTAACAAATCCCGTCAGTTTTGAACCACAAAAGGCCGGTCATCTGTTTTCTTATTGCAGGGTGCCTAATCCAAAGAGCCAGGGTTGTGGCATTTGTGTGTCCCGCCAGTTCAGGGGATATTTTCCAGTATTCTGCAAATCTGGTGGATCAGAGTTTTTCCTTCACCCAAGCCCTTGGCACCAGACAAGTCTCTGAAGTAGCTAGCACCAACCAAACCCCAGTTCTCTGCCTGGTTCTCTGAAAAATACTGAAGAAATACACTACTTTATTTTTCACTAATCACTATGAATGCATTCTATTTGCAGAACCTTTATATTCTTCAAAGAACTTCTGTATACACAGCTGGAACAGAAATTGAGGGACACCCTCTGCAGTCATCCCCTTCTCTCTACTCACAGAGTAGAACCCTACCTGGCTGAGGCCCTCATCAGCTCTCCTTAGGACTATTGCTTTTGATTGCCTCCAGTATCTCCCCCTCTAACCCATCCTCCTCATAGCTGCCAAAAGAATATTCCTAAAGGTTCAGTCTGATTGTGTCCCTGCCCTGCTCAAGAAACCCCAATAACTGTCTATTTCTATATGTCTATGATAACTGTATTATACAGACACCTCCATTTGGCATAAAAAAAAACCCTTCTCAATCTTGCTCCAGTCTTTCCAGAGTGATTTCACCTTGGCCTCTTTCATTCCAGATAACTTAGCCTTCTTGTTCCTCATTCATGACATTTCAGATCTCAATTCTTCCCCACACGTGGCTAGAATGCATTCCATACTCACTTCTTCAAATCCCTAGCTCTCTTCAAGCTCAAGTGTCAGCTCTAACTAAGGGCCTTGCTTGATTTATTGTTAATACCACCTTTTCTAAAAATTCCTTTTTATTTATTTAGTATATAATTTATTCCCATTCATTTACTGAGCACATGTTGTCTCTCCCTTCTTTCATCCTCCCTCTGCCCAGGTAGAATGTAAGCTCCTTGAGGGCAAGGACTATTTCATTTTTGTCCTTGTATGTCCAGCACAGCACCTGGTATATATATTTAATAAATGCTTAATGTCTGTCAAATTGTATTTTTTTTTTTGGTAAGGCAATTGGGGTTAAGTGACTTGCCCAAGGTCACATAGCTAGTATGTGTCAAGTGTTTGGTCTGAGGCCAGATTTGAACTCAGGTCCTCCTGACTTCAGGGCCGGTGCTGTATCCACTGCGCCACCTAGCTTCCCCCTGTCAAATTGTATTGAAATGTCCAAGGTCACTCAGCCATGACAGTGCCAATATTAGACTCTATTTTGCCTGATTCCAAGTTAAATGTGCTTACTATACTATTCTGTCAAGAATATCACTATTCTATGATAATAGCCATAGAACGTTTGAGCCAAAAGGTATTTTAGAGATCATCTGAGATCATAGAAATCATCCCATCTAAGAGATCATTTTATTTTACAGATGAGGAAATTGAGGCCCAGAGAGAGGAGATACAGCTGGCCAAGATCACAGGTTGTTGTTGGTGGTGGTGGTAGCTTGTCCTTCATTCTCAATGAAGACCATGACATTAGGAAGGTGATGACATGACTTGCAAGTGAATTGGATTTAAGTGAGGGAGGGCTGGGCAAGGTCACCAGCCCCACTTTCTCCTCCGGAGCCATCTGGGTCCAATGGCATAGATCAAGACAACTGGAGATGGCCCCATGGCCAAGATCACAATTTTCTGAATGGTAGCATCAAGTCAGGACTAAGACTTTTGGACTTCTAGATTCTCATTACTCCTATCCAACACTTTGCCCAAAACATCATCTCTACTCCAGTCTATTTGTCAAACTCCTCTGACTTTGAAAGCCAAATCTGAGCCCTTTGTCCTTTTCCAGGCTTCTTACACCTTACTTCCCTCCCCCTGCCCCTCACCTACATACTCTGTGATCTAGTGACCCTGGCTTCCCTATTACTCCTCATACATGGCACTCATCTCCCAACTCCAGGCATTCTCACTTATGGTCTTTCATGCCTAGAATGCTCTACCTCCTCCTCCTCTCTATCTCCCAACTTCCTTTAAATCTCAACTAAAATCTCACCTTTTGCAAGAAGCCTTTTCCAACTCCCCTTAAGGCTTGTGCCTTCCCTCTGAGATTATCTCCAATTTATCCTGTCCATATCTTGTTTGTTTGTGGTTATTTTCATGTTGTCTTCCCTATTAGACTGGGAGCTCCTTGAGAGGTAAAACTATTTCCCCCTGTTCTTTGTATCTCGAGCACTCGGCAGTGCCTGGCACATAGAAGATACTTAATAAAGGCTAGTTAATTTGATTTGTTGACCTGGCTCTTCCCCATACATGATATTCCATTTCTTGCTTCCATGTTTTTTATGGACCTCCATGGCTGAAAGGCCTCCCTTCTCACCCCTGCCTCATAGAATCCCTAGTTTCCTTCAAAAGGGTAACGTGGGTGCTACCTCCTATATGAGACTTTCCAGCTTCATCTGCCAGTCATCAGTGCTCTGTCCTCCCCGTGAAATCACCTCACATTACTTTATATATCCATTGTATGTATTTATCTGTGTGCCTGCTGTATCTGCCAGTTGAATGTAAGCTTCTACAGGGCAGGGAAAATTTCATTTTTGTCTCTGTATCCTTAGTATCTAGCACAGTGCCTTATACATAGTAAATGTCTAATAATTGTCGCAATGAATCAAATTAATATCTCTATGATGTTTTATTTGTGCAAAGTGATTTATTTACCTTTGGGAGAAGAGTTAAGTTGGGTTTCAAAGGTGGAAAAACAAGAGGCTACAAGTAAGATAAACTCCTTTGGCCAACTTTAGCCAGTGAAGCTACTTGATAACCCTAAGATGGGAGTTGATTTCTCTATTGATTCTAGTCAAAATCATCATCTTGTCAAAGGCCTAGAACTGCCCTGACCAAAGGCTTAATTACCGTACCTGGAACAGGAAACAGTGGGACCTGAGACAAAGGACCTCAGACTCTACATCCAGGGCCTCAGAACCAGGCATAACACAGCTGGTTGTGTCTCCTACACGAAGGATAGCTTTTGGGAGCACCTCACGCTGCCATCTTGGGACATAGATTCAAGGCTATTCTCATGTGAATCCAGTCTGGTCCCTGGGTGCCTATAGCTGAACTCCTCATCATCTCACCACGCTCAGGAACCAGGCATTTGGAGACTAAACATACATTCATGCCACCCCTGGAAGATGGGGGCCCAACTTACTAGTATTGCCAATTACCAATTACTAATTGGTGTTGATGGCTGTATCATGCCTTTGGCTCCTTTAATCTCTGTGATATAGAGGCAGTGTCTCCCAAGTCAAAACCCTCTTTCCCTGTTATCTCTCTCAATATTCTCAATCCTCATCCAACTCAACAATTTTCCTTCTAAAGACCTTTCCTCTTTTTCCTTCCCTTTTCATTGTGCCCTCTGAAGTCCTTTTTGGATAATGAATTAACATGTAAAGTGCTTTGCAAATCTTAAAGCACTATATAAATGCTAGCTATTATTATGTTATTAATATCTCTATCTAACAAACTCCCCTTCATTCTAGATATATCCTTTTCAGACTCTAATTCCCCCCACCCACCCCTCCTCTCACCACAGTTGTGGGACCCTGGCTCTTTCCAGAATACACGCATCCTTGTTCACCCTTTCCAGTGCTGCTAATGCTTGTTCTCATGTCCCTTGACCCAGGAGGGGTTTTCATACACCTTAGTCCCCATTACCTATTCTAGTTCTTCCTTCTGACATCACCACTCAGCAACTTCTGAGGTTTACTCCATCAATCTGCATCACTCAGTCCACATTCTTGTTCCTGGGTTCCACTGGTTTCCAGGTCACACTCACTCCTTGGAAGAATTTAGTACTTGGTTTTCAGTTTTCCTCTCTACCTCATCTCTATATCATACTCGATAGATCCTGTGGCAGAATGGATGGAGTATTGAACTAGCAGTCAAAGGATCATAGTATCACAGATTTAGAGCTGAGTCTGAGGTCTGATTTGAACCTAAGTGTCTGAGGTGAGATTTGAGGTCTGATTTGAATAAGTGTCTGAGGTGAGATCTGAACCTAAGTCTTCCCGGCTCTATCTAAACCTGCCTCTTATACTTAGTAGTTGTGAGAGCAGAAGCAGTCACTGAATCTTTTGGGGCCTGTTTCCTCATCTGCAAAATGGAGATGACAGTAATGCCTGTAGTACCTACCTATGTCACAGCATTTTTATGAGGTTGATATGAGATTATATGTGTGTGTATATATATATATATATATGTACACACATATATGTGAGATGTGATTTGTAAATGGTAAAGGCCCTTACAAGTCAGTTATTATAATCAGAAATTTCATTCTATCAGTTGATGTCTCCCAATCACCCTGGCCAACCAGTTCATCAACCACCTTATTTGTCATGACCTACTTCTTCACTATATCTCAGCATTCCACAGGAACTGATCTTACCTTAGATGTCACCATCACCTCTAACTATGCCTCCTATATGATGATGAACTTTTAAATTCAGCCCTCTAACAGCAATCACCTGTCTTTCCACCTCTCCTCCACTTCATTTCTCCTTAAAATTATTTTTCATACTCAGCTGCAGTCACCAGTCCTTCTTTCCTCCTTGTTTCTCCTCTATCATCCCTACTCTGACCTTAACTTTCCTCTCTTCACAGACTCCACCCTATAGTTAACTCACTAATAGTACATTAATTGTACCCTTGAATCCCTTGTCCTCTTGTCCTTCCACTGTTCTCAGCTTTCTCATGCCTGCCACCCACCTTCTCTCCTCCTACTTTCACATTGTTGAAGACCACTGGTGAAAGTCATACCACCTTGGCAACTGGGTCCACCACAAATTCTTATCACTTAATTGCAACTGTGCTCTCATTGTTACAGGGCAATTATTTTATTTGTAATCCTGTGGGAACTTCCTTGGGTTCAGAGATTGGGTTTTTTTTTTTTTTTTTTGCCTTTCTTTGCATTCCCAGGGCTTAGCAAGGTGACTGGCACATAGTAGGCCCTTTAAAAATGCTAATTGACTGTCTGACTGACCTGCTTACAACCTCCCTGTTAGTTTGAGGGACTCTGTGGGTCAGCACTCATCCAAAAATATAGTTCATCAACTCCCAATGATGTAGTTATTTTTTTTTAAACCATCCAGAGAACAAATTATTGTGTGTAAAATGTACTTAATTCAGAAGGATAGTAAAGTGACAAGAAAAGATCTCCCTCCTCCTCACACACAGATGCACAGGGTATATTCTCTCAGAGGTTACCATATAACCAGTGGAACAGGGCACAAATTTAGGAAACAGGTATGACCAAGGAACACATATAAAGATATAAACATCAGGAACTATGTATCCATGGAGGGCATAGACTAGGGGAAACATAGTAACGGCACACATACGGCAGGAGTAGGTCACACCTCTTAGGTTGTAAATTTCTCTCTAGGGATATTATGTTGTTCTCCACTCTTCTCTTCTGAATAGTGCATTTCTGCTGGGGCATGTCATCTCTATTGGCTATCACATTTCTGTTTTTAGTTAAATGCATCATTTCTGTTGAGGAATGTCATCTCCATTCAAAGCCGTGACTCTCTTCTGAGAGTCTTGACTGGTCTTATGGACAATGAACTCCTCTGTACTACCATCTGCTTCAACTCTAGACTTTTCAGGGCCAACGACTGCTCTTTATTAAACCATCTTCTAGATTTCAATGGCTAGAAAGCCTCTGCCTAATAGGGAAAACTACAACTCTTTTAATGCAGATACGAAGGTTATGAGCCACCACACACATTTTACAGCTAGACAACACCTAACAAAAGCTAGCAGAACATTCCAAGCTAAAATTAAGTCTATTCTTTTAGCTTCCTGTGTCTGGAGCCGATTTATAGTTTGTGGTATCAAACAGCTAAGTGATCTAGGATTAGGAAAAATATTTTAAACCCTTATTACAGCACTGATTCTGAGCCTATGTCTCCAAAACCCATTTTGGGGACTGGTTTCAGCACTGAGCTAACAGCCAGACAACAAGCATTTTCCTCCTATTTTATTTTAAAAATCATTTTGATTGTATTTTATTTTTTTCCAATTATGTGTAAAGACAATTTTAACATTCATTTTTACAAAATTTTGAGTTCCAAATTTTTGATATAGGTTATCTATGTACACTCATATAAAACATGCTTCCATGTTAGCCGTATTATGAAAGAAGAAACACACCAAAAGGAAAAGAAAACACAAAAAAATAAAGAAAGTGAAAATAGTATGTTTCGATGTGCATTCAGACTCCATGGTTCTTTCTCTGGATGTGGATAGCATTTTCCATCATGAGTCTTTTGGCGTTGTCTTGGTTCATTGTATTGTTGAGAATAGCCAAGTAATTCATAACAATAAGCATTTATTAAGCATATCTTATGTGCTGGGCACTACGCAGAGGCTAGGTGGGGGGTGGGAAGCAAAGGTAAAAATACTCTCTGCCTTTGAAAAGCTCATATTCTCATGCTCTCTACTTATTTTTCTTTGATCAGCTCTTTAGCACAGTCTCCATAGCAGCTGTTCAAAACTGTTTTCTCTCTCCTCAAATCTCCTTACCTCTCCTCACCCTTCTCTCATCTTATTTCCTGAGAAAAATTAAGGCCTGCCATCCTGAGCACCCTCACCTACTCCACTCCCCAAATGGAAATTCCTTTCTGGCTTAACCCAACCTCTTCTCCTTTTCTGCACTGTGCAAGGAAGAGGTGTCTGGCCAGCTCTCATACTTGTTTCCTCGATTCTATTCCCTCTTTCTCTTTCCTCTCACCTTCCACCATTGAAGGATCAGTTAATTCCAGATCATGTAATCTTTTTTCATATTTTCTTGTATGTTTTCCTTAACCTTCTCTCTTTTTCTTCTTGTCCAGGGGAAATTCCAGGAAATCTTTCTCTTTTCATTTTTATCTGGGAGCCAAACACCCTTTATCTTAAAAGACTATGGCATAAGAAGTCTGACCAAAGCTTGACCAATTACAACTTCAAAAGACTGATGATGAAACATATCTCCCACTTCTTGGCAAAGAATTAATGGACTAGAGAGACAGAAAGAGGCATGTATTCTCAGATGTGATCAATCTATTGATTTGCTCTACTACAGCTTTGTTACAAGGAAGGGCTTCTACAGTATTTAGGGGACAGGATGAGGGCGTTAGAGCATAGTGATAGATACAGAGGAGGAAGAAAATCAAGACAATGTTTAAATGCACAGAAGAAACAGGAAGCAGTACAAAGGGAATACAATTATATTGGTACTACCTTGTTAAATTTTATATATAAATATTTTAGCAACTAAATACAGAAGTTCGTGGTTTCTCATATAGTAATCTTTCTTGTTCTTTGTATTTTGAATTCGTGTTTTTTTTTTTACAAGTGTTAAGTTAACAACAAAAAAGAATTTGAAAAAAAGATTATGGTAGGTGATGAGGTTTTCCTAGAAAGGAAGGATTCAGAGACAAGACTTGAACCCAGCTCCTCTCAACTTTGTGGTGAGTTCTCTGTTGCAGGGGGAGGGGAAGGGGGGCAAGAAGAGAAGGAGGAGGGAGAGAGAGGGAAAAGAAAGAGAGGAGCAGAGGAAGTGGAAGGGGGAAGGGGGAGGGGAAGGGGGAGAGAGATAATGAGAACACAGGATGGTTGGATACATAGAGATTGATTTTCAAAAGGCATGGACTGCCATTAGATTTTATAGGCACACGCCATTATTACAACATCTGACTATAAGACCTACTTTATGTGGCAGTATCCTGAGGATAGTGGGAATTGGGGAGGGGTCACTTCATATTTCAGGGAAATGGTAGAGAGGATAACCCTTTCCCCATGTCCAGCCTCACATGGGCTTTTCACAAACCCTCCACATGACTCCCTCACCACCAAGCTGTGGCCGGCAATCTTAGCTCTGCATAATACAGAACACTGGGGGATTCCCTAAGGAAACTAAAGCAGAATATTGGCTTTTCGGTGCTTCATGGAGTATTGTGAGTTCCTCTGACTGATGGAAGAATGAACCCAAATCTCAGACAACCTTCATGGGGTGTGTGTGTGTGTGGGGAGCTGTAACTGAGTTCTCACAATCCCCTCTCTTGAACTGTGGATTAGAGCATGCATTCCAAAAGTGTATCATCCCTACCCCCATGTTGAGGAGCAAAGTAAAGATATAATCATCAAAGACCATCTAGTTCAACCCTCTCACTCTACAGATGAGGAAACTGAGGCCCAGGGAAATTCAGTACTCACCCAAGGTCAGAGGTAGTATCAGAGGCAGTATTTGACCCAAGGTTTTCCTGAGGCCAGAACCAGAGCTTTTCCCACCGTCCCACACTTGGGCAGGCAGCTCAGAGGTTACATCCTCCAGTCTCAACCCTGTATGAACTATTGCACTGATGCAGACAAGCTCACACACACGTACACGAAACAATGCATTCAGCTGTCTAAAAATTAAAAATGATTCTTTGAAGGAGGTGGCCTTCCATCAGCTAAAGAACAGCTTTCAACAGAAGAGACAGATCCTAACCTCACTTACTCTGACCCCTCCCTCTCCCCATAACTGCACCAAACCAAGGAAAGTGTAAGCTCTAAAGATACCCTCAATGAAAAGTAAACAACTTTGAGGAAGATAGTGGGAAGTCTTGACTGCCTGTACCTCCTAGCTCCTTCATTGGCTGTAAAAGGAACCGCAGCAGTCCTAAGAATTAGCATTCTCCTAATTGCTTCAGGGGTAAAAGAGAGAAGTTCTTGGGCATTAAGTCAGCAGTAGGTGATTGAAGAAAGTGGATTCAGTCAAGATTAAGCGGTGCTGAGAATGGGCATGTAAACCAGAGATAGTCAGGGAATTGAGTCAATTTGAGTGGGTGGATGTCAGCTATGACTGTTACCCTATCAGGGTCCCTGTGATCCAGGGGTGGGAACCCCTGTGGGTTCTGGGTGAGTTTTGGTAACCCCATAGGATTAAATGGAGGAGCCATGCCTAGAGAGAATTTTGTCTGAAAATGATCTGGGAGTTCTAGTGGATTTTAACTGTTAATGATGAGAGGTTGATTCTCTATGCAAAGTAATTTGGAAATGCATTTAACAAAATTGAAGTGACCTGACTGGTAATGAGTTTGTTTCAAGTTTCAAAGTGGTGAATTTTTTGTATCAGGTATGTCAAGCAACTTTTCATAATTTGGTTACCACTAAAACAATTTGGTTATTGTTGGTTATTGTTTTAATGTGTAAACTTGCCAAAAAGCTTGTTTTGGTTATGGCTTGTTGAGAATTTGCAAGTATATAGAAATCATCTCTAATGATTAGCTTTTTATTCCAGGACAAATTTAAATTTGAGATGTAAATCCTGGAAAAGTTTTTCCTAACCTGTGATTAGTGAAACTTGCTGTTTGAGGTAAAAGCTCACGGAACCATAAATTACTGTATTTTGAGTTGTCTGATGGATCATAACAACCCATCAATAATCAATAATCCGCCATCTGAGAGAAATGCCACAAGCTACTCAGAGAGAATGTGATACTGGTGGGAAATCTACAGCAGGAAAATCTGAGAGGACAATTTTAGCTTCAGTCTAAGATGGGATCTTTCTGGCCCAGTTTCCCCATTATGTTCCTTTGAAAAGGAATGTTAGCTACCTGGTTATTCCTGAGTCTGCTTATGAGGTGGATTTGAGGCAAACAGAGTTAAGGACATTTTATCCTGTCATATTTGGGATCTAAACCTTGTCCCTGCTTTATCCTCTTATAGCAAATTTCTATAATCGGAGCAAGTGGTCAGTGAGAGATCAATGCAAGTGTGTGAGATCTGGCTGTTTTGACCTGAATGTGTAGTCATTCAATACCCCCAAACAACTGAAATTACATCAGAAACATCTTCAGTTTGGTTTGGGGAGGAGAATTTCAGGAATAATTGAAGTGAAAATCAGTCTCTGGTAAATTCATTTGTGTAACTATTGAACCCAGAGGTGGAAAACTTCTACCTGCAAAAGTGTTACTTAAACTTTGGAAAAAGTAATGAGATCAGATAATCCTGCAGGTCAAATGTAAATGATTTTAATGGGGCTCTTACACTTTTACTTCTCCCTATATCTGGGCCCTGCAGTCTTTTCTGTCAGATTTGTATCTTCCAGACTACAGGCCATTCACTGACAGTTGGCAGCAACCAGCGGGTACCAAGCAATGTCCTCCCATTGTCCCCTGGATGCAGCCTGTGCTCGGTTCCAGTCAACCTCCTCTTTGGGACCCCTCGAGGCAAGGAGAACTTTATGCCCCTTGCCAGCAGGAAGCAGTTTCAGAAGCCAAGACCTTTGCCCCTTACCCCAAAAGAATTTGGGTTTCATTTGTTGGAAGGGGGAATGATGGAGATGGGATCTGAACCCCTAAAAGGAAAAGACCATGTCTTTGGGATCTGGACCCCAAAAAAGAAAATCCCTGGATTTTCCCCAAATCTCTGGCATTTGCCTGAGGCTGTAATCCACTTCAACTGGTCTTTCGTTGTGGCTCTGCCCAATTTCCCTATTCTGTTCAGTTACCTCCTAATTGCCCCTGGCCATGTCCCACCCTTAATCCTATCTAGACTCCATTCTCCCTTGGCCACATGGTCCAGGTCCCTGGCATTCTGTGCACCCCAGTTTACCAGCCACTCCCAACCAGATCCTCCTTAGACCCCTCCTCCAAAACTACTTGGCCACTCCTGTATCCCTCCCACAGTCTTTCTGTATATAAGATTCATCTTGTCTCCATTAAGGTGCTCAGGGGCAGCTAGGCGGCGTAGTGGATAGAGCACCAGCCCTGGATTCAGGAGGACCTGAGTTCAAATCCGGCCTCAGACACATAACACTTACTAGTTGTGTGACCCTGGGCAAGTCACTTAACCCCATTGCCTAGCCAAAAAACAAAAACAAAAACAACAACAACACCACCACAACAAAAACCATTAAGGTTCTCAGATTCTTAAGATCTGGCCCCCTTGCATTAGCGATACAAATGCTTAGATTCCTTGAGAGTCTGGTCAATGGCAGATTCTTTAAATCTCACCCACCCCTTATCAATAAACCTTGTCTTTGGCTGAAAGAAGGCTTAGGTCGAATTCATTCAGGCAGGACCCCTGTGTTGTGATTTTGGGGTCCCAGAACCCCTAAACCTCTAAACCTCCACATTTCAGTGGCCTGTATGGTGTCAGGAAGAGCTGAGTTCAAATCCTGCCTCAGATACTCACTAGTATCTGGGTTAAGTGGTGACCCTGGGTAAGTCACTTAACCTCTGTCCATCTCAGTTTCTCCTCTGAAAATGGAAATAATAATAGTACTTACTTCACAGAGTTGTTGTGAGAACTAAACTAGATAATATATATAAAGCCCTTTGCAAACCTTAAAGTGCTATATAAAATTTATTAATAATAACAATCATATTAATAATAATATCAGCAATATAAAATATTATTAACTCATACAATCTTGGGCAGCATTCACAGAGTCCTAGTGAAAAGGTCACTTTAGAGTAGTTGATAGAGAGCTGTCCAAGGAGTCAGAAAACCTGAATTCTGCCTCTGATCCAGACCAGCTGTGTGACCCTGGACAAATCACCTAACCCCTCAGTGATCCAGGCAACTTTCTAAGACTAAGTGTTGGTAGAAGAACTAGCTTATTGAGAACTCCCTTTACCAGTGAAATTAGAGAGAGAGGAGGGAGAGAGAGAAAAAGACAGAGACAGACAAACAAGCAGATAGGCATGGCGTCCTGGACCAGAATGGTGATGGTCCCCCTCTATGGTACCTTGGTCAGATCACACTGGAGAACTATGTTCAGTTCTGGGCACCACCTTTTAGGAAGGGCATGGGAGGCTGAAGAGTGTCCAGAGGTCAGCTCTCAGAGTGAGAGCCTGACACACATGAGGATCCATTGAAGCACCTTAGACCATTTAGTCTAGAGAAGACTGGGGGGGAGGGGAAGGCATGTTAACTGTCTTCAAGTATTGGAAGGGTTATAATGGGGAAGAAGAAGTAGCTCTGCTCTGCTTGGCCCCACAGGCAGAATTGAGAGTTCTGGTGAGCACTTAAGAGTTTTGGTGGAAGAGAGAGAATGATAGAGGCTTGGTGTAAGAAAATGCTTTCTAGCAATCGAAGCTGCCTTGGAATGGAGTGGGCTGCCTTGGGAGGTAGAGGGGACCCCCTCATTTGTGTTTTTCAAGAAAGGCTTGAAGGAGGAATATTTGAGATGTTTGTTGTGAGGGAGATTGTTGTCCAGTGATGGATTGGATAAGTTGGTCCCAGGGCACCCTTCCATCTCTGAGATTCTGTGAGCTGTTGTTCAGTCATGTCTACTGTTCATGATCCCATTTGGGGTTTTCTTGGCAAAGATACTAGAATGGTTTGCCATTTCCTTCTCCAGCTCATTTTATAGATGAGGAAACTGAGGTAAATGGGGTTAAGTGACTTGCCCAGGGTCTCATGGCTAGTAAGTGTCTGAGGCTACATTTGAACTCAGGAAGATGAGTTTTCCTGATTCCAGGCCCACCACCCTAACCTGCTTCATTCTGTGAGTAGGAGGGTTTGAACCTTGATTCATAGAAGCATGGATATCAGGCACTAGGATGAAAGAGAAGATAGGGTTCTCTGTCCTTGCTCTGGGCCCTGAAACTGTGCACCAGCTCTGGATCATACTGTCTTCCTATGTATCACTATTTGGAAAGCAATACAAATAAGTCCCACCATGTTCACTGACTTTAGGGGCAGCTAGGTGGTGCAGTGGATAGAGTACTGGCGCTGGAGTCAGGAGGACCTGAGTTCAAATCTAACCTCAGACACTTACTAGCTATGTGGCCCCAGGCCTTGATTGCCTCGAAAAACAAACAACAAAAACCCATGGACTTTAAAATTCAAATTCAATTTCGAACCTTTCCTATCTGTGTGACCTTGGGCAAGTCACATAAACTCTATGGGCCTCAGTTTCCTCATTTGTAAAATAAGGGGATTAGATTAGATGACCTCTGAGGTCCCTTCCAACTGTGCTCTAAATGGCACTCTCTTAGTATTTTCCCTGACTGCCTCCCATGCCTTAGACTTTCCCTCCTGCATCCATCTCCTAGCTTATGAGTAAAGCTATGTCTCAGCAGTGTGCTGGGCCACCTCTGGGCCACTGCTTTAAAATAGTTGATATAATTCAATTGTATTAAGAAAAATGTTTTTTGCCGCATAGTACTCTTCTAAAAGAAAGATTAAGAAGGAAGAGAATAAAAGTGGGGAAATCTATTAGAACATAGACATCAAACTCACAGTCCACCCACTAGCTGAATGCATCTCAAAACTCCCAGGTACAAGCCCGAACCAGAAGAGAATGTGATTGGGAAATGTTTCATAAAATACATTTAAAAATATAATACAACACAGATAGTGTTAGTTTGATGTTTTCTAATTCAATATGCAGCTTCGAGGATTAGTTTATATTTGAGTTTGATGCCACTGGCCTAGAGAAGAATAACAACTAATATAAAGTTTTATGACTTTAAAGAGCTTTCCTCTCATTGGATCAACAATAACCCTGCAATGCATGTAGTGTTAGTATTATTACCCCCATTTTGCAGATGGGTAAACTGAGCTTCAGAGAAGCAAAGTGACAAATAATAATAACTAATAATTACATAGCATTCACTATGTGCCAGGCACTATGCTAACCACTTTATAAATATTAATAATAGCTAACATTTGTATAGTACCTACTATGTACCAGGCACTACGCTATGTACTTTATAAATATTAGAGTTAACATTTATATAGCACCTACTATGTGCCAGGCGCTACGCTACATACTTTATAAATATTAATAATAGCTAACATTTATATAGCACCTACTAGGTGCCAGGCAATGTGCTAAGCACTTTACAATTATTATCTCATTTGATCCTTACTACAGTCCTGGGAGGTAAGTGCTAATATTATGCTTGTTTTACAGATGAGCAAACTGAGGTTAAGAAGTGACTTGTCTAAGGTCACACAGCTAATAATAAACCAAGTCTATTGATGGCTAGGTTGGTATTCTTCCCTTCAGACAGGCTGTCTCCCAGAGAAGGGTAACAGATGACTTAAAATTCTTCCTGCCTTAAGTTTCCCTTAAGTATTCAATTACTACTTGTGTAACCTGGGGCAAATAATTTCATCCCTTTGGGCCTGCTTCCTCATCTGAAAACCAAGGGTGCTGGACTAGATGACCTCTAAGGTATGTTAAGGCTTTAAAACAATGATCTTACAATCTTTTTTTCTATGGGAAAGGACTTAAATAATCAAGGGAAATGTTCTCTGGAAGGGAATCCTTGAAATAGGGAAACGATGCCCCCTCGTGGTCATTTTTAGAACTTCCTATTTATGGAGCCATAAGATAATTCTGGTGGAGATGAAATTAGTTATGAAAGTTAGCCTCTAAGACCTGACCATTTATTAGATTCAGTCAATTTGAGGTGTTTTTAAAAACATTTCCGTAACAAACGTGATACCCATTGATTGGGGAATACCCAATCTGCCTGAATGTAATAGAATATTATTGTGCTATAAGAAACAATGAATATGACAAATACATAGAAGTTTGGAAAGACTAACATGAACTGATGCAAAGTGAAGTGTGAAGAGCCAGGAAAACAATATACACAATGACCACAGCAATGTAAATGTGAACAACTACAAAACAATAAAAAAGAATGTTTTGAAAAAGAACAATAATATAAGATGGCACTTCCCTATGCAGAGGACGAAGTCCATGGATATAGAACACAGCACATAGTGCCATTTAAAAAAAATTATTGAGAGGTTTTGCTAAATGTTTTTCTCTTCTTTTTTCCTTTTTTAATTCTTTTGTTATAAGGGAAGTGATCTCTGGGAGAGGAGAAGGAGAGAGATATGGGGAGAAATCTAGATGATGTCTAAAAAAAGATATCAATTAAAATCTATTTAAAAATTTTTTAAAAATATTTCCATGGTTTGCATGACTGTATGTGTATAACCTATATCAAATTGCTTGCCTTCTCAATGAGGGAGAGGGGAGGAAGAGAATTTGCAACTCAAAATTTAAAAAAAATTAATATTAAAATTTATTTTACATGTAACTGGGGGAAAATAAGATATTAAATAAATATATTTTTTTGAAATTCCCTAAAGTTTTAATCTTTGCAGTGATTTTTGTGCCTTAGAGATTTTTCTTAAAAAGGGTAAGATTGTTGCAAGCAAACTTTCTGGGCAAAAGAGCAATATGGGTTTTGTAAAGGGAATTTCACTTCTCAAATTATTAAATTTCTATTAGAGAAAGTTATTAGAACTAAACCAGAGGGAATGATTTTACCCTGAAGAGAACCACCCCCTAAGAGAGACAAAGCAGAGCTATAAAAGATGCAGAGAACAATTGGAATGGTAAATGGACAACCTAATATTTGCACTGCCTACCTCACTGTCAGAAGGATCAAACCCACATCACATGCGTAGAGCCGTATGTAAATGTCAGCTGCTATAGGTGCCCTAGACACTAGTGAATACTTGGATGGATGATTGTCTATGATCTGCCCCTAAGTGATATCTTTATCTCATACCCTTATGTTTCAGAGTGGTTCCTTCTAAGACCTTTAATTCTAGAGTTCTTGACTGGGAGGAGGAAAGGGGCAGCCATGAAGAGAATGGAAATACTTACTCTGGAGAGGTTTGGTACATTATCTTTTTAGGGCACCTGGAGAGAAAAAGTGGCTAATCCTTCTGGTCTAGTCTTGTATTTGAGTCTAGATGATATTGGCAAAATGTCTTATTGATAGTCGTCCTGAATTGTAAACCCAGGCTAAAATTTTGGGTTTTAAGTGGAAATAATAATAAATATTACTAAAAAATAAAAATACAAAATATGTAGAGGCCTTATATTGCAATGGAAAACTCATTTTGGAGTCAGGAAGACCTAGATTCTGGTCTCACTTCTGTTGTGGGACCCTGGGCAATTCTGGTGACCTCTTAGGATCCTAGAAATGGCAGGGAAGGTGATCGTCTGCCTTCGTGGGGTAAGTTCCTCATTGACTACTCTCTATACCAATGAAATTGCAGGTTCGGTAAAAAAAAAAAGAAAAAGAAAGAAATCTTCCTAACACATCACATCTACACACATGTGTGACGCTGTGACACCGGCCTCCTCACTGTTTCTCCAACAAGCTCTCCACTGGCTTCCTCTGGGTGTTTTCATGATCTCCTACTCCCAGCTTCTCTCTTTCCTCATCTCTCTCTCCTAGCTTTCCTGGCTTCCTTTAAATCTCAGCTAAAGTCCCATCTTCTATGAGAAAGCTTTCCCAGGCCCTTTTAATCTTAGTGCCTTGCCTCAGAATCATCTCTAATTTACCCTGGACAGATGTTGTCCTTATGCAGTCGTTTGCATGTTTTCTCTCCTTCAATGGAGTCCTTAAGAGCTCCTTAAAGAAAGGGACCAGTGGTGGATTTTCCCCCTGTTTCTGTTGTATTCTCAGCACTTAGCACAGTGCCTGGTACATAGTGGGTGCTTAATAAATGCTTGTTGACTGACTGGCTGATGGGTATACATGTAAGTTTATTTGTATATATACATATGTACATGTACATATATGTATGCATATACATACAGACAGGTAGCTAGGTGGCGCCATAGTGCATAGAGTGCCAGACTTGGAGTCAGGAAGACTCATTTATCTGAGTTCAAATCTAGTTAGACATTTAGAAGCTGTGTGACCCTGGGCAAGTCACTTAGCCCTGTTTGCCTCAGTTCTCTCATCTGTAAAATGAACAAATATTAGGTTGTCCATTTATCATTCCAATTGTTCTCTGCATCTTTTATAGCTCTGCTTTGTCTCTCTTAGGGGGTGGTTCTCTTCAGGGTAAAATCATTCCCTCTGATTTAGTTCTAATAACTTTCTCTAATAGAAATTTAATAATTTGAGAAGTGAAATTCCCTTTACAAAACCCATATTGCTCTTTTGCCCAGAAAGTTTGCTTGCAACAATCTTACCCTTTTTAAGAAAAATCTCTAAGGCACAAAAATCACTGCAAAGATTAAAACTTTAGGGAATTTCAAATGAAATGGCAAACCATTCCAGTATCTCTGCCAAGAAAACCCCAAACAAGGTCACAGACATGACAGAAAAGCAACTGAATACACATACACACATACACAAAGTTTGCAAATGTTGGTCTATTTTATACTTCTATAGTCAACACTAATCATTGTTGGTTTAAATAAGACTTAATCCTTGGCTTATAGATAGGTATAAGTCAAAGGAAAATATGTTTCACTCAGTATATAAGGCATGGCCCAGGTTATAATGGAATCAGGGATCCCATCACTGAATCACAGAAGCTCCGAGCTGGAAGGAATTTTGGTTCAACCTGTGCTCAAAGTGGAATTCAGGAAGCTGAGTCTGTAAAATCCAGAGCCAAAGGCAAAATTTGACGGGACTATGGACTGTGAATAAGCAATTCTAGTGCTAGGATACCTCAAAAAGCTGGACATTTCTTGAGACAGAGATGGGTGGAGTGAAAGCACCTCCAAATTCCCCAAAGTCTGAACACACCGACCACCTTTTCCTCCTCAGATTGTTCGTAATACTTTGTTTGTACTTATGATATTAGTATAATAGACATAATAGGAGAGCTCCTTGCCCCGGGTCTCTAGGACTGGAAACATGTGAGGGTGTCCTTGTGCCTTGGGTCACTTTCAATGACACATGTGCTCTGGCCTCTCCCCAGAAATGTGCCATGGAATGGCTCTCCACAGAGAGCCATGGTTCTATAGATCAGAGGGGGTCTCCTGATTATACTTATTAAACTTTTTTTATTATTATGGTTATGAATTTATGTGTGTTGTTTCCCTTTCTCTCCCCACCCCAATAGTTTATAAATTCCATAGGGTCATTCCTTCCTCTCTCTTCTTTCCTTTCTCTTTCTTCCCTCTCTTCTTTCTTTCCTTCCTCCCTCCCTCTCTTCTTCTTTCTTTCCTTCCTCCCTTTCTTTTTCCCTTGGTTCCTTCTGCTTGCCTGCCAACAGTAGACACTCAATCCATTTGATAAATTGAATTAAATTGCTGAAATAGATTTCCTTTTTTTTTTCCTTTTCTAATTTTTTTTTTAGGCAATTGAGGTTAAGTGACTTGTGCAGGGTTGCACAGCTATTAAGTGTCAAGTGTTTGGTCTGAGGCCAGATTTGAACTCAGATTCTCCTGACTTCAGGTCTGGTACTCTATCCACTGTGCCACCTAGCTGCCCTGCTGAAATAGATTTGCAAAATAAGAGTTTCAACTCCTACAGGAAAATAAACCTTTATTTTAAAAATAAACTTTTCTTAAAAATAAAAGATGCATGTATCAGTGTATGTGTACATATAAATACATGTATAGAAAGTTTGCGAATTTTGGTCCTATTTAAACTTGTATTGTCAAGGCTAATCATCAAAAGATAAAAAGGGCTATCACAGGGAAATGAAGGTGATCTAAAAAAGACATCAATGTAAAAATTTTTTAAAAGAAGAGCTCTCCAAGAGTAGGTGAAGTTCTGTAGGCACTTTGAAATAAAATCCTGAGAACCTTACTAGAACCTGAAAGGACTCTACCTTAGATCTCCTCCCACTCAGATCCACCAAAAATCCTGTGACAACAGTAGCAAACAACTGAAAATTAGGGGCTGCCCATCAAATGGGTAAGAGATGAAAAAGTAATAGCATGTGAATGTAATAGAATATTATTGTGTCATGAAAAAGGATAAGAGGGTGAAACCTGGGTACCTTGTCTGAACAGATGAAGAGGAAAAAGAACAGATCAAGGAGAACAATTTATACTACACTGAAAAAACAAACAAGCGTCCAGGTGGTGTGATGAATGGATGGCAAGGCCTGGAGTCAGGAAGACCTGAGTTCAAATCCTACCTCAGACACTTGACACTAGCTGTGTGACCCTGGGCAAGTCACTTAATCCTGTTTGCCTCAGTTTCCTCATCTGTAAAATGAGCTGGAGAAGGAAATGGCAAACCACTCTGGTATCTTTGAGGAAACCCCAAATGGAGTCACAGAGGGTCAGACGCAACTGGAAAATGATTTAACAACAACAACAACAACAACAACAACAAAACCCTAAACAACTTCAAAAGCCATAAGAACTCTCATTAATTCAGGGACTGATGATGAAATGAGCATCTCACTTCCTGACAGAGATGGGATAAAGAATGAGATATACATTTCTGGTCATGGCCAACGTGGGAATTGTTTTGCTTCATTATGCATATTTGTTACAAGGGCTTTGTTTTTCTTATTTCAATGGCAGGGGGTAGAAAGGGAAAAAAGTAGATTTTTATTTATTGAGAAATTTTTATTTTTATTTTTTTGCAAGGCAATTGAGGTTAAGTGACTTGCCCAGGGTCACACAGCTAGTAAGTGTCAAGTGACAGAGACCAGATTTGAACTCAGTTCCTCCTGACTCCAAGGCTGGAGCTCTATCCACTGTGCCACCTAACTGCCCCTTTTATTTTATTTCTTAAAGCATGTGACTAAAGCTCAAAGCATTTTGAAGAATCGTTGGTAGTGAGGATGCAAAGATAATTAGGGCCTTGGATGATATTTTGGAAAAGTTTCACTTCTACAGGAAATAAAAACAATCCATCTTCATGTATCAGGTGTTATTATCTATTTGGCATTTGAAGTTCGTCACCACCTGTCCGCTGTCTCCCTTTCCAGTCTAATTATGCACTACTCCCCTTCAGGAACTGTAGCCCAATCATACTGTCCTCCATGCTGTTCCTCATGTGTGATATCCATCACCTGACCTTGAACTGGCTGCTCCCCAGGCCAGAAATGCTCTCCCTCCTCTTCACTCTTAGGTTCCCCTGTCTCAACTCAAGCGCCATCTTCTGCAGGAAGACTCTTCCAGTCCTTCTCTTCCCCTTCTCCATAACTCCCTTCCTCTCTCAAACCTCTCAGGCCTTCACCTCTAAGGTTATGTTGAATCTACTCTCTTTGTCCCTTGTACATGCCTCTAAATGCACATTTTAGAATGGAAACTCCCTGAGGGCAGGGATGGTTTTCTATTTTTTGTTTTGCATCCCCAACTCTTAGCCCAGTGCCCTGACACACAGTGTTATTGGTTTTTTTAAAAAAAGACAACCACCATTTATTGTTTATTAAATGCTTGTTGATTGATTAATTGATATCTTATGGTTTTGTTTTCAGAAAAGCCTGGGCTGCTGCTGTTCTGATATTAAAGAAACATAAGAAAACTGCTTTCAATCCACTGTCACCATGAATTCCTCAACCAACTGCACAAATGCCTCCTCCATAGTACTTTCCATTGTCTGGCAGTACCCCAAAGAACCGCAGTCATTTGTGTAGAGGCCAATTGCGACAAATGGTAAATAGCTATTTGCTGACATTGGTTCATTCTTCAGCATCTCCTTCTTTCCTGGAAGCCCTTCTAGAATGGAGTGTAACTTATTTCTGGAAGGATCCAAGACCCAGTCCCAAAACATCTTGGCAATGTAAAGTAAAAACAAAGACTACTTCTCTAAAACTGATAAGCCATCCTACCATTGCTTCTTCCTTAGATAAGGAATAAGAGAGACCAAGCCTTGTTTCAAAGTGCTAGACCAGAAAGCCGCCTCTATTTTCGGTTCCGGTGCCTTTCATTTCTCTCCATTTGAGTGCTTGCATTATCTTCTCCATTTCCTGTGGGCAGATGCCCTTTCTTTCCACTGCCTTGCTAAATTTGGAGTTCCTTAGGCCCGCTCTTGCAAATACTGCTCCTCTATTCCTGGGTGCAGCTGTCTGAAATTACTGTAAGTCTGGGGTTAGGGTTACTGTACGTGGGGTTGAAACCTCTCCCAGCTCCAGCTTTTTAGAGCTAAGCAGCTTGATCACTCATCACTTTCCAATTAAGCGTGCGCTTTCCTTTGCTTTGCTCCTGCTAGAATTCACAACAGGAGGGAGGAGAAGGGCTGAGGGGAATGGAACTCTTCAGATCAGGCCTGGGGTGTGGGCCCAGAGAAGATTAAACTGAAGGCCCTATGGACCCCAGCCCACCTTCTGTCAGGATAGAGAGACAGGTGTGGGGGCAGGTCTGTGTGGGTAAGAAAGTGCTTGTGTTCATTTGTTTTCATGGCCTAAAAGTAGGTCTGTCACCCATTGTTTTGGGGAGAGCCATATCTGTAAGGGTTGAGATGGTTAAGTAAGTCAGTCAAGTTATCATGGTTTTTATCATGTTTTCAGTCACGTTGTCAAACGCTTTCAATGAAGATGAACGCAACAGCTGCTGTACTGATGGTAAATTCTTCAACTAGAAAAGGCCAAAGGAAAAAAAAAGCCAAGACCAAAGTGGAGGGAGTGTTGGTGTATGATCGTTTGTTCGCAGGTGATTCTGCACTCAATGCAGCCTCTGAAGCGGAGATGCAACAAAGTATGGCTCGATTATCATCTACTTGTGCTAATTTTGGCCTAACAATTAACACCAAGAAGACACAGGTGCTCCATCAGCCACCGCCACACCACCCATATGTGGAACCATTAGTTACAGGAAATGGAGAAGGTTTGAATGGTGTGGATAAGTTCACTTCCCTGGCAGTATACTTTCTAGGGGTGTACACCTTGATAATGAGGTTGACCCATGCATTGCCTGTGCTAACTCAGTGTTTGGGAGGCTCCAAAGGAAAGTGTGGTAGACTGACTACCAAACTGAAGGTCTGCAGAGCCATTGTGCTGACCTCACTGTCGCATGCCTGTGAAACCTGGACAGTCTACCAGCATTGTGCCAGGAAACTGAATCACTTCCATTTGAATCACTTGCCTAAAAGACTATTTTATGGAGAACTCACACAGGGCAAGCGTTCACGTGGTGGTCAGAAGAAGCGATACAAGGACACTCTCAAGGTCTCTCTTAAGAACTTTGGAACTGATTGTGTGACATGGGAGACACTGGCACAGGACAGCCCAGCATGGCATGCCCGCATCAGAGAAGGTGCTGTGCTCTATGAGCAAAGCAGAACTGAAGTAGATCAAAAGAAACATGAGATGCGCAAATGTAGAGAATCTACCCTAAATGTTCACATGGACTATTTGTGCCCAACCTGGGGTAGAACATTCCAAGATTGCATCGGTCTGATCATCCCCAGGTGGATGCATTGTAACTTGACTCTAACATAGTGATGTCATTTTGGTCCTCTTTGAGAACAAAGGACAACAACCCTTGAGGTCCAAGTTATCCCACCCTACTTAAAGTAAGTGATAAGATGACACATCCCAATACCTTAACCAAGTGAGAACATGTTCAATTAAGAAATCAAAGGCTTTGGTTTAAGGTTGGAAAAAATCCTTGATGATCAGAGTGATTCTGAACAGGAAGACTATTTGGATTGGCTGAGGAAACTTGGTCAAATCTTGTGGTTGTGATACCAAGAGATTCAAAGAAGTCCGGAGGAGAGTGCTCCAGCTTAACCCCTGAGAAGAAATCAAGTGGGGGGAAAAGAGCAGAACCCTGTGCCTTGGTCTCCTCCCTAACCCCCTTTGACAGGAGGAGGATCTCATGAACCTTGGAAGACAGGAGGACTTTCCACCTTCCCATCATTGTCCTAGCTGTGTCCTTGGATCAGCTGATGGCAGTGTCTGCATTGGTATTCAAGGATAAAATGGATACAGTTCTATAAAGAGCCTTGCAAAAAGCTATATCATACCTAGGGGTATACTAGAGCCAGCTCAAACCAGCTTGCAAGAGTCAATTGTTGGGGCAGCTAGGTGGCGCAGGGGATAGAGCACTGGCCCTGAAGTCAGGAGGACCTGAGTTCAAATCCGGCCTCAGACCAAACACTTGACACTAGCTGTGTGACCCTGGGCAAGTCACTTAGCCCCAGTTGCCTAAAAAACAAAAAATAAGAGTCAATTGTTAAATGTTCAGTGTAAGTACTTACACTTTGGAAATCTCCAAAACTACAAATCAGGTTTGATTATTTTTTTTTGTTGTTGATTGTTTAAACTTAAGAAAGTAATAGAGAAATGTAGACAATTCAGATTAATGTTAAAAGCGTACCATTCACACATTTTATTTCCTCCCTGGAGAGCCTGTTGTTAAACATTTAACAAGACACTCATAAGGGGAACATCTTCAGGATTCCAGCAAGAGAACTTCGAGGAGCTGTGAGTTACCCCTTTGCCGCATGTGTTCTCTATGCTTGGACCCACTTTCCATTGGTGTCTGTATGTATTAGTAGGAGACTATGTCACAAACTTTGGGGGGGATTTTTCTATCAACTACACCACTTAAGTAAAAACCTCTTTTCTAAAAGCTAATTGATTGACCCAGCAATAGCACTTCTAAGGCTGTATCCCAAAGAGATCGTAAAAATGGGAAAAGGACCCACACGTACAAAAATATTTACAGCAGCTCTTTTTGTGGTGGCCAAGAAATGGAAATTGAGGGGATGCCCATCAATTGAGGAATGGCTGAACAAGTTGTGGTATATGAATGTAATGGAATACTATTGTGCCATAAGAAATGATGAGCAGGCAGACTTCAGACAAACTTGGAAAGACTTGTATGGATTCTGAGTAAGCAGAACCAGGAGAACATTGTACACAGTAACAGCCACACTGTGTGATGACTAACTTTGATAGACTTAGCTCTTCTTAGCAATGCAAGGATCTTAGACATCTCCAAAAGTCTCATTATAGAAAATGCTATCCACATCCAGAGAAAGAACTACAGAGTTTGAATGCAGATTGAAGCATACTATTCGTTCTTTTTTCTTCTATTTTGTTTCTTCTTTCTTATAGCGCCTCCTATTGGTTCTAATTCTTCTTTACAACATGACTAATGTGAAAATATATTTAATAGGAATGTATATGTAAAACTTAGATTGCATGCCATCTTGGGGAGGGAGGAGAGGAGGGAGGTGGAGAAAATTTAAAACTTGAAAGCTTATGGAAGTGAATGTTGAAAAGCAAAAATAAATTAATTAGTTAAAAAAAGAACAAGATTAAATACTACTTTTTGGAAAATAATTTTGTGAGTCCTTTCCCCTACTAGAACCTTTCCTGTTGGACTATATCCAACTTATCCTTTATATATCTTGAATGTACATGATTATTTGTTTGTTTCCCACTTTAGAATGTGAGCTTCTTGATGGCAGGGATCATGCACGTATATTTTTGATATCCCAACACTTAGCACAATAGCTGGCACATAATGAGCATTTAATAAATGCTTACAAATTAATTTTAAAAAAATATAATTGAGTTTGGTTGATTACTTGATTATTAATTGATAATCCAGATTGAGAAGCACACCGGTGGGGACCTGTGAGATATAGCACTGAGAAAGACAACCGTTTACCCCCTTAGAGATACCTCCTTAGAGCCTTGAGCAGACCTAGTAACAACACTCTGGAGACCCAACTCATCAGTACTAGTAGAGTTGGGATAGCTGCCTCAGATTATATCATTCCTACTACTGATCAGAGGTGACAAATTTAGAGGGTATGAATGGAACCAACTGTGCTCTTAGCACCTAGTTAGCACAAATAAGAAGTAACCAGATGGCTAGAGTGAGCTCCTTCCCCTCAACCACCACTGTGGGCATCAGCCTCAAGCCAGCATCCTACATGGTGATCCAGCTCCTCCAAGAACTGAGGACAAGCTGCACAGTATTTATCTCACACTTTATCGAGAGTACATGAGCACAGCACAGAAATTCCTAGTTACAGCTGTGCCATGCTATTAATGTGGTGTTTATGTGTGTATACACATAATGAATCTGATTGGTAACCTCTAGATACTTGTGCTAAGTCTGGTTTTGTCTATTCTGTCCCCCAAATTTGTAACTGATACATTATCTCCCAAGATTGTGAACTTTACTGGAGTAGAGACTTTTGTTGTTAAGTTGTTTTCTGGTTATGTCTGACTCTCTGTGATCCCATTTGGGGTTTTCTTGGTAAAGATACTGGAGTGGTTTGCCATTTCCTTCTCCAGCTCATTTTACATATGAGGAAACTGAGGCAAAAAGGGTTAAGTGACTTGTCCAGGGTTACTCAGCCAGTGGATGTCTAAGGTCAAATTTAAACTCAGGAAGATGAGTCTTCCTGATTCCAGGTCAGGCACTCTATCCACTTTGCCACCTAGCTGTCCCCAGAGTAGGGACTAGAGTTTATCTAAACTTTGCCAACTCTCACAGCACTTACTCAAGAGCCCTTACACATCACAGAACCCTTATTAATTACAGAGATCAAAATCTACCTGCTAATGTTATGATCTTAAGGATTATTCCCTCATAACGATCAACTAAGGGCCTTCCTGCTTCTCCTGTTGCAGCCCCTCTCATTTCCAATACTAGCCCAGAGGCTGATTCTGGAAGTAAGATGATGAGAGGATTTTAAAGAGAGAGTCCCCTAAGGCAGCCTTTCAAACTAGCTTTTTATGTGGGCAAATGTCTTCTACCATTCAATCAACAAATATTTATCAAGCATCTTACTATGTGTTAGGCACTATGGCTACAGAGGATAGACACAAAGATAAAAATGAAACCATTCATGCCTTTAAGGAGCTTAGATAGAAAAGTGGGTAGATGGATGGATAGATAGATGGATAGATAGATGGATGGATAGATAGATGGATGGACAGCTGGATGGATGGATGGATGGATGGATCAGACAGACATACAGACAGATAGGTAAATGGATAGATAGATAGATACAGACGGACAGATAGGTAGATGACAGGCACTGGGTCAAATGCCAGGAATACAAATACAAGCAAAAAGAGAGATAGTCCTTGCCCTTAAGGAGTTTATACTTTAAATGGGAGAAAACAATGCACAAGAGGGAGTTGAAAGGGTGCAGAGAAGGTACCCATGTGAGGCAAGGTAGAAAAGTCTATAGAGGTAGGAGCAGAGCTGAGAAAGAAGTGAGCTGTGGCTGGCCCAGGCACTCCCTTAAATGGGCATTGCAGAGAGGAACTAGCCAATGGGAGGAAGGGACTGACCCCAAGGGCATTGGCATCTCCAGGGTCAGCTTATATTCTGTTGGGGGAGATGACATGTACCTACATAAGATCGTACATCTCATGTGTATGGGGTGTTCAGGAGGACTAGCACCTCTGGTGTGAGGGCTTGCTAAATCCTTTTCAGGGCTTCTCATCCACCTTTGGTGTCCACCCGCTACCCAACTCTCACCTACGGCTCCAAGAAGCTGTGGCAAGTACAGTGGCTACACTGCAGTAAACCATCGTGGCAGAGTTGGCTAATTCAGGTTGAGGGTAACCGACAGGTCTCAAACCTGAGGCCTGTGAGTTAGGGGGATATCTACTCCAAGCATGTGAACACATGTAGAGGTGGATGAGAACAATTTGCTCCAACAACCAAGAAGGCAGCTAAAGCAGATGCCGTAGAGCACTTAAAGCTTGGTCAGCATCGAAGATGCCAAGGTCATCCACTGCATCCCAGGCCAACTCCAGGCATCTTGACTTTTGTCCTGCCACTGGACTTTGATAACTCAGGAACAGAGAGTGAGGCTGATGACTTTATGCAACTCTGCCTCATTTATATCCAATTCATTATTAGTCATCACCCATGATGTCATTGGTCCTTTTTGAAAACCAAGAACAAACAAGAAGATGGAAGTACAAAGTAGTTCATTAACAGGTAGTTAGACAGGGGGATCAGTTAGGAGATCATGAAAGACATAATGCCCATATTATGCAGTCTATTTTAATATAGACAATATTAGAGTAGGAATGTGGATATTTAATGTGCAAGTGTTAGAAATGAGCTGACGAGGCAGATAGGTAGTTCAGTAGATAGAGCACCGGCCCTGGAGTCAGGAGGACCTGAGTTCAAATGTGACCTCAGACACATGCTACTCACTAGCCATCACTTAACCCCAATTGCCTCGCCAAAAAAAAAAAAAAGGGGGGAAATGAACTGACAACAATTCTAGGAGAGGGTTACTTGAATTGTTTTACCCCATGGGGTATAATGACAGGGCAGGGGAGACTGAGCTCCTGAAAGTTACTACAAGGATAGCATGGGAATAATGGAAAAATGAGGATAAAAAAGATATTCTACAAAAATGGAGCATAGAAAACATGTGGAAATTAGATTCATGACTGATGTAGGTTGTTGCATGGGGTCAGTCAGAGTAAGAGTATGTTATTTTTAATATCAAAAATAGGGATGGGGGGGAAGCTAGGTGGCACAGTAGATAGAGCACTGGCCCTGGAGTCAGGAGGACCTGAGTTCAAGTCTGGCCTCAGACACATAACATTTACTAACTGTGTGACTCCAGGCAAGTTACATAACCCCTAATTGCCTCACAAAAAGAAAATATTAGGGATGGGGGTTAACCTGTTATTTCACTGCTATAGGGAATTCCCAGATGAGAAAATACCCTCTATCAATGCAAGTTGGCAACTTCTCTGCAATTTAGTCTCAGAGTATTTCCTAAAGTGCTGAATGGTTAAGTGACTTGCCCAAAGTCTCACAGCAATATGTATCAGAGGCAGGACTTAAACCCAGTCTTCATGGTCAGCTCTCTATCCATTACATCTTAAATAGCTTAGCTTAAATTTATGTAGCTCTAAGGTCAGCCCCAAAAGGCTTGAAAGCAGGGAACAGCCACCACTTGTTCCAGCTGCCCCCCCCAAAAAAAAGGTCTAGGGAAGAGAAACTTGATAAGGGGTGTTGGGAGAAAAGCAGGGAAGCTGCCATGTAGGAGTTCATAGAATTCCACAGAATCACAGAAGCTACCTTTTGGAAGAGACTCAGGCCATCTTGTCTAATATCCACAACTGAACGAGCATCTCCGTTGCAACACACCTTACAGATTGTCTTCAAGCCTTTCCTCGAAAAAGACCAATGAGGAGGACCATGACTCCCCCAATTTTACTTCAGGTCAGCTCTAATTCTTCTAATAATTTCCCATTATAAACGTAAAGACTTGACTCTGTAATTTCCGCCCACTGTTCCTATTTCTACTTTCAGGGCCAAGATGGGCAAGGCAAATCTGTATTTCTCCCAACAGCCCTTCAAATATTTGAAGACAACCTTCTTTCTCTCCACAACCCGCCCCTCCCCACATAACTCTTCTCTTCTCTGGATGAAACATCATCAACCAATTTTCGTATAGCACAGTCCCAAGGCCCTTCAGCATTCTACTTAGCCTCTTGTGAATGTTCTCTTCCTTATCTGTGCCCCTCTTAAAATGCAGAGTACAAAAGAACACAATATTCTAGATGTGATCCCTTATTTTCCCATAGCTTTGATACCTTTGAGGACAACAATTAGGCCTGGAACCAAGACACTCACTGGGCGTCCAGACACTAGAGATCTTACTCTTTCAGTGTGTAAGAGAACCAAACAAAATACCTCCTGTTTTGGACTTGGGGATGGGGGGTTGGTCGGAGTAAGGGTAGAGCAGCAAGGAAGGAGAAGGGGAAGAAGGAGATTTTTTTTCTTCTCCCCTGAGGACTGGAACTGCAGGAAACATCTGACCTGGGGAGTGTATTAGGAAGTAGAACTGAAGACAGCTGCTAACATGCTGATTGTGTTAACCTATGACAAGCTAATGTGAATAATGAGCCTTTACTTGTAATTATCTTCCTGAATGTAGTTTGTACCCAAGATTCTCTTGGTCAACAACTGACTGTAGATGTGGGTGGGGCTCACTGAGTGAGGGTCCTGGGGAGAAGGAAACCCTGTGGAAAGAGTAATAGAAGAAGGGAAAGGGAAAAAACCATGGATCCAAGGGCATGGTCTTTGAAAGAAGAAACTCTATTCTTATTCCTTGAGGTGGTGGGGAAGGCAAGAAGTTATCCAAGAATCTTCTGGTGGTTCTACACACTATAATGAGTGCTGATCTTGTATTCAGAAGAGACTTGGGTTTGAATACTGTCTCTAATACTTACTGATTGCTTGACCGGAGCAAATCACTTAACTTCTGTGAAGTTCAGTTTCCTAATATATAAAATAGGAATATTTGTTATACCTTCCCTTTAGGGTTGCTCTCCCAACCCAAGCCAAACTGCTATTCAAAATGGCAGAGTGGGTCCCCAGAGAGCAAGGGTTCCCTCAGGGTTCTATCATTAGGTAACCCAGAATAGCTGAGATTTCTAATACTATTGCTATTGAACCCCTGATTAACCAACCAATCAATTAGCTTTTACAAAAGCATTCAGCTTTTACTGAAAAGGTATAAAAGTACGGACAGAAATTACAAAAATGTCCTCTCCACTCCCTCCTCCCCCATGAGGTTATACTTTTTTATTTTCACATACTTGGGCTCAAGCTGAAAGAACAAGTGTACTGAGGCATACATGTAGAGAATATGTGGGACCTAGAGGGTCCTCAAAATTTCTTTTTCTTCCTTTTAGGATTCCCTACAAAGTTCACAATGATCCCTTATTGACCCCTTGTAGAACTTCGTGTCTTGACTTCAGGGTCAATCCACTTTTGGGCTAGAACAAGTTGGGTAATCCTCAGGTTTGGTTCCTCTCCAGACTGAAGTTACTGATGCTATTGGAACTGGTGGTCTCTTCTACTTGACACTCTGGTTGCTTGGAGGATCTTGGATGACTCTTCTGATGACTGAGGGAGCTAGGAAGCTGGAAAGGATCCCTGTATGTTCAGACTCCATTCTGGTATTATCACCAGCTCTTCTGGCTCTGACTGTCATCACACAGCTCTAGTCCTTCAGTCATTCATGGCCAGAAGAAGGCTCACCAAGATTCTAGGTGAAAGGAGGCCAAAATATTGTGCATGGCTCTCATGACTAGTCATTCCATTACACAATGGTATCAATAGTATTTGCCTAACTATGAAGCAAATGAAATAACTTATGTAAAGTGCTTTGTAAACCTTGAAGCATTATATAAGCATTGGTTGTTATTATTGTGTTACTATATGCAAAGATCCTTGCTGGTTGTCAGAGAAGGTGGGGTGTGACTACCTATATCAAGCCTCGCTATCCCAACCTCATCAAACACACACAAGACCAACAGGTGCACACAGTAGGCACTTAATGAATGCTTGTTCAATTTAATTGATTTAATAAACTGTTATGTAACCTGTGACCCAGAAGCAAAGTTCTAAGTGTATACACAGACCAGGTTCAACCTTGGGAGATTCTTACACAATCTCTCTTTTTGATTCATGTTGATATCCAGGGCTTCCCTTAGGAGCATCAGAATATGATTTGTATCTAGAGGAATTCATAGAAAAGAGGAAAAGTCTTTCAAAATTGTTGTTCTTTATATTACTATTTTTACAATATGATAAATATTTTAGATGCCCAGAAGAGAACAGAAGTGTAGAAGGGAACACAAAAAAATGGAGCATTGTATTGCTACCTTGTTAAATTATATGTATAAAAGAATGACATATTATAATTATAACTATATATACACACATATCTTTCTTTAAAAATAAACTGGATATGCCAGAAGTTTATAGTTCCTTACATAAACTTCTTTCTTGCTCTTTGATGAAGTGTTTGCATTTGTTGATAATATTTACATTTACAATAAAAAAAGAAAATTAATTTTTTAAAAATAAAGGGTCCTCAGCTCCTATACAGATGCTTAGATTAATAAAACATCAACTAGGGGTCAGGTTTTATATAACCTGGAAATTAATGCAAAAGAATTGCACCTGAGTCCATAAGCAATCAAGACAATTCTTCTTCCTGCTCCCATGAGTCTTACTATCCAGGGATCTATATATACCTCTAGATCTATAGTACTACCTTGGATGGACCCTGGAAAATAAAAGTACTAGAATCACTACAGAGCTGTTCTTCACCCCGATCCTCTTTCTTGGAACCTACACAACCCATATAACTCACATAACAATAAAAGACAAGGTCTAGCTTTGCTCAAACTTATCTTTTTTCCCCCTTGATGACATCCTTCTTCCCCAGATCCAACTCCTATATCTTCCAAGAATTCCTATACTTGGTTCAAGAACTTTACATGATCCAGAAAATCCTCCACTAGGCCCAGAAACTAGATCCAAATACTTCCAGATCCCCTTTCCCCAACCCTCCAATGGGTCCAAAAATTTCTCTCCTACATGACTCCCTGAAAGGGCTATATGACTACAAGGGCATACCTTCAGGG
This sequence comes from Vombatus ursinus, assembly GCF_900497805.2. NCBI lineage: Eukaryota > Metazoa > Chordata > Mammalia > Diprotodontia > Vombatidae > Vombatus > Vombatus ursinus. The sequence goes on from NW_020940527.1 coordinate 23,699,341, forward strand.
AAATACATGTGTGTTCAACTGACCTCTTTCTATTTGACCTTCTAGGTCAGATTTTCCTCTCCGGCTTTTCCTTTTAAAGGCCATTCCCAAAGATGTATCCTTGATGCATTAACTGGTCATGAATCAATCAATCATTCTCCATGTGGCACCAATGGGGAAACCCAAGACAAAGCAAAGAACTCACACCCTATCAAGGAGACATCATTAATGCCAGAACAAATTCTTCGCCAACAGAGGGGAGAGTGGAATGAGATTCCCATACCCTGTATGAGGAGACATCATCAATGATATAACAAAGTCTTTGCCAGTGAGGGCAATAAGGAAAATAACCAACTGGGCACACCTACTATAGTTAAATATGGAAGTAACCCACTCATTCTTTAAGATTAGGTTGTTTTTCTGAGGTACCACCTCACACCTATCAAACTGGCTAATATGACAAAAAAGGAAAATGTTGGATGTTAGGGAGGATGTGGGAAAAATGAGACACTAATGCACTGTTGGTGGAGTTATGAACTGATCCAACCATTCTGGAGAAGAATTAAGAACTATGCCCAAAGGGCTCTAAAATTGTGCATACCTTTTGATCCAGCAATACCACTGTAGGGCCTATAACTCAAAGAGATTCCAGAAAAGGGAAAAGGACCTATTTGTCCAAAAATATTTATAGTAGCTCTTTTTGTGGTAGTTAAGAATTAGAAATTGAAGGAATATCTTTCAATTGGGGAATGGCTAAATAAGCTGTGATATATGATTGTAATGGAATATTATTGTGCTATAAGAAATGGCAAGCAGGATGATTTCAGAAAAACCTGGAAAGACTTACATGAACTGATGCATAGTAAAGTAAACAGGACCAGGAGAAAGTTATATATAGTAACCGTAATATTGTTCGCTGATGAACTATGAATAACTTAGCTAGTCTCAGCAATACAATGATCTAAGGCAATCCCAAAGAAATAATGATGAAGTATACTATTCAACTCCAGAGAAAGAACTGATATTGTTTAAGTAAAGACTAAAACATGCTATTTTTCAGTCTCTTTCATTTTTTCTTTTATTCGATTCTTCTTTTACAAAATGACTAATATGGAAATGTTTTCATAATTGCAGATTTATAAGCTACATCTGATTGCTTATGGCCTCAGGCAGGAGGGAGGGGAGGGAGGAATAGAATTTGGAACTCAAGACTTTAAATAAAAATGTTAAAAAAATTAGGTTGTTTAATCTCCAATTAGTTTTTAATATGTTTCTTTGGTCCCTTATTAAATACAATATTGATTGCATTGTGATCTGAAAAGGATATTTTTAATATTTCTGCTCTTCTGTTTTTAACTATAAATTTTTTTTTTTTAGTGAGGCAATTGGGTTAAGTGACTTGCCCAAGGTCACACAGCTAGTATGTGTCAAGTGTTTGGTCTGAGGCCGGATTTGAACTCAGGTCCTCCTGACTTCAGGGCCGGTGCTCTATCCACTGCACCACCTAGCTGCCCTAACTATAAAATTTTTATGTCCTAATATATGGTCCATCTTTGTAAAGATACCATGAACCACTAAGAAAAAGGTGTAGTCTTTTCTACAGAGAGGAGGGAGGGGGAAGGAAGAAAAAACAATTAAAAAAAGAAATTTACATGATAAATTTATAACACATTTAAAAGGAATTGCAAATTATACATGATAGATTTGCAGTTTCAAGTGAACTCATCTTTTTGTTTTTCTATAATGTTAGGGAAATACTTCCTCATTTTATTGATACCTTTTGTTTTTTACATAACAATCATTTTTTGGCCTACAGCCTCCCCACTACACTCTGATCCCCCGTTGAGCTTGTGATAAAGAAATCAGTTGAACAAAACCAACCGACAAAAACAATCTCATCTGACACTGTATATGACATTCTGCAACCATAATATCCCACTTCCTCTTTACTGAGAGGAGAAATGTTTCATCGTTTGTTGTCCAGAACCAAAATTGTTCATTGCAAGTAATCTGAGTTCAGTTACCTTTTAGTCTTGTTTTCATTTACTCTGTTATAGTTATTGAGTATATTGTTTGCTTTGTTCTCCTTTCTTTTCTTTGTTTCACTTTATCATACAAATCTTCTCATGTTTCTCTGAATTTCTCATACCCATAGTTTCTTAATGTCACAATAATATTCCATTTGATTCACATAATTATGGTTGTTCAGTCATTCCCCAGTAGATGGCTACCCAGCTTGGTTCCAGTTTTCTGCTCCCTCAGGATGATGCTGTGAATATTTTGTTACATTAGGCACCTTTGTCTCTGTCAATAACTAATTACTATATAGAGAGATTATTGGGTCAAAGACAATGGACAGTTAAGTAACTTTTTCCACAGAATTCCAAATTGTTTTTAAGAATGGTTGGACCAGGGGAGGAGATGGATATTCAATGAAATAGGGGACTTCCAAACCTTCCTGATAAAAAGACCAGAGCTCAACAGAAAATTTGATCTTCAAATACAAGAATCAAGAGAGACATAGAAAGGTAAATGGGACAGAAAGAAACAACATGTTATTAACATGGGCAAACTGTTTACATCCCTACAAGGGAAGATGACACTCATAACCCTTGATAACTGTATTGTTATTACACCCTGTTAAAGGAGTATACATAAAGGGAGTGGATATAAGTTGACTTTGATGTAACAATAAAAAAAAACTAATCAAGTGTGTTAAATGGATTCAAGTAAGTGGATTAATCTGATTTAGCTAAGAAAATGTACTGAGAAAAAAAGGAAAGGAGGAGGCAGACAAGGGTAAATTACATTACAGGAAAGGGCACAGAAACCTATTACAGCAGAAAGAAAGAAGGGAGGGAGATGAATATTGTTTGAACTTTCCTTTCATCAGATTGGGCTCAAGAAGGTGATAACATAATCAGTTAGGCACTGATATTGATGGACTTGGCCCTTCTCAGAGGTGCAGGGATCTAGGACATCTCCAGGGGCCTCATAATGGAAGGTGCTGTCCACATCCAGGGAGGGAACTGTGGAGTTTGGGTGCAGATCGAAGCATACTATTTGCTATTTTTTTTTCTTCTGTTGTGTTTTGTTTCCTCTTTCTGGTGGTTCCTCCTATTGGTTCTAGTTCTTGCAACATCACTGGTGTGAAGATATGTTTAATAGGAGTATATATATGTAGCCTACATCAGATTGCCACTGTCTTGGGGAGGGAGAGAAAAGTTTGGGACTCAAGAGCTTGTGGAAGTGATTGCTGATAAATCAAAATAAATTAATTTAAAAAAAAGAATGGTTGAACCACAAACATTCTGGAGAGCAATTTGGAACTATGCCCAAAGGGCTACAAAAATGTGTATACCCTTTGACCCAGCAATATGACTTCTAGATCTGCATCCCAAAGAAATCATAAAAATGGGAAAAGGACCCACATGTACAAAAATATTTATAGCAGCTCTTTTTGTGGTGGCCAAGAATTGGAAATTTAGGGGGTATCCATCAACTGGGGAATGACTGAACAAGTTGTGGTATACAAATGTAATGGAATACTATTGTTCTGTAAGAAATGATGAGCAGGTAGACTTCAGAAAAACCTGGAAAGACTTATATGAATTGATGCTGAGTGAAATGAGCAGAACCAGGAGAACATTGTCCACAGTAATAGCCACATTATGTGATGACTGACTTTGAGAGACTTAGCTTTTCTCAGCAACGCAAGGATCTAAGACAACTCCAAAAGACTCACAATGGAAAATCCTATCCACATCCAGAGAAAGAACTTTGGAGTCTGAATGCAGATGGAACCTACTATTTGCTCTCTTTTTTTGTTGTTGTTTTGTTTTGTTTCTTCTTTCTTGTGGTTCCTCCCATTAGTTCTAATTCTTCTTTACATCATGACTAATGTGAAAATATGTTTAATATGAATGTATATGTAGAGCTATATCAGATTGCATGCCTTCTTGGGGAGAGGTGGAGTGGGAGGGGGAGAAAATTTAAAACTCAAAATTTTACGGAAGTGAATGTTGAAAATTAAAAACAAATAAATTAGTTACAAAAAAAGAAAAGAATGGTTGGACCAATTCAGAGCTTCACCAATATTGTATTAGTATCAGGAGATAAATTAACATCAAGATACTCATCCTCCTACATCTTAGTGCCTTCCCTCTGAAACTACTCCTAATTTATCCTGTCTATATTTTGTTTCCATGTAGTTGTATGTGTGTCATCTTCCCCATTAAACTATAAGTTCTTTGAGAGCGATTTGTATCCCCAACTCAGCCTGGTGCCTGGCAAATAGTGGTCCTTAATAAATACTAGATTACTTGACCTGTCTTGTGTATTTACAATAGTAGTACAAGTTAATTGGCACAGTGGTTAGTCACTGGATTTTGAGTCAAATGCCTCCTAAGACACTTATAGACTTTATGGCCCTGGACAAGTCACTTAACCTAAATAAGTTTCAGTTTCCTCATCTGTTAAAATGGGGATAATAACAACACCTACATCATAGAGATGTTGTGAGAATTAAATAAAACAACATATATAAAGTGCTTTACAAACCTTCAAACACTATGTAAATGCTAGCTATGACTATTGGTATTTACTTCTGGTTCCAAATAGACATTTTGCTTTTCTATCCCCAAGTCCAACCTCAGCATCCAGTTGGCTAGTTGGTTATCTATGCTTGAGATCAACCATTGGGTTTCAAAGATCAAAAAAAATAATAATGGGAATAAGAAAAATATTAGTAGCTCACAAATATATATCTTTTTGCACATAACAAGACACTTTCCTTAAAACAAGGTGAGTAAACAATTTATTTTACAGATATTATTATCCAGATTCTACAGTTAATGAAACTGACATTAAAAGAGTTGGTAAAGTCACCAACATGGCTAGCAAGGGTTAGGACCAGGACTCAAACCCAGGTCTTCTGGCTCCAAATTCATGCCTTTTCTAATACCTTTTCAGAGATATTTCAAAAGAGTCTGACAGCTTCCTCAGTTTTACCAGAGGCTGTAATTTTGGATTCAAGTCCTTGCCCAAGAGATGGGCTTGGCCTCTGCATTCTTGAATTCTTATTTCGACTCTTTGCTTTGTTCATTAAGCCTAAGATATCAGGTCACTTGTGGATTGAGACACATAGAGGCCAAGACACAGATATAGAGACAGAGACACAGAGACAGGGAGAAAGATTACACAAAAGGTCCAATTAATTTGAGTTTTAAAATATCTAGTCAATAAGAACAACAGTAGATATGTTATGCTATACTTCAATGCCACATTGGGGGCTAATTAAGGCAAAATAAAGAAAGAAGTTGAGAGAGGAGGAGAAAGAGGCAAAGACAAGGATGAAGCAGAAGATGATGAAAAAGAAAAGACCAGAGGTTGGAAACAGAGACAGTGAAGGAGAAAGAGGGGGGAAAGACAGAATGATACATATTCAGTAGAAGAAGAATGAGGAAAGGAAAGGGAGAAAGACTGATTCGGAGGTGACCGTTAGGCAAGATTAACTACTCTTTGAAGGCTTTACTTCTTTGCTCGATGAGGCTGTGACTTTTATGAAGATTGAGGTTTCTCCCTCAGAAACACAAATGATTTAATTCACCATCATTCTTAAACTTTCAGAGGTTTCTATTTGAATAAGGTAACTAGTTAAGCAACTCAATAAATTATTCTCTGGGTTGCAGTGGTAGTGATCCCTGCAATATCAGGGAGGACTAAATAAATTGAGCCAAAGACCAGATTAGATGGAAGACTCCCCACCCCTAATGTTGACAAATCTGTTGATTACTATTTTTCACTTTTCAATGCTTGTTTTGGTATAAATTCAACCAAGTTGCAGTTTTCCATCACATACATGCACATACACACACACACACACACACACACACACACACCTCAGCACAAGAGAATAGAGAAGGAAATTAATATACACATGTAACCCAGAGCCATTAATTTGCATATTTGTCTTGTCGAATTATGGGACACCCAGAGCTATTCCTGGGACCGATTTGCATATATCCCCCCTTTCTTTGTGTGTAGTTAGGGAAAGAGGCAGGCATGAAGAGGAATTTGGGATTTTTACTAACTCCTCTAGGTGTCAAAGTTTGGACAATGCCAGCAAGGAGTGATGGATTCTGCAGGGTAACAACCTAAGCCAAGGGAAGTTAATGAACCTGTATCCTGCCTCAGGGAACAGCCTGAGGGTTGCTCAAAGTATGGCATTGCCACAAGGCTTTATCACTCCAGAGGGACATAAGAAGATGGTCTAGCCAGAGATCATATTTCAGTGAGAGAAGTAGCAAGGCATGGTGGAAAGAGGGCTGGTTGTAGAGGAATAATATCTGGGTAGGAGAAAGATCACTTGACTTGGAGTCAAGAATACTTGGGGTAGAGGGCAGCTATGGCCCTAGAGTCAGGAGGACGTGAATTCAAATTCAGCCTCATACACTTACTAGCTGTGTGACCCTGAGCAAGTCACTTAACTCCAAATGCACTACCCCCCCCAAAAAAAAGAATGCTTGGGTTCAAATTCCATCTCAGGAACTTAGTATAACTGTGTGACCTTGGACAAATCACTTAACGTCTCTATTTCCTCACCTGTAAAATAAAAGAGTGGGACCTGATTACCTCCAAGGTCCCTACCGGCTCTGAATTCATGATCTTCTGTGGTTCAAATCCCACCTTTAGTCCTGATCCTGGGCAAGTCATGGTATCATAGAACTAGAAAGGACCCTGGCAGTCATCTCATCTGACTCCATCATTTTACAGAGAAGTAACTGAGGTCTAGAGAAGTTAACTGACCTGCCTAAGATAACCTAACCCTTGTACAGCAGAACGAGGATTCAAACCTAGGTGCTTGGACTCCAAATCCCAAACTCTCTTCCCTTGTGCTGTACTGTCTTCAGTTTTCTCACCTGCAAAATGGGGCTAATGATACTTCAATGACCTGCCTTACAGGGTTATCACTACATGAAAAGCCTATGATCTTATGAAAGTTCTGGTTAGAGGTTACCTACTTTCTGAAATACCTGTAGCGCCTCATCTTTGACACTAGAGGGCCCCTTCAGGGCAACTGCCCTCTAGAAATGAAGTACAGAGGGGAGAAGTTTCCAGTGGAGTTTATAGTAAATGGGCTTAGGATGGTGGGAACTCCCTAGCTGGAGGCAGAAAACACCCTTGTACAAGTAACTGACCAGAGGGCAATTGCCTCATCACTGGACTCTCTTTCTAGGGCAGCCAGGAGCTAACCGCCTTTTCTGCCTGGATTTCTCCAGACCCCTACACACCATGAGTCATCCCAAAGAAAAGCCTACTGGGCTTGTGGTTCCAGAGAAACTCTTGGCTGGGGTTTTTAATCAACAACCAAAATGAGCCTCTAAGATCCAAGCGGAAGCTATGGGAAAATGCATGCTTTATGGATCTGTCTGCTGTTATTCTTGCAGAGAGGATGTAAAATCCAGGACAAATTGCAGGGATAGGGGAAAGGAAGGGTGAATTGCAGGCAGGATGGGAGAATAGCTAGGACAAGTAACAAGGCTGGAGAAAGAATTGAGTAGAGGAAGTAGGGAGGAAGGAAGGATGACTGGGGGAGGGTTGGATCAGAACCAGAGGCAAAGTGATAGGCTTCTCCTCTCTGCACATGCAGCCTGAAAGTGTTAAAGGGGAGGCAAGCAGAAGGATGCTGCCTTTGGGCTTCTGCAGGCTGACTGCTTAGTAGGGGGCCCTTGTTCATGGGCCTTCTAGTCAACCTCAGATCCACTCTTATTCACTCTATAAGATTTGGTGACTTTAGTCTTGGGATGATGGCATATAGAGCCGGGAGCAAACACGGAAATAATCAAATCCAGCCTCCGGATTTTACAGTTAAGGAAACTGAGGTACAGTAAGCGCATGTGCCCAAGGGTGCTCATGCTAGATGAAGAGTTTGAATCTAAGCTTTCTGACTCCAGTTCAGTGCTCTTCCCATTCCGTCATAGTGACTCTTGACGCTGCTCCTTCTCTTGGCTGTAAGCATGACATTATTGTCACTAGAGCATGGGACTCTGAGTCAGGAAGACCTGAGTTCAAATCCTGCCTCAGGCACTTATAGCTATGTGACACTGAACAAGTCATTGAATCGATCCCAGCCTCAGTTTCCTCATTTGTAAAATGAGGCTAGCAATAGGATTGTTGGGAGGCTAAAGTGAAACAACATATAAAAGGCTCTTTGCAAACCTTAAATTGCTCTGTAAATGTTGATCATTATAATTACCTGGTTTTGCTGTTGTTGTTCAGTTGTGTCTGACTCTTTGTGACCGCTTTTGGGGTTTTCTTGGCAAAGATACTGGAGTGATTTGCCATTTCCTTCTCCAGCTCATTTTACAGAAGAGGGAACTGAGGCAAACAAGGTTAAGAGACTTGCCCAGGGTCATGTAGCTAGTAAGTGTCTGAAGCCAGATCTGAACTCAGGCTCCAGGTCTGGTACTCTATTCATCGCACCACCTAGCTGCGCCATTACCTGGATCTATAGTAATAACAACACTAATTTTAACAACACATATACAATGCCCATGTATAATACTTTATACTTCTCAAAGTACTTTTGTATAAATTTATTTCATTATTTTGTATCCCCCTCCCTCAAGTGCTGTGAAAGCATGATGGATTTCACTTGAGCATTTAGACCATAGATTTATGTAGGGGAGCAGGGAGTCATGAAATAAAGGAGTCACCCTTTGTGCTTGTGAGTCTTTATAAAAGACAGCCTTTAATGGCAGAGTTGAGCATTTTCTTCTTTTGGAGGAAGACAAGAGTAGCAGAGCTAGGTGGGAGAGGCAGCCTTCCCCTCTAGGATTCCATGGAAGCTACACATCTGTGCTCTTGTACTCATGAAGATAAAGGGAAGAGTCCTTTTTCGATTGATGCAATAACCAACTAAAATTCTAGATCACTGATGATGAAACATGCTAGCCAACCTCTTGACAGAGAGGTGATGGACTCAAGATACACATCGAGACAGAGGTTTTCTGACACAGCCAATGTAGGAATTTGTTTTACTTGACTGCTTTTTTGTTAGAAGGATTTTGTTTTTCTTTTTCAATTGGGGGTGGAGTGAGAGGGAGGAGAGAAAAAAAAATGTCTACTAATTTTAAAAAATTAAAATGTAATTAAAAGATTTTTTTAAGTAAAGAGTTCCTGAACCTGGTCTCCTGGCTAGAGAGGCAGGGATTCCCTGGGCTTTGCCAAGCTCAGGGGTTGGCTGTGTAGCAATCCCAGGGAAAGTTCAGACATCCAGCCTTTTCCTGAGAAGAGAGATCTTGGGCAGCTTCTTGGAGAGAAATCCAGAGTTGATGGAGAGACATAAGAACCCAAGGAAACAGTGGAGAGGCAGAGATTGAAACTAACTGAGAGGGAACATGAGGGAAATATAGGGTTGGAAATGTAGGAAAAGTCCCTTAGGATGTGGGAAGAGATTTGATCCTGAGGCAAATGGAGGAGTTCACTTTAGAGAGGAAGACGGATAGCTTATTCCTCTGAGACTGCAGGAATGAAAGGATAGATGGAGACAGAGACTGATGATATGTTGAAGACTGGAGTAAATGTTAGGAAATGGGATATTAAAATGAGAGAAGGTCTATTATAACTGCTACAGAAAAATTACCAGAGTGTGCTAGAGATAGACAAAATAGTGGTGACTAGAGGAGAACAGACTGGTGAAAGCAGATGGAGACCAAGACCCCTCAAATTCTGTCTCTTTTACCCACAGACACACATACATACACACACACATGAAATCACATGTGTAAGCAGTTACATTAAAACTTATTCCCTTTGGTTTGGGAGTAAGCAACCGCAGGAGTTCTTCACAGTCACCTGCTTTTTTAAGGGAGTGGAAATACAGAAATAGTAATGGTACATCAACTTGGGAAACCCCATACCGCAGCTTGATGTTGTAAAAATTGGCCATTTCACTTTCTCCTATGCAATTGAACCCAGGCGTTCACATCCAAACCCAAGCCCAGGGGCAGACGTCCAATAAAAACTGTCTGATAAAGGACACATGGCTAAAACAGAAATGCACATCACTACTCTCTTACCAGGACATTCCTTATTTCTCTTTCCCTTCAGAGGCAATGTGTTGCTGTGGAAATAACACCATACTTGAGGTAGAAAGACTTGGCTTTGAATTTGGGTTTGACCAGAGATGTGCTGAAGCCAGCTCAAAAGGGCTCTCTTGAGCTGATTGTTAAAGTTTTGGTGTGAGTATTTACAATTCAGAAATGAGCAAATGCCAGAAATCAGGGCTTGACTGCTGGTTTTGTTGATTGTCTAGTCTTACACTGATGGAGAAAAGTTTAATAATGCAGATTATGCTTAAAAGTGTGTCATGTACACATTCCCCCCCCACCAGAGAGTCAGTTGTTAAATATTTTTCTGTATGCCCATAGTCTCCCTGTTTGATGTAGGGCAATTGACCTCCCTGGGTCTCAGTTTCCTCATCTGTAAAATCAGGGGTGTTAACTAGATGGTCTCTAATGTGCCTCCCAGTTCTAAATTATGAACTGTGCAGAGGAAGCAGCTTTACTTGACATTCTGCTCACTTTAATTCTTGGTCTTAGACTTCCTCTCAGGCATTCCCAACCTCCATCCCAGTTATTGATGTATTTGTTGTCTTGGACATGATTTCCCTTTCAAACCACAGCAGCTGCTGCTCTGCAGATCCCAGATGGGACCACCATCTATCACCAGTTGTCTCTGATGAGGGAACCTGAACCCTAGAACAGCCTGTTTACTTCGGGGTCTTTCTTTATCACTAGCCAGAGGGAACCTTCTACCAGAAATGTGTCTCCTCTCTTATCTCCTCTCATCCCAGTGAACTGAGTCCTCCTGCTGAATTCCAGGCCTCTTGTTCCTTGGTATGTGAAGGAAAGGAATAAAGATTAAAGGATCCAGCATGACCCAGAAGGAAAAAGGGCTCTCCCTCCACTAGCAACCAACAACTCCAATTTGTCAGAGGTTTTTGACTTCCCGTTCATTAAGTACCCATGAGTACTTAATGTATAATTAAGTGCCATCCTGTGAGAGGTCTCTCTTAGCCTAGGTATAGCACAGTTCTTAAGGAGGGCCAGATACAGGGAGGAAGTATAACACCTGTTTAGGCAAGCCAACTTTTTGTTCTGCCAGAATGGAGCACCTCCCATGAATCTGGGCATGTGTTCTGGCTCTCTCTGTCTCTGTCTGTCTGTACGTTTCCCCTCTTTCCCCCTCTCTCTCTTCTCTCTCATATATGTCAAGGGGGAGAGGCAGACATTTCTCTCCTCCACCTACCCACCTATAGTTATAAGGAAATGGCAAAGAGAATATGTGCTTGTCTTGGCAAGCCTGAATACTGATAGACATCCTCTGCTTTCTGCTTTCTACCATGAACCCAGGCCAGTGACCAAAGATCCTTCTCCACTATTGTCAGAATTCCAAGAGAGAAAACACTGGAAGAATCCCAAAAGAAAGAGATACCTGTTCCTCCTTAGCAGCAACTCTTATAACCCCCTGAGCCATTCTTCCTGATTCTGCGGCCAGTCATCTTCAAGGGGTAACCTCATCACTGGTGACCAGTCAGGAGCTATAGTATCATCTCAACAGGGCTAATGTCCTTCAACATGAGACCAGAGCATATGTCCCATACAATAGGACCAGATTACATGCCCAGCTTCATGGAAAGTGCCCCATATCATCTTCATTGCAAATGTAAAAGGAATTGCCAAAAGGATGCTAATTGCCAAGACTAATGAGACATTTAAAACCCAGAGACTGGACTGTTTTATGCTTTAAAGTGTTGTGTCCATTTTATTCATCTTCATAATATTATTTTTACTGTGTTGAAGGCTTTAAGTTCAATAATACAAAATAGTATTTCATAGCAAGTTAATTCCAAATGACTTTTTTTGTCACTAAGTGTGAGTTTTAAGTATTACAAACTTAAATGACTGAGAGAAAAACTAGGGCTAAATTGCAAAAATATATCCTCTACACAAATAGTGCAAAATATTTTTTTAAAGTAATGGTTATAAAAAGTTCTTAGTCATGTCACCTGTTCAGTCACCATATCACATGTAATTTCTGACGTGAGATTATGCCTTTGTTGAGAGTGCTAATCTCATGTCATAATCTCATGTCAGAAATTACATATGATATGTACTGTTTTATGATGGGCACACCAAGAGACCACCATAGGCATGCCAGAGAGAGACCTCATGTACTCATAACCTACTGCATAGAGATGGATGGAAGGGGTCATTCTAACTGTAACACAGGAATAAAAGGATGACCCCCTCCCCTCCCCGCACACATATGCGCTCACATATACTCTGTTGGGCAACCATGGGCACAAGGTTTCCCAGACACTGGGAAACCAAAGAGAGATCTTTTGGAGTCCAGCTAGAGAAAAAGATGAAGATGGCTTGACAGGGTGTTGAACAGAAATGCTGGGGATAGGAGGAGAGGAAAGACAATGAGTAGTGTCTCCTCGATGAAGATGGAGACTTTGCCTGACTCTGAATCTCTGATGATTTACTTAACAAGGTCCACGGGGCTAGAATGGATGCTGGAAGATTATTCCTTCTCTTCCTTCATTGCCTCTATAAGTGGAACACAGAAACAGGCTTCCCTAAAATAATAGGTAACTTTTATATAGCACCTACTATGTGCCAGGCATTATGCTAGGGGCTTTACCATTATTATCTCATTTGCTCCTCATAACTACCCTAGGAGAAAGGTGTTATTATTATTCTCATTTTGCAGCTGAGGAAACTGAGGCAAACAGAAGTTAAAAGACTTGCCTAGGATCACATAACTAGTAAGTGTCTGAAGCTGATTTTTTTTTTTTTGGCAAAGCAGTTGGCGTTAAGTGACTTGCCCAGAGTCACACAGCTAGTAAGTATCAAGTGATCAACTATCTGAGGCTAGATGAAGCTGATTTTGAACTCAGGTCTTCCTGACTCCAGGTCCAGTGCTCTATCTGCTGTGCCATCTAACTATCTGAATTTGCATTTCTATATTACCTTATGGTTACAAAGTGTGTTGCATACATAATCTCATCATAGCCCTGCCTTCCTGATCCTCAAGCTCCTATTGTTTCCCCCTTCCCTCATCACCTTGTATTTATTTTGTAAATACTGTATGTGTGTAGATGTCTCTTCCTATAGAATGTAAGCTTCTTAAGGACAAGAAATTTTATTTTTGTCTTTGTATCTCTAGCACATAGTGCAGTACCTGACACATTGTTATTGTTGTTGTTGTTTAGTTGTATCCAACTCTTTGTGACCTCATATGGGGTTTTCTTGGCAAAGATACTGGAATGGTTTGCCATTTCCTTCTCCAGCTCATTTTACAGATGAGGAAACTGAGGCAAACAGGGTTTAATGACTTGTCCAGTGTCACCCAGCTAGTGAGTGTCTGAGGTCAGATTTGAACTGGGGAAGATGAGTCTTCCTGACTCCAGGCCTGGCACTCTATCTATTACACCACCTAGCTATTCTAAGGTTCTAGAAACACCTTATAGTTTTCAAGCTTAATGTCCTCAGGACACTTAATACTTTGAACTACTGCTGTTCTTTTGGGGAAGAAGTAAGGATTAGATGGCAATTGACTTCAAGGTAAAACCACCCCTAGACAAGGAGTTACAGTCCTGGGTAGTAAAAAGTCCAGGGCATAAGGATTCATTCAAAATAGTGATTGTATCAGAGCTGTCCATAAGAAAAGCAAGTTGGGACCATCACTTTAAGCCTGGTGGCTCTGCAGTGCTGGAGGGAGAACCAATAGTTGTGGTCAGGAACACCATTTAGCTTGAGCCTCAAGTGTAAAGGTGCCTAAAGTTTAGAAAAGAAGGAAGGAAATAAGCATTTATTAAATGTCTACTATGTACCAGGAACTAGGCTATGCATTTTACAAATATGTCACCTCACAACAACCATGAGAGGTAAATGCTGTTATTACCCCATTTTATAATTGAAGAAACTGAGGCAAACAGCATCTAGGCTAAGTGACTACCAGAAGACTTATGGTCAACAGTTTAGAGCGCTTCTCCATGTGTGAACAGTTTGTTGTTAACTTGGAGGAAAAGCTGAGCCAACACACAGTTGGCACCTGTGGAGCAGAAAAGAAATAGGCAGCTTTCAGAGACTTGGTGTATAGCACTGAATTTACTCATGTGGTTGAGAACAGTTGCAAACATCAAGATTGGTTTGATTAAAAATGATGGAGAAATTCAGAAGCTAATGAATGAAAAACAAGAACTCCATAGGGTTTACCAGCAAGATAGTCCATCCATATCTAAGAAGACAGTGTTTAACCCCATCAAAAGCAAAGTCCAAGCAAAGCTTAGAGAGATGCAAGATTCTTGGTTCAGTAAGAAGTCAGATGAAATTCAGTTTTATGCTGAGAATAACAATCCAAAGCACTTTTATGATGCCCCGAAGGCTATTTATGGACCAAAGACCTGTGGTGTATCTCAACTACACAGTGCTGATGAAGCTACCTTGATTAGTGATGAGATGATCCTGGAGTAATAGACTGAACACTTCCATAGTGTTTTCAACAGACCATCATCAATCAATGCTGAAGCCACTGACCACATACCTCAGGTTGAAGTCAATCCCTTTCTAGCTGAACTTCCAACTGAAGAAGAGGTTTTGAATGCCATTAGGCTCACCTCATGCAGCAAAGCCCAGTGACTTTTATAGGGGGAGGGCTCTCTCTCTCTCTCTATCATTGCTGGCAAGATCCTTGCCAAAGTTCTCCTTAATAGGCCGATCTTTAACCTGGAAGATGGTCATCCATCAGAGAACCAGCGTGGCTTCAAAAAGGGCTGAGGAATGGTTGATGTGGTGTTTGCTGCCTGACAACTTCAGGAGAAATGTCAGGAGCAGAACAGAGGTCTGTAGACAGCATTCATCAATCTAACCAAGGCCTTTGATACTGTCAGTTAGGGGGGACTTGTGGAAAATTTTGGAAAAATTTGGGTGCCTGGAGAAGTTCATCAGTATTATAAATCAGTTTCATGAAGACATGCTTACATGGGTTCTGGATAATAGATATCAGGTGCTCTTGAGTTTTTGCAGTCACCAATGGAGCAGAGCAGGGCTGCAAGCTTGCTCCCAGGCTTTTTAACATGATGTTCTCAGCAGTGCTATCAGATACCTTCTGAAAATGAAATGAGAATGAAAGTAGCATAAAGGAAAATGCTATCCACATCCAAAGAAAAAACTATGGAGTTTGAATGCAAATCGAAGCATACTATTTGCTACTTTTTTTCTTCTGTTGTGTTTTGTTTCCTTTTTCTGGTGGTTCCTCCTATTGGTTCTAATTCTTACTTACAACATCACTAATGTGAAAATATGTTTAATAAGAATGTATATGTAAAGCCTATATCATATTGTACACTGTCTTGGAGAGGGAGGTGGGGAGGAAGGGGGAGAAAAATTTAAAACTCAAAAGCTTATGGAAGTGATTGTTGATAAACCAAAATAAATTAATAAAAAAAATAGCATCAAGATCAGCACTGCACTGATGGTAAGTTATTTAGCTTGAAAAGGCTACAAGCCAAGACTAACGTGGAAGGAGAGTTGGTGCGTGATTTTTTTGTTCACAGATGATTGTGCACTCCACGCAGGCCAATATGCAACAAAGTATGGCTCAATTCTCTGCTGCTTGTGATAATTTTGGCCTAACAATTAACAGAAAGAAAACACAGATGCTCTACCAACCAGCACTACACCAACCATATGTGGAACCCTAGGTTATAGAAAATGGAGAAATACTAAATGCTGTGGATAAGTTCACTTACCTTGGTAGTATATTTTCCAGAGATGTATACATAGATAATGAGGTTTACACATTCATTGCCAGAGCTAGCTCAATGTTTGGGAGGCTCCAAAGGAAAGCATGGAAGAAAAGACTGACAACCAAACTGAAGGTCTACAGAGCTTTTGTGTTGACTTCATTGCTGTATGCCTGTGAAACCTGGACCATGCCAGGAAACGGAATTGTTTCCATTTGAATTGTTTTAGGAAGATTCTGAAGATCATCTGGCAAGATAGGGTAGCAGACACTGAGGTCCTTTCTTGAGCTGAACTGTGAAGCATTCAAACTCTACTGCAGAGAGCACAACTCTGATAGGCTGGCCATATTGTTTGAATGCCAAACATACGTTTGCCTAAAAGGCTATTTTATGGAGAACTCACCCAAGGCAAATGCTCACATGGAGGTCAGAAGAAGTAATACAGAGGGGGTGGAACCAAGATGGCGGAGTAAAAGCAGTGACTTGCTTGAGCTCTCCCCCAAACCCCTCTAAATACCTGTAAAAAAAATGGCTCTAAACAAATTCTAGAGCAGCAGAACCCACCAAAAGATAGAGTGAAACAAATTTCCTGCCCAAGACAACCTAGATGGTTGATTGGAAAGTTCTGTTGCACCAGATTGGGAGAAGAGAGCAGTTCAGAATGGGCCACACAGGAAACTGGAGCAGTCCTCAGGGGATTGAATCAAGGGGAGCTATGGTGGTTTCCAGACTTCTCAACCCATAAATGCCAAAGACGACTTAGAAGGTCAGTAGGAAAGGTCTGGTGGACCATGGTGAGAGAGGATCTAGGTCTCAGCCCCAGTACTGGCACAGCCTCAGGGGTGGTAGCTGCTTCTGGAGCTCTTGATACACAGACTGAGGGGGAATTCAGTGGCTGATCAGATGGGGATTGCAGGGATCTCTTTGCTGGTGCTGAGGCAGGAATCTCTTGCTTTGCCTGTGCTTGGATCTGAGTCGCAGTTCTGGGTGGTGATCTTGGGGTGAGGAGGAGCACTGGCATGGTGGAGCTCATAGTGGCAGTGGAGAGGGAATCTTCCTCACAGTTCCAAGGCAGAAAAGAGTGCTTGTGGTCACTCATAGACCAGAGCACAGGCCAGGAAAGGAGTAAACACCTCTCCTCTGATGATACCATCTTGGAAGAACTGAAAATTTACAGGTCCCTAGAAATATCTCTGAAAACAGCTGCACAAAACCCCAAAGCTTGGGACTGTACATTGTCCACACTGGAAGCAGACTGCTATCTTAACAAAGAGTTTAAAACTCAAGTAATTGGCTGGGAACATGAGCAAACAGTGCAAAAAAAATCAGACCATAGAATCTTTCTTTGTGACAAAGAAGATCAAAACATACAAATAGAAGAAGACAACAAAGTCAAAGCTCCTACATCCAAAGCCTCCGAGAAAAATTTGAATCAGTCCCAGGGCATGGAAGAGCTCAAAAAGGATTTTGAGAAGCAAGTAAGAGAAGTAGAGGAAAAACTAGGAAGAGAAATGAGAGTGATACAAGAAAATCATGAAAAACAGGTCAACAGCTTGCTAAAGAAGACCCAAAAAAATACTGAAGAAAATAACACCTGAAGAAATAGCCTAACCCAAATGGCAAAAGAGATCCAAAAAGCCAATGAGGAGAAGAATGGCTTAAAAAGCAGAATTGACCAAATGGAAAAGGAAGTCCAAAAGCTCACTGAAGAAAATACTTCCTTAAAAATTAGAATGATGCAAATGGAAGCTAGTGACTTTATGAGAAATCAAGAAATTGTAAAACAAAACTAAAAGAATGAAAAAATAGAAAACAACGTGAAATATCTCACTGGAAAAACAACTGACCTAGAAAATAGATCCAGGAGAGATAATCTAAAAATTATTAGACTATCTGAAAGCCATGATCAAAAAAAGAGCCTAGACATCATCTTTCAAGAAATTATCAAGGAAAACTGCTCTGATAAACTAGAACCAGAGGGTAAAATAGAAATTGAAAGAATCCACCAATCACCTCCTGGAAGAGATCCCCAAAGGAAAACTCCTAGGAATATTATAGCCAAATTCCAGAGTTCCCAGGTCAGGGAGAAAATACTGAAGCATCCAGAAAGAAACAATTCAAATATTGTGGAAATACAATCAGGATAACACAAGATTTAGCAGCTTCTACATTAAGGGACCGAAGGGCTTGGAATATAATATTCTAGGGGTCAATGGAGTTAGGATTACAAAAGTAATACAAGGGCACTCTCAAGGTCTCTCTGAAGAACTCTGGAGTCGATTGTGAAACATGGGAGACACTGGTCCAAGACTGCCTGTATCAAAGAAGGTGCTGTGCTCTATGAGCAAAGCAAAATTGGAGTAGCTCAAAAGAAATGTGAGATGTGCAAATTGAGACATCTCCACTCCAAATGTTTATATGGACTATTTGTTTCTGACCTGTGGTAGAGCCTTCTGAGCTCATATTTGTCTGATCAGCCACAGTTGGACACACTGTGCATTGACTCCAACATAGTGATGTTATTTTGGTCCTCTTTGAGAATGAAGGACACAACCAATCAACCCACCACCCATGTGCAGAACACTGGATTAGGTTCTAAGTGAGATGCCAAATGTAGTTAAGAAGGCACATCCTTGCCCTCCTAAATCACATAGTTTAGTTTATATTTTAGTTTTTGCTTTAATGTATCTTTTTGTTGTTAATGTTGTTATGGATTCTCAAGAGCTAAGAGTGGTATAGGACTCCTTGGATCTCTGAAAATCCTTGGATTAACCAGCAAGTGGCTGGAATTTTGTGGTTGTAGGTAGCTGATCAGTAGAGTTCCCTGATCAACGTTATGAGTTTACACAAAGGTGAGCCTTTGTTTGGGACTTTAATTGCCTCTCTCTGACAGCCTTATATGTGCTTATTTGACCCATTCTGCACTATGTGTAGACTAAGTAAGAATGAATTGATTGGTTCAGATTATCGTGGGAGCAGTGTGAGCATATAAAAAGGGGGATCAGTTTCAGAGTCTGTTGTTTTGCCTCTTTTTCCAGAAAAATCCTAAAAGAGAGAGAGAGAGAGAAGCAAGGCTAAGAGAAGGATTGGGTTCTAGGGAGCAATTTCCCTAATCGCTGCCTTGGAGCAAAGGTACATGGGAGTTGCATGTATTCTCACCTATGTGGCCTATGAAGAGAGTTCTTGCACCCCAAAACCCTGAACCAGATCTGAGTGTCTGTACCCAGACCTGAGAGGTTCTGTCAAATAGGTGGCAGTCCTTGTGGGCGAAACCAATTAGTTCGAGTAATAGGAGTTGCTGATTTCTGGATTTGGGGAGTAGAGTGGGGAATTCTAGCTAGAAAAGAAAGGGGTTCCCTGAGAAGCATAATATAATTCCTTTAAGACCCAGCATTCTACAGAGAGAAGTTTTGGTATAGTTCTAGCCACAAGATTACCTTGCTAACTACCTCAATTTTGAAAGTTCCAGGACTCATTCTTCCAGAAAGATAAGGGAAGTTCTTAGTCAGTACTAGCTTCTTAGAGAGAAAAAAAGATCATATATATTGTCTACCTTCTCACACAAATATCTCTCTCTCTTTCTCTCTCTCTCATACACACACACACACACACACACACACACACACACACACACACACACGGAGGAGTGACAAGGGACTATAGCCACAATATGGAGAAGCAAAAAACTTGGACTTTGACCTCTGCGGTGACTTGTTTGTACAGTGCAGATTCTATGGGAAAGGACATTGTCTTTCTAGCAATCTCAAACTCATTTCCTTTGCAAGGACTGCTCCAGCCCTCAGGGTAGTCCTACTGTGTGACAGGAGTAGTCTCTGGGGTTTATAAAAAGAAGGAGGTGGGATATTCACCAGGTTGTTGAAGGGTCTTCTTCCTAGAAACTCCAAGTTTCTTTGCTTTCCAAGGAGAAACCAAACCATAAGGTGGTGAGTCCAGAACATGGATTCTTAACCTAGGGTCCACAGATATCTCCAGAAGTCCAGGGATAGATTTCAGGGGGTCTCTAAAATTATATGAGAAAAATTACATCTTCATTTTCACTAACCTCTAACTGAAAATTTGCATTTCCTTCAATGATTTTAAAACATTCTGCCAGAGGATGTGGTGGCAAGTGCTTAACAACCACATCTCCAGGGAAAATATACACAAAACATATTTTTAAATTTAATTTATATTATTAACACATTCTCCATCACTTCCTTAAGTCTAGGAAATCAACAATATAATAAACTAAGTTCTGATTTGCAGTGTTTGCTGATTTCTGAGGTGTAAATGTTCATAGTGAAAATTTAATAATCTGCTCTTCTAAGCTGGTTTGAGCTGAATCCCCCATATGCCTGTGGGTTTCACCAAAGTGCCAAAGGGGACTACAACACTAAAAAGGCTCAGAATCCTTGTTTAACAGGAAACTGAGGTCCAGCGATAATCCAGCTGCAATTTGCTCAAGGTCACAAAGTAAGTCAGAGAGTTTAGGATTTTAAGTAAGGTTCTCCTACCTCTGACACTGGGCTCTTTTCACTACACTTGTACTTTGTTTTTAATGTATATCATAACCACTTTTCTCTTGTATAAAGATGTTAAGGAAATGGGCAGCTAGACTGTGTTTGGCCCCTGGAAATTACCTTGGTTATCTTCTTTACACTTGGAGATCATGATAAGTTGATATGACAATCAGAAACAGTTAGTAGCTGAAAGAAGAGGACTTATGTGGCTAACATGTAGGATTCTGGGGGAAAGTAGAACTGGGATTCATCTGAGAAGGAGGGAAGAGAACTGTATCAATTCTTCATTCGTTCCTGGGAGTCCTTTATAGTTTTCAAAATTTTCCAGGGGGTAGATTGGAAGCTGTCCTATATCTGTTACGGGCATTGTCACAACTTCAATGTTTATGTGATATCTGACAATCTATTAACCTACAATCTGTAGAAATCAAGACATTATCGATATATAAAAACTTTTCCTGAGTAAATTTGGAGTGAGAACAAAAAGAATCAAAGAGAGGGATGATTTGAGGAATATGCCCAAAAGATTGGTCCCTATAAACCTCATAAGTTATAGCTATGTGGAGATATGGTTTACAAGAGGAAAAAGAAGTATCCTTTAAAAAAAAATTGAAGTTTTCATAAAATCCTCCTCCAGTCCTCAACTTCAACAACTTGGACAGGACTAGGACTGCCTGGGGGCTATACTTGTCCTCCCACTCCCCAAAAATATTCCCTTTACTTCCCCTTCTCCCTCCAACTCTCAAGACTATATGTTGTACTTGTCATATTTCACAGAATCATAGAGTTTAGGATTAGAAGAAAACCTTAGAGAGACTAGTTTTACAGATGAGTAAACTGAGGTCCAGTGACAAGCTGGCTGTGACTTGTCCCAGGTCACACAGTATGTGAGTTATTGTTGCTGTTGACTCATTTCAGTCATATCCGACTCTCTGTGACCCCATTTGGGGTTCTCTTGTCAGTGATAATGGAGTGGGTTTGCCATTTTCTTCTCCAGCTCACTTTACAGATGAGGAAGCTGAGACAAATAGGGTTATGTGATTTGCCCAGGGTCACACAGCTGATAAGTATTTGAGGCCTGATTTGAAGTCTGGAAGATTCATCTTCCTGATTCCAGGACTGGCACTCTATCTACTGTACTGATGAATGGAATCCAGTTCTTCTGATCCCAAATCTAGAAGTATTCTCCATACTTGAGGATATTTTTGATGTACATTATCACTGGATTTCACCTGCATAAAGATATTAAGAAATAAGGCACCCATGCCATGTGTTTTGCCCCTGGGAATGACCCTGGTCATGTTTTCACCTGGAGATCAAGGCAGTCTGATCTAGCAATCAGAAATAAACCATTTACAGCTGAAGAAGGGACCTGGCGTGGGTCTTATGTAACAGCTGCTGAAGTGTGCACTTTCAGTCTTAAAGGAAATCTGATACTGAATTTGTATTTATTTAAGATTTATACCCAGTCTACCTCCAAGAAGACTTAAGCTGGCTTACAAGTTAAAACACTGCCCAAACCGAGACTTTCAGGGATAGATAAAACAGAATAAAGATCATAAAAGATGGAAGGAGCAGGTGCTACCAGGCACCTGAGATGAACCAGTGACTAACAATGAAATCCTAACATTGACTCTAATGTTGACTTTGCTATGTGTCATGGTCCCCATTGTCAGTCTGGGTCAAGTCTATGGGCTCCTTCTCAGAAGAATGTTTTTAAAAATACAAAATGAAATACACCTATTTGTAAAGGAAACCAATCATATTGAAATACAGTTGTCAATTTTAAAAATATGTTAAAAATCAAGTTAAGAAACCCTGCTCTAAGTTTTCTTGCAGCTAAGGCAAAAAGGAAAACCCCTGGGGCTCAGGACCATAGAATGGCACTTAATTTTCTGATCGAAGGCATACATAGTCACCTGCAGAGTCAAACTTTGCCCAAGAACCAAAGTTATTTTTCACAAAACTTCTTATAAAGAAAACAAGGTAACAGAACAATGAATTCAATATCAACTAAGACCTTGAAAGCAATGAGTTCAAGCAGAAATATTTATATCACCCCTCCACAAATGCAGAGGGTTAGTCATAAGTCATCAAAGGCATTTCAGTTAGGGGCTCAGATAATATCAGCTGGAGACATTGCTTTTTGACCATTTCACTTAGGACAAAAATAGGGCCCAAGGAATCTAGTTAATATGATATTAAATCAATCAACCTTGAGATATCATTTTATACCTACCAGATTGGCTAAAATGATAGACAGGGAAAGAGACAAATGTTGAAGGGGATGTGGAAAAATTGGGACACTAATACAGTGTTGGTGGAATTGTAAAATGATCCAACCATTTTAAAGGGCAATCTGGAATTATGCCCAAAGAGTTATGAAAAGACAATAAAATTTAAAATATTTAAAATATTTAAAATTATTAAAATAAAATTTAAAAGGGTATAGACCTTTTGGGCATAATAAGAGGACATTGTATGCAGTAACAGCAATACTATTTTAAGAATGACTTTGAATGAAAAAGTTATTTTGTCTATTATAAATAATCCAAATTAACTATAAAGGACGTATGAAGAAAGACACTACTGGCATCTAGAGAAAGAACTGATAACTAGAAGTATGTATAGAATAATTTTACATATATATAAATATGTATATATATAGAGAGAGAGAGAGAGTGTGTGTGTGTGTGTGTGTGTGTGTGTGTGTGTGATCGCGCGCCAAGTACTGGTAGTCATCTCTGAGGTGGGGGAGGGGGAAGGGAAAAAAAGGAAAAAATTTACATGATAATTTTGTTGTATATTTGAAACAAATGGCAAGTTGTGCATAGTAGACTAGCAGTTCCGTGTACAATCATCTTTTTATTGTACTATGTTATGGAAATGCTTGTTATATTTCATAAATTAAAAATAAAATGAAAAAAAGAATCTAGTTAATAATGGCCAGTGTCTCAGATAGGAGACATCCTAAGGGAGCTTTTGATTGCTACTGGGTGGTTGTCAGTTCACAGGTGTATCCTCTAATAAACACCTCTGAGGCATGTAGTCTATCTTTCCAGGCAGCTAGGGATAGAACAGAGGTCTTAACAGTCAGGAAGATCTGAGTTTGAATTGTCCCAAACACCTATCAGGATCTCAAACACTTGATGCAGGGCAGGCAAGTCACTTTGTCTCTGACAGCCTCAGTTTCCTCCTATGCAAAAAGGTTACAACCACAGCACCTACCTCCTAGAGTTTCAAGAATCAAATAAGATTCATCTAGGCAAAGCACTTTGTAAACCTTAAGGCACTATATAAATGTTAGCCATTATTAAAGTGGGAGCCATGTGCTTTTAAGTTCCATATGTGAGGGACACAAAGCTGTCATTCTGTTAAGAAAGTTTAAAAGCCAGACTTGTATTCTTCCCAAGACAGAAGACCAACCCTATAAAGCATGGGTGTGAACAACACAGGTGCTGTCTGCCCCAGCCAGCCTTTTCCGTCAGAAAAGAGTGCATCTTCAGATTTTCTCAAAATCCTGCCTAATTCTTTGATTGAAATCCCAAAGTTCTGTACCAGATAATAAGGGAAAGATTGCTTTAATTTCATTTTTTTTTAAAACTCTGCCCTTTCCATAAAAGAACCTCCATATTGTTCTTGTGGAATATCTGATTACTTTAAGAAGCACTGAATCCACAGGGGTTCACCTTACAATGTTCCTCCAAAGAGGACCTCACATTTACAAAGTACTTTATCATTTGAAAAATATTTTCCCAACAACAAAACCGTGAGGAAAGTAATCCATGTATCATTCCTATTTTACAGATTCATTTCACAAAATATTCGTTAAATCTATGATCCAATGATTAATCTTATGATCCTATTGTGTCATGTAAAAGCCTCTCTGCCAGGCCCTAGGGATACATAGACAAAGATGAGACTGGTCCTGCCCTCATGCAGTTTACAGTCTATTGGTGGTGGGATATTTACACAGAAATGTAAATACGAGGTAATACTGATAATTGATAATTTATATCACCCTTCCACAAATGCAGAGGGTCAGTCATAAGTCATCAAAGGCATTTCAGTTAGGGGCTCAGATAATATCAGCTGGAGACATTGCTAATCAGGCGGTGGAAAAGCAACAAAGAGGCTTGGGTTTGATCACAGCTTGGAAACCCAAACATCTTCTACTTTGTCCTTCCTAGGACGCCCTTGTCCCTAGCCTTGACTAAGGCATCCCATCCAAACCCCTGCTCACCTCAGGTAGAGCCCAGTCTATCATGAGATTACCTCTTTCGACTGCTTTCTACTCACCCAGCTTGGGAGTGAGAATTGATGATTGATAAGCCAGGAATCAAGAAAAGCTTTGCAGACATGATTATGGCTGAGGAAATTGTAGGTCAGAGAGGTTAAGTGAATTGAACATCATTATAGTGTGCTGCCCTATCCACAGTCTTTCTTGCATTCTCATTGGAAAAAGAAAAAGAAAAACAAAGCCCTTGCAACAAATACACATAATTAAATGAAACAAATTCTCAAACTGTTGGGTTCAATTTGAGAGAATAATACACTGGGTGGAGGATGTAGGCTAGTAGGAAAAGTCCACCCACCTGTTCTGGGAAACAAGGCTAACTTGAGAATTTGTTTACTTGATTATGCATATTTGTTACTTGGGTTTTCTGGATTTCTTTGAATAGAAATGCCCCTTGGTACATTTACAGTGTGATTCAATTTACAAAAACAATTTACACCCAACTTTCCATAAATACACTTATCACATAAATGGAGGCCCACCGGAGTGTGCTCTATGACAGGGGTGGGGAACCTTCCTCCTCAAGGCTACATGTGGCACCCTAGGTCCTCAAATATGGCCCTCAGTCAAAGGGCCAAAGGTTCCCCACCCCTGCTCTAGGCGTTCAAGTCCTTCAAGAGTCTATACCCACCTTATGAGGCTTCCTTCTGGGTGAGAAGTTGGTGAAGCCACAAAATTTCCTTAGTGACATGTGATTAAAAGGTCAATTCAACATTTTTGCCTATGTGGTTCTATTCTTGTAGATAATTATTATTTTAGTCTTTGGATGATTTGGAACATTCTTTGGCTTCAAAACTACAGAAAGCCATTATCTCAGAATAATAAAAATTGTAGGGGTCTCAAAATGCAAAACACATGGTGTGCATAAACCAACTGCAGAAGGGTATAAGGAACATTACTAAAGATGTTTATGATTGGAAAAGAGGTGGTTCTTTCATGTACTAAGAGAAAGAGATAACAAAGTGATGGACAGCCCCCAGTACCTTTAAATTATTTGTTTCGAAAATAAACTAATTTCTCTAATGAGTTGCCTAGATCCTCTCTGGAGTTCCTACAGAAGGGCATGGACAAGAACTTTCTAAAGTTAGCTTTGTTTCCCAGAACAGGTGGGTGGACTTTTCCTACCAACCTACATCCTCCACCCAGTCTGTTATTTTCTCAAACTGAACCCAATAGACATAAGAAACAAGAAAAATAGTGAGTTCATTCTTACTGAGTTGCTTGGAATCCTAGAATTAAAAATCTGAGAATCATCGATGCTCACTCTTCAAGGAATTTTTTTTATAGTATACCTTATTAATAAAAAAGGGAAAACGTACCCACTACATGCATCTTGGGAAACGATCATATCTAAGAATTGGAGGAGAGGTGGGATATCCTTTCCACTTTCCCATCTTACTCCCTCTCTCCCTCACCGGTGTTGGTCCACACGTAGTTTGGGAGTGAGCAAGAGGGAATCAGGAATCACTTCCAAGCTGGGTGAGTAGAAAGCAGTCGAAAGAGGTAATCTCATGATAGGCTGGGCTCTACCTGGGGTGAGCAGGGGTTTGGATGGGATGCCTTAGTCAAGGCTAGGGACAAGGGCATCCTAGGAAGGACAAAGTAGAAGATATTTGGGTTTCCAAGCTATGATCAAACCCAAGCCTCTTTGCTGCTTTTCCACCGCCTGGTCTAAGGGACGACGCTAGAACTTTGGGTGCACTTGGTGCCAGGGTGGGCTGGGGAATTGAGATTCAAGGTGGCCTGGGCAGAAGCTGGCCAGCAGGGCTGTCACCATTACTCCCTAAGCACCTGCACAGCGGTCTCTGTGAGGCTTTTGAGAAACTCTCACCCAACCCACTGCATCCTAATGCCGTGAAGTTACCAGGCAGGCCTCCCTTCTTAGGGCTAAGGGCCCTAGAAGTTCGTGGGAAGGAGCCCTGAAAGTTCACTTTGGGGCCCTTGAGGATAAGGAACAATAGAAGGGAAGGAAGAGGATTTATAGAAAGTCCTTCAACCAGCCCCCGCTGACTGCTGATTCTAATCTAAAGTGATGAGGGGGCCAAGCAGCCGCACTCCCCACCCACTTCATCTGTGGGGAGGGCTTAAGGTCACTTCTGCTTTTCCCTTATTCTACGCCTGTGCTCGCAACTGGCCTGTACTGCCCCTATCCCTGCCTCTCTGTCTCTGTCTCTGTCCCTGCCCCTGCTCCAGACCGCAAATGCCTGGGAGATTTGCTTTTAGCTCTTAACCCTTTGCTCTATTTCTCCTCAGTAATGGGGACAAGAGGGTTAAGAGTCTTAATTCTTTACCATCCAGGCACATCTGAGCTTATTTTGGAGACCAACAAATCAGCATTCGCTGTAAACAGAACTGCCTGGTCCTGGGGCCCAGCCATTCAGAAATGGTCCTGGGGGGAAAAATTTAACCGTGAGAAGAGAGTTAAGGGAGCAGACAATCTGCAGGTGGTTCTAAGTCTGGTTCTCTGAATTTGGATGGAGAGAAAAATCAAATCTTAATTTTCACTACTCTCAAAGTAAAATTTAGCATTTCCTCCAATTGGGGGGGACCTTCTGAGAAGGGGTCCATAGGCTTCACCAAACTGACAAGCGAGTCCTTGACACAAAAAAAAGATTAAGAACTCGATCGCGAGTGAGCCACCAGGGAATCAGAGCACCTGCCAGGGAAGATTTCTGCAGTGAGAGAACTCTAAGGTAATGCTGAGTGCTCAAAGATTGCACACCCTAGAGGCATCAGGTAAAAATGAAGTCCCAGAGATGGGGGATAGCTAGGTCCAGTCCAACCTGGGCCCAGTCCCCCTGCCCCCTGGGACAAGGGGAAACGCAAAAATGACTTGGAAACCAAATAACCAAAATACAGTTAGTCCCTCCGCTGATATAAAGTCTCTTCGTGCACTGGTGAATAGAGCTCTGGAATTGGAGTTAGAAGACTTGGGTTCACATTCCCTCTCGGCCACTATATTGCAGATGTGACCATGGGCAAGTAAGTCATTTAACTTTTCTGAGCCTCAGTTTCCTCATGGAGCTTGTGATGCCTTCCCTCTTAGGCCTGCTGCGAGACTCAAATGAGATAATGTATGTAAAGTGCTTTATATAAGTTAATGCATAACGAGATAATGTACTTAAGTCCGGGCGGCTGCGTGGAAGACACGAGGGAGTGAGATCAGTATGAGTATGAAAAAGGATCAGTGGATGGATGGGGAAGGAACTGAGCAGCAGGAGGGATATGGAGTGGAGGCTAGGAAAAACAGAGTTAGCCATTTAGGGCATCCTAGGTAAAACGTATAGCAAATAAAAGCTTAAACATAAGCCAGTAATAGCTTACATCACAAATACCTCACGAGGTCGGTCACTCACAGGGCAAATATTATTTGAGCTGAAAGGGTCAGAGAAGTGAGCGCGGCTACTGAGTGGCAGAGCAGGAACTCGAACCCAGCTCTTCTGGCTCGGAGACTGCAATGCACTTTCTACTCCCCCCACTCTAGATCAAAAACTCCGAGGACGTTGATTTCTGTCGCAAGTTCTCGAATTCCTCCCAGAAAGCCGCGGATGGTGACTGCAAGACCCTGGCACGTTCTGTTGTGCCTAAAACTCCTTTCTTAATTCGAACTCTCACTCCTCCACCTCTTCTCAAAGTCATTATCGCAGTTACGAGGACCGGGCCATCTGGCTTTGTGCTGGAGGTGGGAAGAGAAGAGTTCTGATTGGAGATTTTTTTTGAGAGCAAACCAAAAAAAGAAATAAGCATTTTCATTCCACAGGCCTCGGGGGATGAAAATCCCCGGTGCAGCAATTTGGAGGTAACTTGGTCCAACTCAGCCACTACTAGGAGTCCTTGTTGGGAGGTCCCCTAACCCCCGCACCCCTCCGCTAGTCTCCACCTTCCTCTCTCATAACTTGCCAGCACGTGCCTAAGGAGCTCTCCCAATCCATCTCCCCAACCGGGCCCCAGTAGCTGTCAGAAGTGAAGACATGGGGGGCGGGGCGGGAGATTTGGAGGGTGGCATCTTTAGGAAGGTGTGACCCGAGAGGTTGAGGGACAGAGGGTGGGAGTGGGAGGTTGTAGAGTAGAGAGTGAGAGGCCGGCCTGCCGCATGGAGAATGGAGGGGACGTTATGAGCTGCGGAATCCACTGGAATCGGCCTCAGAGGGAGGCACCGCCTTTCCAAGTCCCGCATCCCTTCAGCACCGCCCTCCACCGCCCCTCCCCCCCTCCCCCCCAATTTATCTGAGCGAGCTGCTGCCTGGGCGGTCAACTGAGATTCCGAGAGCTCCTCGCCCTCCCTCCCCCTCCTCCTCTTCCCTTTCCCTCTTTTCTCCAGCCCTACATCCCCGCTGCAAACCCGGCGCTGTCCCCTCCCCGTTACCCCTTCCCCCGCCCCCTTCTGTAAAAGCGAAATTGCTAAACTTGTAGCAAGAATGACCCCGCATTCAGGCCGCCGCCTCCCGCTGAACCTCTCTGCTCCCGGCTCGGCCGTGGCCTTAATCAGTGCGCCCTTCCCTGCTTCCCGCCCCAACCTCGGCCCCCCCCCACCCAACCTCCCCCTTTCCACCGAGCTCACAAAAAGTGGGGAACAAAACCCCCGCGCATTTCTCTGTCCCTCTGTTCAGTAGACTGCTGCACAAAGCCCCCGCTCTGAGAAGCAATAGGGGAGCTCTGGGGGGACGTCAATCCAGACGCGCTGGGGTTTTTGTTCGTGCAGTGGACCTCGCCTTCCTACCACACCTTTTGTTCTGGACTCCAATAAAAAGCCATTCTTTCCGCACCTTCCCGGCCCGGAGCCGCCTTTCAGTTTGGCCCGGCCCCACAATGGCGCGGCTCTCTAATGCCTCCCCATTCTCCCGCCTTGGCACGCTCACAATCGGGCCGTGTGGCAGGGCTGCCCTCGCACAGACATTCTCCGCAAGTGACTGGGAGCCCGACAATGCCTCGGCTCCCGCGGAAAGAGCAGAGTCCGGCCCTACCAGGGTTGGGGAGGGGGGTGGGGTAAGGGGAGTAGGGAGAGAGAAGAGAAACTATGGGAGGGGGGGACGTGGGCAGTAGCGGGATAAAGCACCCCCACCTTGGGTGTCAGGGTCGGCGGAGAAGGGAGGAGCAGCTTTCCGGCTGGGTTCCGGCCTTGTGGAGGAGGTGGAGGCGATTTTTCCAGCTACTCCCGAGCCTCTCGGAGCCTATGACTCTATTGAGTTTTAAGGCCGAGAGCCTGAGTCCCGAGTTCAACGGCTCCATCTCAGAGTGGGATCGTCTATAAGACTGGGGAGGGCAGGGAGACGAGAATTGAGGTCCAGGGGCAGCAGAAAGGTCGGAATCTTTGGCTGCCCAGTGCAGCTGAAATTATATATACTTTTAAAAGAGGATGGGGAGTCACCGTGACAGGGGCCCCATTTTGCCCCTAAGCATTCTACGCGGCAGGACTTTGGAAAGGCTATGGAGAGGGATGAAACCCTCATTTCTCAGTTCCCTTTTTACAATAGATTTAATTTCCTATTTGAGTCAATAAAATTTCCGTAGCCGAATATGGATTTGGAAATATTGCACCTTCTTTATTAATTCCTGTAGTGTATGGCAGCTGGTGTGTACACGGTGTGTATATAGGTATATATATTTATAATATGTGCTGGATACAGAATATGGAATAGAAAAGAAACAAAGTAACACCTTCCAGGGCGCCACGGGCTACTCAAATTGTTTAACCCACGAAACCCTTTGATCTGGTAGCCTGCTCTGCTAATCTGCAAATTGGACTGGAAAACTCAGGAGTCCTGGCTGGCGCCTGCCCTGGAGCAGCCCTGGAGGGGAGGCCGAGGACTCTCTTGCAGCCTCCGGAGAGGTGGGCAAGGATGCTCTTAAGACTTACTCCTTTCTTGCACTCCTACCCGCCCCCCCCACCCCGCCCCAGCCCGTCAAATCTGCCTGGGGGTTATAGAATGGAGGGGGCAGGGCACTACGGAAAAGGATTGTTAAAAGGCTTGTTAAAGGACTGTTGTGTTTGTGGGGGTGTGGAGATAGGTCTTTTTCTGAAACCAGATTAGGCTGAGAGCTCAGAAAGGTAGCAAAGTGAGAGGAGTGAGTATGGGGTCAGGTCGCTCATTGCCAGTTTCTCCCCTTCATTTCTTTTTTCTTTCCTCGCTAATGCTAATTCTTCGTGCAAGGAGAAGGAAGGCTGGGGAAAAGGAGAATTCCTTTGGGTCTGGCACTTCGTGAGGAGTGCATCCCATCTCTCCCCGCCCTGGGATGCAGGCTGGAAAGAGCAGCCCAGCCTCCAGCCTGTTCTTTGAGCTTAACTGCGGTTGGCCTCAAACAAGTCGCTGTTACATAGTATAGCTTAAGTATATATGTATAGACCATTGTTTCTCCTCTATGCCAAATACAATCTGATGTAGTAGAAATGGGGAGCCCTGCTTGTCCTCTCTGTCCCCACTATTTCCGGTCTCGAGTCAGCTGCACTTTGAGCCCTGGGGCGGGGAGATTTCTTTAGGGAGGGGACGCTTCCAGGTCCATCTTCCCCGGCCAGGTCTTTCCCGCCCTTCAGTCTGAAGAATACCCTGCAGGCTGCTCCGGAGCCTCCTTGCCTGCCCCTACCAGGCTCGGATGCCCTGCAAGGTGCCTTGGGCGCAGGTGGGCACTGCGCTGCCCTGGTGCAGGCTTTGGAGGGGCTGCGCGGCGCCCCCGAAGCCTCCCAGGTTGCTCACGTTCACAAAGGGGCCGCCTCCTGCCGCGTTGCAGGCTGGCGGGATGGCGGCGGCTGCGGCCGCGCCGCTGCTCCCGGGGTAAGTGCAGCCGTAGTTGCCGCTATAGGCGGCGGCCGCGGCGGCGGCGGCGGCCGAGTTCCCGTAGCCGTAGCTCGGGAAGCCGTTATAGGAGTAAGGGCTGGCTCCCACGCTATATGGAGCGTTGTAACTCTGCGCCCCACTGATGCAGGGCTTCCCGTCCCGCACCAACACTGGCACCGCCACCCTCCTGGGAGGCGGCGGGTGTGGGTGCGTCCCCATCTCCAAGGACTTGTCCTGACGCTGCCTCTTACACTTATACCTCCGGTTCTGAAACCAGATCTTCACCTGTGTAGATGTGAGCTTTAGGCTACTGGCGAGATGCTCCCGCTCTGGCGCAGACAAATACCTCTGTTGCTTAAATCTCCTTTCCAGCTCGAAAACCTGAGCCTGAGAGAAGAGGACCCTGGGCTTTCTCCGGCTTCGCTGCTTCGGCCTCTCGCTTTCCTCGGCCTTACACTCTCCAGCCTCCAGCGGCTTCTTCAGCGGGCAGCTTTCTGAGGAAGGAGCAAAAACAAGAGTGTTCCTTAGCGTCCCCCTCAATCAGCCTTGAAGCACCATCTGCGCAGGAGGGACCATCAGGGGATCGGTGTGCTAGTGTGTGCCTGTATCTGGGACCGTTTGTGACTCTGAGTACAATACTGGGGCAAGGGAATGCTTTCCTGTACTTGAAGTGTGCATCACCCCAAGCCTGTGTATATGATATTGTGCACTTACAATTAAGGGCAATGTTTGTATAGTATGCAAGTGGGTTGTGAGATGTGTTTGTATTTACACTTTGGGGTCTTCGTGAATAGGCTGCGTACTGCTGCACAAGTAAGAATCTTAGTGGTTAGAAATTTCTGGGTGAATTTCCAGTGGCCATTATCACAAGAAGCAGACAAACCCACAGAGGGGTGTGTGTGTGTGTGTGTGTGGTCAGCTGCAGGTAGGTTTCAGGCCCAGGTTTACTGCCAGCTCCACACCAGACTCTCCTTAGGGAAGCAACAGGGCCCAAGTTCTTCATTTAAAAGGGGGCTGGCCTGGATGACCTTTAACATCTCTTTTAGTTCATCCCTTTCAGTGTGACTATGATTCTATGCTTCTGACAAAGTCTCCCCAGAAATCTTATGAGGGATCTCGCTGAAGCTCTTTCGCCAGAGCCCAGTAGAATGGTCCCTGGGGAAGTCAGGGGCATCTTCTACAGTGACACAAAGCAAAGCTCTGAGAGTTTTCAGCTAAGGCTAAATAAAGCTTGAAGGCTGTACTCTACAAGGCCCAGGCCTGGAGTTGTCTGTTCACACCACCTCCTAACAGCCCAGGGGCTGCGATAACGGAGCTCCCCAAATAGACCAGTTCTGGCCTCCGTATCGGCCTTGTGGTTACTGAGTAGGAGCGCCCAGGCTGCCCCTGGGGCAGGAGACCGACAGTCTGTGGGCGTGAGAACACCTCTCTGATTCTGAGGGATAGCGGAAAGAAGAAGGAGCCTCCTTTTTCTATTGCGCTAAATTATCAGCTTCGGGAAGGGAAAAACAACAACTACGAATAGCAGGGCAAGTTCTCAGACCGGGGGCAAGAAGCCTGCTGGCAGCTACAGCGTCGGTGGCATTGCTCTCTACCGGACCCCCCAGGCTCCCGGGAACGCGCCCTTCCCCACACTTGCGGTTTGCAGGGTGACAGCCTCGCTCTCCAGTCTGCGGCTGAGGTTTTCGGGGTCACCTCTTCCCCCAACCCCCGCCCCTTGCTCCCTCGCAGGTACCTGCGTTGTGTCGGAGCTGTCGCTGCACAGGACTGGGGCCTGACCCCCACCAAAGGCTAAAGGAGCGGGAGGCCCTGCTGGCAGTTTATGGGAGGTGTGCGGGCCTCCGCCTTTGTTCCAGGTGTGCGGGCGCTTTTCCTGCCCCCTCTACTCACTCTGGCTCCTGTCCCTCACGACCCCGTCGGCCTCCTCTTCTTGGTCCTTGGGCCCGCAGGAGCCGCGGAGGACCGTGTGGACATAGCTCTCGGGACAGATTCCCGTCTCCCCGTGGCTCTCGGCTGCGGCTATTGAGTTTAAATAGGGCAGTTTCTCTCCCTCCTCCACTTCCTCCCCCCCATCAGAAAATTGGGCCGCCTCCCCCGCTGCCAACATGCAGGAGGAGGCCGAATGGAAATGCTGCTCCAAGTCCGTCTGCAAGTGCCCGCCGTGGTACTGTTGTTGCTGCTGCTCCAGATTCAAAATGTCTTTGACAGAGAAAGGTGTGGAAGTGACCGGGCTTGGTAACATCATCAGAGCAACTTAATTGCTCAAAGCAAATACTCAATAAATCCTCGACGGAGGGGCGGGGAAGTGGTTCTTGCTGTCCTCCTGCCTCTACCTCTGCTGCCGAATAGGACTTTTGACAAACGATGGACGAGGTCCTGCTGCAGTCTAAATTGCCTCCATTAGCCTGGAACCGGGGGTCTGGGTTTTGTTACAGCCACTGCAGGGACTAGGAGTAGGGCTCAGAAGCCGCCTCTGTCCCTGGTCAAGACGTCACGGCGGGGGCTGGGCCTGTTCCCCGGGCTTCTTCTCTATTGGCTTAGGTGGAAGCTAGCCACGCCCCCACTGCCCCTTCCAGAGAACCCGCAGTCCTACCAGAAATAGAAATTGACTGAGGAGAGAATCGGGAAAATCCATGGCTTCCTAGAGCAAGGCCCGGGCCAAGCCGCTAGGTGCAAGGCTGCTGAGGTCAGAGGGTCCAAGACTGGCCCAAACAAGCACCAACTGCTCGTGCTTTCCCCAAGGGAAAGCTGCTTGCTCCCGGCTTCCCTTAGCCCAAAAGTTCTTGATTTTTTTTTTCTTATGAAACACTTTGGTAGTCAGTCTGGTAAAACCTTCTCAGAGAATGTTTGTAAGTGCATAAAATAAAACACATAGGATTACAAAAGAAACTAATTATATAGAAATACAGTTATCAAAATATTTTTTTCACGAACCCCAGGTCTTTTGAGAACTCTTTCCTCAGTCTATTCACTCCCAGAGGAGTTTGAGGCTTCAAGCGGTAAGTTGTCTTATGATCCACATACATTCTAGCAAATTAGAAGCGAATCCGATAGATTGGAAGGAGGCAAATGGGTGTCTATCTAGATGGATATGATATAAATAATAATGGCAATAACAATTCTGTTGTAAGCCACAATACAAAAGTAGTACATTAATAAAATGTTATCTCCTTGGAGGCAAAGTTTCTTGGTTATCTTTGTAGCCACAATATCTAGCATGTATTAAGTACTGAATAGTTGGAGTGTTGAGTTAGCATGCACAGTATCATCACATAGTCAGATGTGGATAAGTGTAACTAGGCTCTATTGACTTTTCCACATGGATGAAATAAACTTATTTTCTACATATTCAAATTGTTTCACCTATGAAGTCTTAACTGACTTCATAGAATTGCAGAATATTAGAGATGGTAGGAAGCTTAGAGGTCATAAGATCACAGATTTAGATATGGAAAAGCCCATCAGAGCTCATCTAGGCTAACCAACCTTCCTATTCCACAAATGAGGAAACCAAGACAAAATAAGGTCAGGAACCTTGCCCGAGGTCACATAGGTAGTCAATGGTAGAGTTGAGAGTTACCGACATTAGCTTCAGTCCTTCTTCTAGTATATAATGCTACTTCTCAACACAGGAGGCATTCTCTCCTCTCAGATCTCTTGTCCAAATACAATTCTAGACAACATAATTCAGCACGGAAGGAGCTTGTACGGGTCTTATGTAGTTCCCTGATTGTTTCACACGTGTTAACTGTCTTCTAATGAAATCAAAAACTTGAGGGCAGGGGACTGTGTCTGCTGTATTCTGCACAATGACTAACTCTGTTTTGGCAAAGGGAGTAAAGGCGAAATATTAACTTTAATTGTCTCAGACTTTTCGTCACACATACAGAGTCTTTAACGGGAAACCAGCTGGAACTGAGACAGTCCGGTTTATAGAAAGTCCTTGTTCGCATCTGTGTTTGGAAAAAGAGGTCATCACAGCAGGGCCCGTCTAGGCCCAACTGCTTCTGCCTACTCTGTCCAGCAGCTCTGTCTAGTTTGGTGCTTTCGTAAACTCCTCCCAATTAGAGAAAGACGAAAAGTCAGCGCTAAATACTACCTGCCACCGACCTCTAGGGTAGAAATGAAGATTCTTAGGCACCAGGAAGTGCGGGATAAGAGGGAAAATGGTGCGCGAGAGGCCTAGATGAGCGGTATGGAGCTAGTTGGTGACTCGAATCAAGCAGCAGAACTACGGTGGGAGGAGGTGCTGTGCTCGGGACAGGACTAAGGCCCAGGAACTGGAAGGAAGGGGTGGGAAGTTATGTCAAAGGACTAAGAGACTAAAAGGTCTTTCTACTAAGGATCTACATTCCAATCTACCTTCGTCGGGAGCAGTTTGCTGTCGGGTCCAGGCAGGGAGAAGAATAAAGCGATCTCTCGGGAGAGAGGGCACCTTGAGAAAGCCCGTCGAGGAAGGAGTAGGGGGAGGGGAGGAGCCTGCGAAGGAGGGGGCGGAAATACCGCTGGGACCCTGCCCTTGGGGCTGCCTACGGGAGCTGGACACGTGGGTTGGGGAATGCAGGAGCCTAGAGGAGGGCGCCACGGCTGGCAGTGGCTGGGGGAAGGTGGGGGTTGGGCGGAAGAGTTTGAGGTGCGCCCTCCCGAGTGGGCGGAGCTCAGCAAACGGGGAGGGAGCGCCCCAAAGCGCAGCATCTGATAAATGTTTTGTTTCTATTTAAAATAATAATGAAGATACATGCTCAAAAGTCCGACAAAGTCCAATGTCTTTTTTTTTTTTTAAACGAACCGTCTATGGACTCTTTTTCCCCTTCAGATTCTAACATGGGTCTTGCATGGAGCTAGGGTAAGTAAGCTGCAAGAAGGAAAAGGTGGTGTTTGTTTGAAGGGAGGGGAATAGGGAAGGGCAACGGAGGAAGGACTGGGAAAGAGGGGAAGTTGGAGAAGAAAGCTCAGGCCGTGACCCCCTGGGCGACTTGAGTCGGACAACATCCTTGTGCCTGCCTGACCGCAATCTTAAATTCTTGTCTTATTTTTTGTATTGGTTCTCCATGGATTAGGGAGACGGAAGGGAGAGCAGACATGGACGGGGGTGGGGGGTGTGGAGAAAAACTAAACGACGGAAATTCTTTGCATCTCCTATAAATTTATGCATTTGTTTCTGAACCTTTTCCACTCCCGACTCTAGACACTTGAGCTACACTCCTTGAACCGGTTAGTGGGGAGCCAACCTGCCTGCGGCCGAAGCCAGGGCTACCAGAGGGGAATAGTCGCTCACCCTTACACCCAATGAACCCTGCTATCACACCCTGACCCTTGTACCTTTGCAGGGTATAGCCTACATCTACAGCCCCACTGGTCACCCCCACGCTTGCTTAATCGAGACCTCGGGCCTTCCAGTAAACTCGCTTTTCCTTTGAAGGTGCTCCACAAACTAAAGAAAGCAAAAGATCATCAGAGACGCCAACCCAGAAGGCCTCTTTCTTTCCAGCAAAACCATGCCCCCCCCCCCAATTCTGCCACCTTTGGATAGGGGGGTCAAGTCCGGGTTTGCATTGCAGGGTCAGGCTTAAGGGTTAGTGCGGGCGTGGGGAGAGGAAGGCGAACGGGAGGATGTTTTGGTTCTTTCCATCTCTTTCGAGCTCCAGCCTGAGGCAGCCTCCTGCGCGGCTTTCAGTCTCAAGCTAAGTATCCCGAGGCTCTCTAGCTGGGTGACCTGTGAGTGCATCTTTCCCAGCCCGTCTGGGAGGGAAACGAAGATCTAGAGAGCGTCAGGCAACCCTCGGGAGTGGGAGAGAAGTCCCATTCCTCTGGGGGGCCGAGACAAAACCCTAGAGAATACGGACAGGGTGCCCCACTCGCCCCTTCCCCCCAAACCACCTCAAAACTCCACCAGCTTCCCCGGTGTTAGGAGCCGCAGAGGAAGCAGACTAGAAGCAGCGGGGGAGCCGTCTGGCCTAACCCTCGGCGTTAGCGCAGCCTTCCAGATAACTAGAGGAGCTCCGAGTGGAGAAGCAAGGCTCACTCAGCCTCTGGAATCCGAACAGGGCTGAAAGCCTCAGTCGGACTCACCTAGAATTTTCTCCTCTCTGCGCATCCCTGGAATAACTTTTTGCCTGACTCCTCCTTATGAAGATTTATATTTAGCAATAACCCCCGCCCCAGATTGCCTTAACCACCCCTTTACCTCAAACCCCGCAGCCAGTTTCTTTCTCCCACAATCAGATTCTAAAAGGGTTTCGCCTTGTCCGCCTCTCCAGGGCAGAAATACATATCCCATTCTGTATTCTTTAAGGTTCCATCCACCTCCAACATTTCTCTCTTCTCTTGGAATTTATCTCGGTCTGTCTCGTCAGGCCCAACAGCATTTGCCTCAAGTCTTCATATGAGATCTGAGGGGGCCTTTGTAATAAAATAAAGGAAAGAGGCAAAGGTACCGAGTTCGATTACCTAGGCTCCCGGGCCTATGAGCTCAGAGCTTTTGGGAACCTTACTGCCTTATTTGAATACATTTGCAGTTTTAAGGTTGTGGTTTATAGAGGTTTTGAACAATTATTATAACTGTGGGAGCTGTTTCATTCTGTTGATTGTTGTATTTAATTATCACAGCTTAATATCTGATTAGATAGACTGCGATCAATTAAAGAATTGTATTTTTTAAAATTGCCATATATAACCCATTAGATGCCAATCTTTGGCTTCCACTCCACGTTTTAAATGATTACAAGTCAGATAAAGAGCTATCCTTACAAATTTAGTCAATATTTTCTTTTCTTTAATCACTGCAAATATTGGTTTTTATTTTTAAAAATAATTATTTTATAAAGCAATAGGTCATTTACCCATAGATATGTAATTAAGGATTATAATTTGTAACTCGTTTTCTTTTTGAAGGAAAAACGTTTCATTTAAATGCTCAAACATAACTATAATTATAATATACTTCGGAGAAAAGTTGCAATAAATACACAAACACGACCACAGTCGGAATATAGATACCTTCAATTATTTTCGAATGTATCATTATATTTCTCTACAAACGCTTCAGATAATTTGCTTATGCAAAGACCAAAAGGTCAAGAGTTAAATCGCTATCAGCAAATAATCAAATAATTATTCGACAACGTTTAGAAAAGTTCTTAGGAAGATCCAAAACAATTATATCGAAAACTTATTTTTTTAAGACATTTTCTACTCTCTACCTCAAAAAAAAAAAGTCATTTAAAAAACTTCTTAGACGAAAATATTCCCCCTTCAAACATAAATTAAACCCTTTTGCTAGGAGCGTTTTTTCTTTATTTTTTTCCCAAAGGGTTAGGCAAGCTTTCGAAAAATTTGGATAGCTTATAGGCAATAATTTGTCATTTATGGGAAGTGGGCAACACATTTTCTGTCATCAGATGAATGCTTTGTGTCT
Organism: Vombatus ursinus; assembly: GCF_900497805.2. Lineage (NCBI taxonomy): Eukaryota > Metazoa > Chordata > Mammalia > Diprotodontia > Vombatidae > Vombatus > Vombatus ursinus. Next base: position 23,738,147 of record NW_020940527.1, read on the forward strand.
CATTCCGGGAAAGCATTAACCCCAACGAATTTCCATTTGCGTTTTCATTCTATTTGATCTATTTTCCTAAAGGGGCTTGAGTGTCGTAAAGTTTTTTGAGTTTTTTCCCCTGCGGTTGTCTGATTTCAATCCCTTTTGCCCGACATTTACCAGGGCAAGAGAGCGCCTAGATTTTGTTCGGAATAGGATTCCCTGCCAGACTGAATTGCAGTCTGCCCGGGAGGTAGTGATTTCTCTGTTATGTAATCTGTGTTGTTCTTTGTTAATTTCAGGAGGGGACAATTACCAGAGTTTCGATTTCATCCTGACAAAGAAAGTCGACTTCTATTTGTACAAGTCTTCCATTAATTACCCCAAAGAAGACTATATTAAAAGAAAAATATTAAGCTCCACTTCCTCCTTCCCCCTAAGCCACATTCTTTTCTTCCAATATCACTCAGGTCCACGGCGGGCTGACGAGTGCATCTTGGGCAAAAGGAGATTAAATAAAGACAAAAAAGACTCAATTATTGGCCGAGAGTCCTGCTAGGGAGACTGTAAAAAAATGGGGGCTTGGATGGGTACTTTTAATTTAAGGTTTATATTGCTCCTCTGGGTGCATTCGTTGAATTTTTGAGAATTTCACATCACCTGGTGGTGAAAAAGACCGCTCCAAAACATTCGACCCTCAGAAGTCCCTGAGACCTTATAAGCAGGGCTCCCTTCTATTCAGCAAATATTTATTGAGCGCCTTCTCCGTGCCTAGTACGGCACTAAGCGCTACGGTGGGATCTGTGGAGTCGTTATTCACACTGACAAGCGGTAGTTAGTAATCTATTCCTCCTAAGCCGCGTTTTCATCGTAGTACTTCATTCACTAGAGACATCTCATTCTCCTTTGGATTTCTGACTAGGCTGCCTCAGAACAGCCTTTCCTCTTTCTGGGGAAGAATTGTAGGTCAAAAGCTTCGGGGGTGCTTGAGTGCGAAAGAGAGAGAACCTCTCCACTTCAGAAACAAAATTCTTAACCGTCGATCCTGTCTCTAAGACTGCCAGCTTTCTCATGAAGCTGAAAGATTGTCAGGGTTTAAGGCCCTACCATCTAGAGGCGGCTCAGCAACATTTACAGACCTTCGGATTTATGTACCTCTGGGCCTCTTCATGGAGCTGCCCACCCTAGGGGCCTGTGAGGAGGCTTCATTTTCCTGGCTCCTCTACCCCTACACAGGCACTTCCAGACCTCGCCGCACCGCTGTCTGGCTCTCCTTGTCTTCCCAGCTCTGCCCTGTTCTTTTCTTTGAGAAGGACCTTCCCTAGCACACAGAAACCAAGGCTCCACTTGGCCTTGCCCAGCTCAACTCAGGAACAGAGAGGAAGATGCATCTTCTTTGGCTGCATCTTAACTGCTGGGTTCAGATCTGGGAAGAAAATGTGGATCTGACTCCACATTTGGGGCCTCAGGATGAATGTTCCCAGACCTCGGGGTCTCTCACCAAAGAGAACTCCCTTTTCTGGATTATGGAGGATCCGAGGCAGAAAAGCTTGGCCTCCAGAAGGGCCTTGTTTCCCAGCCTTGGTCCTTATGATCCATCCCAGCTGTTTAAGCCGACAGTCACCCACCCCCTTGGCCTCTGAGAGCAGGGTTCTGAAAATTATGTATCTATGCTATATCAAACCGGGACCTGAGGACTTTTTCCGCATACTCTCCTTCTAGCTGTCCCAAAGAAGGTTCTTGCAAGGATCAACTGCCGGCCTGCAGAAAGTTAGAACTAGGTCAGGTTCTGTTGATTCAGGCTTAATTGGGACTTCTGGGCTTTAATCTGCCTACTTAAGATGCCCTGGAAAGAGAGATGCAAGCTGGAGCTATATTTGAGGTCTGAAACCAGGGTTGGCCTAGCTATATCATTTGGTCTACTGCTGTCCCATAGCCCTGGCTTTCTCCCTTCCTCTTCCAGTACATCCTCTTTGGGTCCTTTTCTTTATTTCCTATTTCCCCCTTACTTTCCTTCCCTTGTTCTTCCTCCCCTTAGATCTATAAAGATTTAATTAAACTGGAAGGACCAATTCCCAGAATAAGAGGGAAGATTGGGGGTGGGGTAGGGAAGAAAGCTTTCAGTCCTATAACCAAAATCTAACACTTGCCTCCTTCTTTGATGTCCTTAGACACTGAGATCAAGTTATTAAGATCCCAAGTTGCCTTCCCTGGCTCTGGAAAGTACTTTTGCTCCCCAGAGCACCAACCATTGCAGCCCTCCCTCCCCCCTCCAGCTCTTCTCTCCTACCACAAGACAACCTTCACTCTTGGCATTGTCCCCAAGCAGCAGAGTTCCAGTCCTGTCTGCCCAACTCCTCTCAGAGAGGAAGAGGTATTTCTGCACTCTTCCAAGGTCCCAATCTTTTCCGTGGAAATTCCCCAAATTTGCAGATCCAGCAAGACCCCCATTTCCTTCAGTTGTGGCAGATACCAAGCATCTACCACATGGAATGAGAACTTGGGGTGCCTCTACCAGTAGCAAATTCTGGGGGATCCCAGTGCTAAATTCTTGTTTTCCTCTTCTTCCCTTCCCCCCTTCCATAAATGGCATAAATATAACATCTCCCTCTGTTTTCATTCCTTCAAGTCCCAGTGGGTAAATTCAAGACTCCAGATTTTGGAATCTATAAAATTTGGCACCAAAATGGGGAGGGGGGAGGACCCTAGGAGTGAGCTAGGACTGAACACACTCCTGAACTTCTCTGGTTGGGCTTGACTTCTGGGGTCTCCTATAGAGAGAGACACCAAAGTGCCAAGACTATTAGAGCCCAGTTGGGACAGAGTTCTTTGAATTTCTGAGCTCTACTGCTTAGCAGGCTAGAAGGCTCTTCTGTTTTCCAGATCTTAGGGTTTCTTCTTTCTTCCCTTTCCCTATGAAACTTCATGCAAGTGGCTTCAGCTGCTTCACATTGGGAAATAGATGGTATAGAGACAGAGACTAAGAGCTCTGTTTTCACAAATAGGGGAAACACATGGCATGTAATTCTATACACATTCAATGGACATTACACGCCTCCTTTGCAGAAGGCACTGTGCTAGGTACTAGAGAAGCAAAACTGTATATGACATTGCTCTCAGGAAGTTATAATCTAATCCTAATGGACATATGAGTGTATCAGAGTACCCGGAAGTGGGTAAGATATACATAAGTTATATACAACAAACACATATAATGAAAACTCATTAACTTGTACTACTTTGACATTTGCAACCACTTGGGTCGAAGAGTTGGTTTGAAGTTCATTTTGCTGGTCAAATTCTGTTTTCTTAGATTAACATGAGTAAATAAATAACAAGCTTGATTTGGGAGGGAAACTTTAAAATAGGAAAGGGCCATTAATAAGGTAAATTTTTGTTTTCCATAGACACTATTTTCTTTTTGTAATTTTAAATAAATGTTATTGATATCTTTGTCTTTACATTGCCTAAATTTCCCCTCACATCCTCTTCCATCCTCCTCCCACAGAGCCATCACAATCAATTTTCTTTTAAGGCATGTGTCACCAGTCTTTACTGCTTTGACTAGGTTACACTGTTACTGGGTTATAAAGTTGGCAATATTTCTGTTCATTATTTTGAAATATGTTATTTTGAAGATATGCTTAAATTCACCTGCCTTTATGACTTTCCCTCCTACTTGAGAGGAACACTTTCATGAACCCTCAAGCACTCCAAAATTACAGAGATTTACACAAAAGCAATTTCCTTTTCTCTTCATCAAAGCACGTTTCTTTAGGACCTCACAGTTAGAATAAATGAATCAATGGATGAATGAATGTTAAAAGTAGAATTCCTACACCAATGAAATCACAGGTCCGGACAAAAAAAAAACAACCTATGACGCAAACTTCTAAGTGCAGGATATCTCTATTAATTAAGTTTGGCTCTGTGCATGCTAATGCACAATTCATGTGTGTATATTAGAAAACAGATACACACACTAAAACCTAAAACTAAAAAAATGAGTACACCTGCTTCACACCCTGACTTTCCGAATTGTTCGGAAAGGAAGCTGATATTAGAGCGTGCTTTATGGAAATCAGCCCTTGGACCTTCCATTCAGACCTCATACACTAATCACATACACTGATAAGGTACATGTGGGCACTTACTTCCTCTTTCTCTTTCTACACTCACACACTTGCGTGCACGGGATTCAAGGCTGGGCCTGGAAACTGAACGATCCGCCGAAGCAGACGGATGTGGGCCCAGGGACTGGCGGATTCCGCTTTGGCCAAACTTGTCAATAGAGGACGGAGACTTAAACTGCGCCACTTTCAGCCTATCTCCCCCCTCCGACTTCCCCTCATCCCAGGACACCGCCCCTATCCTTAAGAAAGTTAACGCTTCCTTATCAATCGATATTTCTTCTCTTCCCCAAATAAGGTAAATCATCTTCTTCGTAATTAAGGTTTGTACTCAGTAAGTCCCCAGATGTAAATAAATCAATCCCCAAATACATCTTGTGTCTTATCCCCCACCCACTTCAAACATTGCTACTGCTACGATATCTCAAGAGCCGACCTCAGTTTCCAGCACTCCTTCCCCCTCCCCCAGCCCTCAGCCCCCACAAATGCATCATTTTTAGCTGCTGTAAACAAACCCAAAAGTTTCGAGTCATTGTTATCGTGTTTAGATAAAGATCTGGCCAATTAGTGTCCAGGCTGGAATGCAGATAAATCAGCTAGCTGCAGAACCTACCCGGCCCGGCGAGGGAGCCGGGAGAGAGGGGGGCGGAGTGTGCCTTCTCGCCTTTTCCTCTCTTCTTAGCCTTCTGGGCTCATCCTGATCAGTTCATCCTTCTCCCCTTCTCGTCGTCGTCATCCTCCTCCTCCTCCCTCTCCCCCTTAGCTTTTTCTTTTCTCCTTGTTTCCCCCCCCCCCCCCCCCCCTTCTTTCCTCTCCTTCCTCCCTCCTCTATCCCCCTCTGTGGGGGAGGCCACCAACAAGCCCGGGACAGGCAGGCAGTCCCGCCGGGATCCCGAAGGCCTCCTCCCTCGGCGGATTCCTGATCAGGTCTCACTGGCCCCTCGATTCCTCTTAAACTCTCCCCACCCCCACCGCCTCCCCCCGAAACTTTTAATGCTTCATAAAAGGCAGAGGCGGCTGTTAACAGCTCCTAGTGAAGAATGTGAGCCTGTGACGGGATTTACTGGAAGCTACAGGATTTCTGGGCTGGAGATAAACACTGCGGCGGCCCTGGTGGAGAGGAACCCCCTCCCCCAGTAGCTGCAGGCAGCCCCTCTCCCTGACTGCTCCGTCTTCTCCCAGAGAGCCCCTCCTCCTTTCTTAGGTCCCTTTCCCTTCTTGCACCCCCTCACGCCTGAAGTTGCGCTGCCTTCAGGGTCCGTCTCCGGTCGCCTGTGGGCTAGGCAAGAGGTCGGATCGGGCATTAGAGGAAAGTCCCTCTCTCCAGGGTGCTGGGAGGCTGAGGATCAGTGTCCTAAAAGTGAGGGGGCGGAAAAAAGTTTGTATTCAAAATCTGTCCGGGAGATGTTCAAGGCTGCCTGGAAGAAGACAGAACTTTTCACAGACTCTCAGGAGCAAGTCCATTCCTCCCGAAAGATACTCTTGCCCCAATCCAAAGATGATTCAGAACTCCAACTCAAGCAGCTTCATTCCTTTCTAAGGGAATTTACTGAGTAAATACAGAGGCGCTTGGAGGAGGGATTCGCATGTAATACTCATACACAATTTGGAAATCCCGCTTTGGGGACTCAGCTGCCTGAGACTGATCTGGGCCACTGCAGGTGTATACTCACCCGGCCCCATCCCTTTCCGAGGGCTACTGAACAGTAGAATCTTTGACATTTATGTAGGCCCCAGAAATTCCCATCCTGGATGTAAAAACAGGTCACAGGGAATGGAAGACACATACCTCTCTCACTAGGCCCTTTAGAAAAATGGCTATCTCCTACATTAAACGTAACCTTCATCATCTCAGAAGAGTTGATCAGACAAATCCTTTGACTTGAGGTTTTATGATCTGGGGCAGGGCAAGTCTAAGGTCACATATCTTGGATGTACATGTGTTTATGAGCACATTGGCTGCGCAGTGTACAAACGCCTTTGAGAGACCGAGGCAAAGATCGGAGCGAAGACTTGGAGGCTGGAGACTTGGTTCGAATCCCTCTTTTGCCAATTATTTGCTGGGTAACCTTGGACAAGTCACTTTATCTCTGTTTAAATGAGATAGTTGAAGGAGATCAGGGATTTTTAACCTGGGGTCTATGGCCTTGTTTATTAAATTTGTTTTATAACTATTTCAATGTAATTGGCTTCCCTTGAAATCCTATGGTTTTTTTTTTCATTTAAAAACATTGTTCTGAGGAGTCTATAAGTTTCAACAGATTACCAAAGGGGTCAGCTAATAAACATTTATTAAGTATTTCTTTATGCCAGGCATTGTGATAAGAGTTAGGGATAAAAAGAAAAGTAAAAGACTTGCAAAAGAGTTAAGAACTCCTGGACTAATCATCTCTAAGATGGCTTCCACCTCTAAACCTGTGATTCCTTGTTCAAAAAAAAAAAAAACAAAAAACAACATACACACACACAGAGAACATACACTTAACTGTGTTTGGGATGTTTGGGGTACATATTGAAGTCATGTCTACATGTTTGATCTGCCTAGTATGTGGACTGACACCTATGTAAGACTCGTGTGTAAAGGCTTTTGGTTTGTGTATTTAATGCTTTTAATAACAATGATTTTGTTTTTGTTGACAACAGCATAAAGTGTGAATTAACAATAACATATATTTACCTCAAATATGAGTTACTAATAACACATTTATAGAGCTTTAAGGGTCCTAAGGCATTTTCCTCACCACAGCTCAGGGAGGTACAAGTAGTGCAAACCTGTCTTACTGATGGGGAAACTGAGGTTCCTATAGGCCGCACAGCAGGTAAATTTGGCAACCAGACTTAGAATCCAGTTCTTCTGACTTTAAGCTCGATTCCCCCCCCCCCCCCACGCCTCCATATCTACTTAGTACACTATGTGTTGGGGTTGGCTTGGTTTTTGGTGTGTGTGTTTTAAATGTTTAGAGTTTCAAGTAGGTGTATCGGTGAGTCTGTGTTTTGGGGGGGCGGGGATTGGGGATTTGCTGCATATATGTTTGTTTACGAAATGTGTATGATGTCTTGATTATGCATGTACGTGTGTGTTTGCTGCGTGTGCGTCTGTTTTCGATATCTGCGTGATGGATGGGTGCTTGCTTGCGCTGCTGCGTATGTGTGTCTGTCTGGGTGTGTTTAGGTAGCTCCGAGGCTGAGCTGACGTGTCTGAAGACTCCTCACCTGCGTTCGGTTTAGATTTCCCATGGATCCGGAATTCCCGGCTGCTCTGACGGATGCGTGGCGTCCAACGCTGTGTACACAAACCCCACAGCGCCCCGAGTCTCAGTCCCTCTGGCCTCGAGTTCATTTCGCGATTTGCGCTATTAATGGTTATTTTATTTATATCATTAGAATTGTCCCCAGCACTCTGTTTACATCAACGCCTTGTCGTCTGGGTCTCCGAGGCCGCAGTGTTTGGACAGGGGATTACAGTAATGGATGGAGAGTCAGGAGCAGAGGGGGAGAAGGCTGGAGCCAAACCTCTAGGACTAGAGGCTCAGGCTGGGGATGAGTAGGGAACAGGGGCTCCTCCCGGACGCCACTTGTTGACCTTGGGAAGAAAGGAAATATCATCCTGACCAAGCTGCAAAGAGAAAACTTCATGGGTCGGGGCGGGGAGACTGGGAGGGTGGAAAGACGAAGCTAGGGGGAAGGAGACTGGAACGGAAAACTGGGAGAGGGCGCACTCCCTTTTCCAGTGCTAGATTTCCACAAAATCCTAATTGAACACCTCTCTGATCACCCCTAGGCGCGGGCCTGGGAGTCTCCAGAGACTCTGTCTGGTTCCTCCCTAATGCCCCTGAGTAAACAAACAAACAAACAGGCTAATCCTGCCCCCGAGCTTCGGGTGGCCGGGATCTCCGCCACTTTGATTCTTTGGGTTGACTGGGAGGGCTCCACTCTTTATCCCTTAATCCGGATTAAAGTAGTTCCTCCACCCTGCCCCCACCCCACGTCAGCCTAGGGATCTTTGCAGTCGGAGCTTGTCTCACTTTAAAGGACGTGTGCGCCCCAGATAGCCTTAAATCTTCTGACTCCAGGTCCTCCGAGTGACAAGGGGATGCGCGAAGAGATTCCGAGGGGAGCCTAAATTTTGAACCTATATCTACGTTTGGAGAGGGTGGCATTCGGGGGACAGCAAGTTCGTTTGGGAGGCAGCACACAGTAGTGAATAGAGCATTGGCTTTGGAAGTCGGGTGCCCCAAGTTTTAGTCCCAGGTCTTTACTAACTCAGCATTGCTCTGAGCAAGTCATTTCTCCGTTTCTGGTGTTTTCTTTCCCTTCTAGCAAAATAAGGAGTGTAGGGTGGGGTTGCACTAAAAAGCACTAGATTGAGAGTCCTAGAAGTTGGGTTCAAATACTGACTTTTTTTTTCTTAACGCTAAGTGACTTTGTGCAAGTCACTTCACCAATCCGGCCCTCAGTTTCCTGATCTGTAAAATGCGGGCGAGGTAGGGGAAGGGGTTTTGATTACATGAGACCTCTAAGGTTCCTTCCAGTACCAAATCTATGATCTCATGACTATGATCTTCAAGGTCCCTTTCCTCTCTTCCCTACTTCTGCTTATTCCTTACTTCTCTTATTCTAAATGGGTGCCTCAGTATCAGCCTGAGTCCCATGTGATACATATAGGTTCTATAAGGAGAATTGGGGGGAGTGGTGTATGTACAAGAATATCTGTGATGTCTAGTGTGTTTAAGTTCTCACATCACAAGATTAGAACTGGGAAGGACCGTAGAGATTATGAAATCCAATCCTTTCATTTACAGAAGAAATAAAAACCCATAGAGGTTAAGTGACTAGTCCAAGGTCATATAGATAGTAAATGGCATTGCCTGAATCTCCTCATTTCAAAATCACTCCTCCCAGATTTTGTGCAAATATTTGATCTGTCCAGTAGAAAGTTCCTTGAGGACAAAAACTGTTCGATTTATCTTTGTTTCTCTAGCCTTTAGCACACCGCTTAGCACATAGCAGGAAATTAACGAATATGTATTCATTAATACTTGCCTGATTGATGTTTGTCTTTGCATCCCCAGGAGCCTAGCACGGTTCCTGACCGAGAAAACGCTTACAAATACTTAGTAAATTGAATCTCCTGTGATGTACGCAATAGGTACCCACGGATGGAGCGGATGTCTGAGGGTGTTTGCTCGGTGTGGTTGAATGCGAATCTGAGGCAGCTGTGCATACATCTTTCATGTGTGTTCCAGGTACCAGTGTATGCTCACAAGAGGAGTATTCTTGAGAGAATTCCCTCGGATCTCCCTTCCCTCGCAGCCTAGGGCCGGATGCCTGCCTAGAGCTAACTAGTTAGGCCTAAAATACTCAGGCTCGAAGCGGACCCCAGCTATTCTAAGGGGCCTTACACTTCCGGAGAATTCGTCCTGAGTCATATTCATCACAGAAGCAGAGTTGAGGTTTGAGGATCAATAACCGGATGGCCCCACTTCCTCCTTTCCCGGAAAATCTTGAGATTCGCACCGATCCTGCTTTCCTCCCTGTTCAGATCTCTCCTCCGGCTGGACACTTGAAAACCCAGTTGTCTCCTGGGCTGAGAGCGGAAGGAGTGGGTCAGAGCAGGTGGCTGGCAGGCGTGTTACGATCGTGGAAGTGGTTGGGAGCGACCTTAGATACAAACCAGTCTGTCCAAGCCTCCCATTTTCCAGAGGAGTAGAAGCCCAAGGACGGGAAATGACATGTACGAGGTCACACAGCACGGCCGTGGCAGAGCCGAGGCTAAAATCCCGGTCACCCTGACTACCAGTCTAATGCTGCTGCTAGTTCTGCCAAGCTGCCTTCCGTACCCAGGTAGAGCCAGAAATCCAGCACCCGGGAAGGCACCTTTGAGTGTGGGGGGTGAGGCTGGGGTACAGATGTAGCTGCTTGGTGAAGGAGGGGGAGGGTCCTGTCCTAGGTGCAGAACAGACCTTGGCTTCTCATTCCCGCCTGCCAGAGAGTGCTCTCTGGCAAATGGTTTATCTGAAGACAACTTCTGTTTCTCGTTCGCTGTCGGGAGTTGCCCTGAAGCCAGCAATGAAAAATGGTCCTTTTCCCGAGCCTCTCTGGAGCTGATGATTTATGTGGGAACCGTCCTCGGCCCGTGAGGCCAAAACTGCCCTCCCTCAAGCAAGAGCTGTGGAGGAGGGCTGCAAGCCAACTGGGCACCCCCACCCCTTGCAGCCCCCACTTTTTATGACGTTTATCCCCGAGAGGAAATTTTACAGCCGCTCCCCCAGGAAGCTGATCTCTTTATCGCCCTAAAGTAAACACCATTATCCCAGGTTTGGGCAGCGCAAATAGAGGCCCGAGCAGGAGAAAAGCAAGTCCTGCACACTCTCTCATAAAACCAGGGGAAGGTTCCTTGAGAATTATGATTTATGACTGTCTAGCCCCCTCATTCCCCCTGTTCCAAACTCCTAAAAGTATAAGGCAATCGGTAAGAGAAAGAAAGGGACAGCTCCTGCTCCTCAGAATATAGGAGAGGAGGCTAGTGATGAAGGCTGTGACTTCGCTGTTTAGGAGATGTGAAGGGGAGAGTGATAATGAAGGTGAAGGTGACAGTGCTATTAGGAATTAGGATGGTGACCGTGACAGTGGTGGTGATGGTGACTGAACCAAGCCTGGAAAGGTGACAATGCTTTTAGTGTTGGTGCTGGGAACAGTGATGATGATAACTGGTCCAGCGGCTAGGGACAGGGATGGTTATACCAGGGAATAGAATGGCAAACTTGCTCTTGTCATTGATTTTCTGCCACTCCAAGACTGCTGAGATCTTTTTAGACTGTAAATGCAGAGGGCATCTCGGACCCTTTAGGAGATCTTCTCTAGCACCAGCCTGGTTGCATGTGTTGGGGACCATGATTTTATTCCTACACCTGGTAATGCCTGACTAGCTCCTGCTGCTTTTCCCTTTTGTGCTCCAGACCCTTCTTCTGTGATGTAGACAGAGGGCTTTCAACAGATACTCAGACATTTGTAAAACTCAAGCCGGGATTTTTGGCTGGAGGGTACTATTTCATTAAAAAAAAACCAACCCACTTGCATAAAGAGCATTGTGGATTTTGACAGTAATTGGACCAAATTATGCACCTATTACATTCATTTCTCTTTATTAAATGAAGTCCATTACATTTACCCCTGAGCCAATCTAAAAATGTTTGTTGAATACACACTGGTCAGAATGACCACTTTAAAGAAGGACCAATCCTTTCTCTTCATTCATCTCTAGTGTCTGCTCTGACTAGCTACATACTCCAGAAAATTTCCACCTATCAAAAGTGTCATCAAATCCACCCCTTAAGTAAATGTTTATATTAAGTGATGGACTTTACACTAGAAGGGCAGCTAACCTTTGAGTGGGGTGGGGAAGAACCAAAGGAGCAAAATTTCTGATCTGCTGGAGCTACTTAATGCTCAGAATCTAGTCCTAGAGTTCACTTCACCACTCTCACCAGGTCAATTGAAGAACACAGAAAGTCTAGGTCAGCTAACTTCTAAGCTCTGAGCAACATCAGAAGGGTTTACCTAAGTAATGGACAGAGGAGAAGAGTAAAGAAGGAAAGGAAACAGGGTTTAGTGCTGAATGCCAGATTAATTTTGTCTTTCTATACTCTGGAGCAGGTGTGGGGAACCTGTGACCTTGACCACATGTGGCCCTGTATGTCCTCAAGTTTAACCCTTTGAATCCAAACTTCACAGAACAAATCCTCGTAATAAAAGGATTTGTTTGGGCAGCTAGGTGTCACAGTGGATAGAGCTCCAGCCTTGGAGTCAGGAGAACCTGAGTTCAAACCTAGCTTCAGATACATTACGCTCACTAGCTGTGTGACCTTGGGCAAGTCACTTAACCCCAATTGCCTCACCAAAAAAAAAAATCAAAAAATGAAAGGATTTTTTCTATAAAGCTTAGACTCAGTCAGAAGGCTGTACCCAAGGACCTAGAGGGCCATGTGTGGCCTCGAGGCCACAGAGGTATACATTATTTTCTCCCCCATTAGATTGTGACCTCCTTGAGGAAAGGGACTGTCTTTTGCCTCTTTTTGTAACCCCAGTGTTTAGCATAGTGCCTGGCATGGAGTAGGTACTTAACAAATGCCTATTGATTGATGGATTGATTGATTGCTGATCGACAGCTTGGAAGATGAAAGAACAAAGACACAGTAGTTGGGGTGAGGGTGGGATAAGGTATTCCAGGCACAATGCTGTGCTTTGGAGGAAAAGTTATTTTGGAGTGTAGTGTAAAGAATGCTGTACTAGGGATCTAGAGTCTTGGGTTGTAGTCCCAGCTCTGCCAACAACTCACTTTATGCACTTGAGCAATTCATTTTGCCCATCTACACCTCAGTTTCCACACCTGTAAAATGAGGGAGTTGGACTACGTGATCTCTAAGGTTCCAGCCAGATGATATTCCAAGAAGCCTTAAGTTTCCAGAGAATTTGGCCTGACCACATTCAAAAGCAGAGTTGAGGTTTCAGTATCCATAAAAAAGGAGGGAGGACCCATGGAGGAAATCAGTTTCCAGATAAATCTATCAGAAAAGTTGACATTACTCAGCTCAGTGGTATATTGTGGAAAGAGTAAGAAACCCGGGACAGCCCTAGGCAAAGGATTCCTACTCAGTGAAATGAGAGATGCTCTGTAGAAATGGGTGAACAAATTCAAAAAAGCTCTCCAATGACAATCAGGTGGTAATTAAGGAGAGTGAGCTAAAGAAATGTACTTTAAAATGATGTAGAATAAGGGCAGGTCTATTTCTTCTTCTGAATAAAGATATTTGAAATCCTGGCATGTGTCACTAGGAATTTCTATTACTGTCTGGAAGCAGGTGGAGTAGGGGGAATCTGTGGAGTCCTTTGCTCTGTCAAAGTGGTCCATTGACAAAAAGAGCTGAAGAACCACTGGCCTATGTGGCAACCTTTCTCTTTGTTGAAAATCATCCCTGTTGTTCAGCTTGTATTAAGAGCACAAAAAGCATGAAGGGTCCACTTGAGTGCTTGGGAAAGTCTTGGGACCAGTCCGGGCATCCTAGGACCTTCAGACTACAGACATTATCCATCCAACTTATGCATCAGGTACAATAGATCATTCAAACAGTGAGGGTTTAAATAAACAATCCTTTCCCTAAAAACATATGCAATACTCTCAGGTAGGAACTGTTCAGGAATAAAAAATAAATGTACACGGTAAGGAAATAAAAAGTAATCTGCTAGGAGTCTCCCAGGGGTTTCAGGAACTGCTTGCCAAAATCCTAAAAACTTTTTATATTTTTCTTGCCCAAAAGGCCCACAGATGAGTCTAAGGATCAATTCACCCAAGTGAGAAGTTAATTCCAATAGTCCCAGGTCTACATCACAATTAAAAAAAAATAATAAGTCTCCTTAACACAGTGTCTAGCACATAGTAGGATCTGTGTAAATGCATATTCCCTTCTCTCTCCTGTTCCCACAATCTGCTTGTCTGCAACAGTCCCAGCTGGTGTTATGGGAGAGTGAAGGGTTAACCTATGCCTCTCTATGTAGTTCCATCAGTATTCTGGACCATAAGGAATGACCTAAGCTAAGGCCAAATCACCTGCCTCCTCCCCTCTTCCCAGCTACTTTGGCCTTAGACTACTTTGGCTCAGCTCACAGCCCTAGGGTAAGGCAAGTTCCAAACTGGCTTCTGGGAAAGGAGGAGAGAAAGAACAGAAACTGGGGCTCCTAGTAAAATACCATTTCATGGTAGGCCTTCAGTGGATCAGTGATCTTACTGATGTGAGCATTCATTAATATTCTACACAGGTGTAGATGATAATTCTTCTATACTATCTCACCCCATATCATTCTTATTCACATCTTTCCAATGAATCCTAGCTAAAGGATCCACCCCCAAAGCTAAATGCCTTCGTTTGGTTCTTTCAATATTTTGCTTTTACCTAGGCAACACTTAGACAATTCATGGCATCCTCCCCTCTCCAAACATGATCATCCCACTGCTTTTCCAGTCATACAAGGTCTTGATGACATCTTTTATGCCACTTGTTGCAATAAAGCAGTCTTGGGAATGTGCTATAGCCTATTCATATCCATCATATGTTTTTCCATTATCCTTTGGGTCACCTGTAATTACTATTCTTCTAAGATCATGGAGTTTCATAATTTATAGCCATGTGTTATGGGCAAGTGAGTTTTGATCTATTAAAGGCTGGCTTCTGTAGTAGTGAGCAGCTTGGGATAACTGAATTGTCTAAATACCAACCACCTATTTGATCTCCCTCTTCCTATTCAGTTCTGGGCCCAGTTCATTACTTATCCATACCACCTATCACACACACACACACACACACACACACACACAAATTCGTTGGGATGTCTATCCAACTGTATATTGTAATCTAGGCTATGTGCATTTTCATCTATTTTCTTTTTTCAGTTGGACAGTTCTGCTATTCTCTTCTGTATGAATGTTAATTTCATTGGGATGGCTTTGTAGCGTTTTAGGATTCAATACAATGAGTGGAATTTCATCAATGAATAGGGGCATTTATAGAACCTTGACCATAAAGAGTCCTTCTTTTTGGATTCTGCACAAGAAATCCTTTATAGCACTGAGGACACTTTAGGTGAACATATCTCATTTGATGTTTATACTGAAAATTCTCTCTAATGTTTTGTATGTCATAGAATCTTACATGATTTTTACATATTCGTGGGAGACGCTTTGTTCAAGGAGTGTCTTTAAGAGTGTATTTTGTTTTACTAAGTTAAAATGTGCTTTTGAAGTTGATAACACTGGGCACAGTGGAATCTCATATTCTCTATACCTCTCAAAAAGTTGGGAGATCATGAAGATGTTATTTGCCAATCTGTTCCCTTCTTGTGATTTCTTCAAGGATGTCCTGTGTTTCTGGCTCTCTGTCTCTCCGTCTTTACACACACACACACACACACACACACACACACACACACACCTATAAATACATACACCATTCTTATAGAGATTTTATGATTGTATAGAGGTGAGAAAAATGGACATATGGACCAGTAGTTGTCACTTTTCTGGAGGCGGGGATAATAATACAGGTCCTATTCTTTTCTATTCTTTTGAAATTCCCCCTTTGAGTTATCTTGAAAATTAATCTCCAAATACATTTATAGTGGGGCACTAGAAAGCAGTGTCTTTTTGTTTTTCCTGAATCATGGGGCTCCCCTAGTTTCATTTCAAAATGAAAAAGAGACCTTATTAATAAAATTTTAGTATAACTCCCCAAAATAGGTGGGATGGGGCACATGTGCAGACACCATCAGCTTGCTAAAATGGCACTTTCATGACAGGTTGGACCAGATGACTTCTAAGTAGCCTTTCTAAGCTCTTGGAAGGCAAAGTACATATTATAACTTTTTAAAAGAAGTTATTTATTTATTTTTAGTTTTCAACATTCACTTCCAAAATATTTTGAGTTCAGAATTTTCTCCCCATCCTTCCCCTCCCCCCACCCCAAGACAGCATGCAATTTGATATAGGCTCTACATATACATTCATATTAAACCTATTTTCACATTAGTCATGTTGTAAAGAAGAATTAGAACCAATGGAAGAAACCACGAGAAAGAAGAAACCAAAGAGAGAGAGAGAGAGAGAGGGCAAATAATATGCTTCAACCTGCATTCAGACTTCATAGTTCTTTTTCTAAATGTGGACAGCATTTTCCATCATGAGTCCTTTGAAGTTGTCTTGGATCCTTGCATTGCTAAGAAGCGATAAGTATATCAAATTTAGTCATTGCACAATGTGGCTGTTACTATGCACAATGTTCTCCTGGTTCTGCTCACTTCATTCAGCATCAGTTCATATTATAACATTTTTATATTAATTCCAGAGTACTATGTTCATAGGTATGCCATAAGTATTTGAATAAATGAATGAACTGCTAGAATACAGCTGCTGTTTTTATTACTCTTCTACCTTCCCCAGCAGACAGGAGATGCAGAAAAGAACAAAAAAGGAGCGTGCAGTTGAACAATTATGTGATGTTTGATATTTGTAAGAGCTAAGGCCTTCTTTCGAATTTGTGTTTGTATGTTCTGTGCTAGGAAGTTTGGAGTTTTGCATATTATCAAAATAATAAAAGAACAAAGTCCTTTCCTTACAATAATGATGATTCCCATTTTTTTGATGAGTAAACTGAGAAGTTTAGTAATTTGCCCAGTTTCACTCAGTTGGTGTGATGTGAGGGCCAGAATTTGTCTTCTGACTCCCCAGATGTGCTCTTTCCATCTACTGTATGGACTCCCTAAAACCATTGCCTCTCACCCATCCCCTACCATTAACATGGTTTAAGGATTCAGGCTGCATTTTGTCATATATAATGGTGCATCAAAACAAAATAGGATGAGTAAATAGAATCATTTTTCTTCCCTCTTGTGCCTCTATGGGTAATCCTCCAATTTATAGGTAGATTTTCTGGGGGTTGGTTAACTGAGGTTCAGTGTACTCTGTGGGCCTATACTATAATTAATTTGTGAACTTTACTAATGTATTTAAAATACAACAACCAACAGACCTTATTACCTCAAAGCAAAGGCATTTACTAGAACACAGAAGAACATTCACAATAAAGTGCTCTCCCTTCCCCATAGAGTATACTCTCTTCTAAACATCTCTGGGGAGAGTGATAAGTACAGAGATTGTATTTTGGGGGGCCAACACAAAGGGAACACGTATGAAATTCAAATACTACATGATTCCTGATGTCCTCTTGTGATTACCTCATGCTGCTCCTCACTGGGCAGCATTCTTGGCTAGGTTATTCTCTGTGATGCTCATTAGTCCTGTTCTCTTCAGGAAAACATTTAAATATGGAAAAACAAACAAGTATATGAGGGAGTTATGGGGTCTACCAGCTGTCCACAGCCTCTGTAGCTTCCAGTTCTAAGTTGAAATCTTTGGTTGGGGTATCAGTAGGCTCATTCTGAAAGAACCAGGAGCCTTATTACTGCAGGCCAGAAAGGGAGCATCCCCAATCTGTTCTCTTATAGTTTTGGCTCTGTGACATGCTATTTCCTGAGTAGTAGGGTCTTATTTTCAGGGACCAAGCTTTCTCGCTTGAAACTCCCTCTGGACTAGAAGATAGGGGTGGAGGAGTAATATACGTGATTTCTCCTCTCAGGTTGTGTGCTTGTACCTACCTCATTTGGTCATATGTTTCTTCTGTAAGATGCCATTGGTGATGGTGGTTGAGGAGAGGAATCCTCATCCTCCCTTCCTACCCCTCTCCCCACGCATTCTTCAGGAAGCAAAAGGATAAGTTCGTAGGAACAAGAGTTGAGTTTCTTTTCAAACAGTTTGTTTTTTATTTAAGCCTCAAAAAGCACAGCTGATCCTCCCAATCAATCATTAGAAGATCCCAGTGGCCCACAAATTGCCTTCATCTGATTTTTTTTTAAAATAAGGACAGTGTCCATTAATTGGGAAATGGCTGAACAAGTTATGATATATGAATGTGATGGGATACTATTGTGTTGTAAAGAATGAAGAAGGGGATGATTTCAGAAAAACCTGGCAAGACTAGTATGAACTGATGCAGAGTAAAATGAATAGAACCAGGAGAATAATTTATACGATAACAAAAGAATTGTAAAAATGAACTACTTTGAAATACTTAGGAACTCTGGTCAACACAATGACCAACCATGATTGCCAGGATTCATGATGAAATGTGCTACCCACCTCCTGATAGAGAGATGTTATACTTGGAGTGCAGATTGAGGCATATTTTTTTTTTTTTGGTAGACTTGGTAAATGCAGGAATTTCTTCTGCCTGAGTATATATGTTTGTAATAGGAATCTTGTTTGTCTTTCTTTCTGAATGGTAGAGAAGTGGGCGGAAAAATAAGGCAGATCCTCATTGATTAAAAATTAAAATGATTTTAAAATTTAAATTTCTTAAAGTGTATTTTAAAAGTACGAAAGAGATGCCTTTTTTTTTTTTTTTTTTACTTTGGAGATTCCTTGCTGCGGAACTTAAAACTTCAAATATATGTTTCAATTACCCCAGTGTTTAGATTCTAGAACAGAGATTCCCAAACTTATTTGGCCTACTGCCCCCTTTAAAAAAATTACTCAGCGCTCCCCTGGAAATCTACTTTCTTTAACCCTTTAACTTTTTTTCTTTTTGAAATTTGTATTATTTAAAAAAATTTTTTTAAATGACATCTTAAATTTAATAGTTTATTGTAAATTTGTGGGTTTTTCTTGCGTTGAAATTTTGATGATGCAACATTATGTCATATAACTAGATAGTATCATATTGTAGACAAGTCATTACACATTTTAATTCCTGCTGATGCATGCTGGACTTCCCAACAATGCAAGACACACCCCCCTGCCAACGCTTACTTGTTAAGACCTGTCTCAGACTTGACCACTGATCAGTTTTAATTTGCATTTTGTGTGTTTATTTGGAAAATGATGTAATCACTATGACTTTAACTGTGTTACACAACAGATGAAATATGTACAAAAGGTTTTAAAACATTTTCTTCTCTTCTCTTCTCTTCTTTCCTTTTGCTCCTACCACCCCCTTATTTTTATTCAACACCCCCTAATTGCACCTGAGGCTGTTACCTCCCTCCCCATTGTTCCAGAGCCCCCAGGGGGTGGTATCACCCACTTTGGGAACCTCTACATCTAGAAGAATGACACATATAGCATTTATCAATAATAACTATTTGACGTTGCTGTTAGTGATGCTATGGGTGTACATGGACTATTCCAGGTGTTTTTGCCTTTGAATTTTAGGACCTCGTATAGTGTCTTATACATAGTAGGTTTTTAACACATAAACATTTGTTGAATTAAATTGAATCAAGGTTAATCAGCTATTTATTTCATGCTTCTTTATCAACATACTGTTAGCTGAATTCATGCAGCAGATATCAAGCATGAAGGACCTTTTGATTCTGCTCTTGGATCTTAGCTGTTTCACAGGCCTGATCTAAATATAATTCACTTTCAATTACATACATACATACATACATACATACATATACATATCATCATAATCATCCTAATCATCATCATCACACTAGCTTTCTGGACTCTCTACCCAGATAGCACTGCTATGGAGATGTCAGACTCCAAAAGTGGAGAATAAACTCTACCCTAAAATTCACCATTTTGGTAGTGTTTCTTTGAACTTGGCTTTGGGAGACTCCTGGGAAGAGGATGTAGAAAGAGAAGAGTTAGATCCTCTATATTATGCCATGCCAAGGAAATGCCATTGGCAAGGTCAAGTACAATTACTAGGTGGGGGCACTCAGAATTGATGAGATATTCACTACCAGTTTCACCTGCCTCCTGCTCCTTTAGAGGAAGAACAGACAGGGGAGGAGGAAGTGGTATGCCTCTTACCACCCACCAATCCCATGCAGACAACAATTCATTTGTGCTGTTTATTATCTGATCAGTTTCCTGGGACCACCCTGTTTTACCATATATGTCATATGTACAATCATAAAAAAAATCTAGTGGCCATCAAATCTTTGTCTGGACTAATTCTGGGACAGATAGAAATTTGAGAGGAGATTTTTATCCCTTTAGAGAGACCGGAGAAACATCTCTGCTGTAGCATGGGTGAAGGTACATAGCGGGAGAAGAGAGAGCAATAGATACTGATCCCATTTGGAAATCCCTCATGCAAAGGAAATGTACTAATGTCATACCCCTGGGCAAGTTAACATTTCCATGAATAGGAAAGACATAAGCAGAGGCATATAATTTTATATACACACCCCTAGACTTAATCAAGAAAAACCTTTGGGGCAAACATGAACTGAGCCCAGGCAGGACCAGCCTCCTGTGGGGTGTTCATAGTCCATGAAACTGGGGCTTCCATTCATACCATTTATAGGTGGGGCATCCTGTGCTTTGCTCCACCAGGCATACTCCATAGTCATGCTTTTGGAGAGCAGTAACTGTTAGAAAGTTTTCCATGACCTTAAGCCTACATTCATCTCTTTTGCTACTTTTATCAACTGTACTCAGTTTTGCCCTTTAGGACCAAGCAGATTAAGTCTACTTACGTTTCCATGTATACCCCTTCAAATACTTGCACTGTCTAATGGGTCTTTCCTCTTTAAGCCAAATAACCTTATGTCATTGTCCCCAGTCTTCTTACCATCCTGGCCAGCTTCCTCTGTACATGCTCTAGCTTTAAGGGCCTTCCTAAAATATAGTGCCTTCCTAACATATGAACACAAATGAAGCAAAAAAAGAGGAAAATTTCTTGCAAAAGAGTCATTAGCAACTTTCTAGAGGTACAACTCAAGTAATCTTTGCCATGTGCAGTTGCCTAAATAATTTTTGCCTATTTTTCCCCGTGCGAAGAAGTTGGTCTTCCGCTGATTTAATCACCAAAAGGGGATCAGATAAATGCAAAATGTGGCCATAGTCAAGTTATTCCTTGATGAGATATGAATTGGTCCCTTGAGTGAATGAGAAAATGGAGCAACTTACTAGATCTCTAGGTTTCCTCAATCAGATAGGACAAAGAATGACATGCCACACCTATGAGAGATTTTTTCAAGTCAGTTCATTGATTCCAGGGGAAAGACTTGAAGGGGAATCCAATTCCTGACACAATAAGCAGAAGCAAGTAGCTGGAGAAAGGAAAATTATAGGAATCTACATGGGTCTGGAGAGAGGAAAGTTGCAAGAACCTATGTGGAGAGGAGAGAACAGAAGGGTCAAACAGAGGCCACCACTGCAAAGAGGGAGGTTGGGACTCTTCAACCTAAGTTACTTGGGCCAAATGAGCACAAAGTCTGTTACAGCAGAAGCTATCTTGCTGAAACCCTTTTGTACTGTAATTCCATATTTTTTTTTCCTCCATGAGTTCTTTCATTGAAGCACAAAGCCTTTTCCTTTAGGTAGGAGGTAGGGGGAGTTTGTTTACTTTCCTTTGTTTTAAATTTTTCTTTTTCAATATAAGTAATGGTAACCACCAGCAATTGCTAGTTATGGCAGCTAACTGACACAGTAGGTCAAATGCTGGACTTGGAGTCAGGAAGCTCTAAGTTCAAATCCAGTCGTATTGGCTGAATGACTTTGGGCAAGTTGCTTAACCTCTATCTGCTTCAGTTTCTATATCTAAAAATGGGGATAATAATAGCACCTACCTCCCATGAGGATAAAATTTATGAGGATAAAATGAGATAATATTTCTAAAGTGCCTTGCAAACATTAAAGTTCTATATAATTAGTTATTATTATAATAAATAACATTTAGAAGAAGCAACAGAGGTGAGAAGTATCCCTAGAAAAGAGGTAGAGATAGATTTAACACTGAGGCATTTTTGCCATAAGTACTGTCTCCAGCTGAGGGCCCAGAGCTAATAAAAATATAGAGACTTACATATTCTTTGGTTCTACTTCCCAGAGTTGAGAAGGAGCATCTGTACTGGGAAAACTCATCTAGCAACTACCCAGTAGAAGCACCATCTCCTTTAATACTGCTATACCTAGAGTACTTCCAGGACATGTGAGAAACAAGATGGCAAGAGGAAATATTTTGTCACATCCCTACGACTTCTAAAACTTCTCCAAAATAGAAATTATATGCCAAAGATAAAGCAACTCCAGCTGTTTCCATGGTCTAGAACACTTAGAATCCTAAGGAAGATTAAAGTAATTGAAGGAACATAATACTGTGTTTACAGCAGAAGAAGGAATTTGAAATTGAATAGCTTCTGCACAAACATTAATGCATCTATGATAAGAAGGGAGGTGGTCTAATATGAAAAAAAAACCTTTATATTACATTTCTCTGATAAGAGTTTAGCATCCAAGGTATTTAAACAATTAACAAAGACACGTAAGACTAATAGCCAAAAGATATTTACAAGTAGTCCTCAAAAGAACTCCAAAGTATTCACAACCATGTGAAAAAAAGCTCCAAAATATTACTAATAAGAGAAATACAGATCAAAGCAACCTGGAGGTTTTACCTCACACCCTGCAAATTGGTAAAAATGACCCAAAAATGCAACAGTCAATGTTGGGGTGGTGATGAAGAGATAGGCACACTAATAAGTTATTGTTGGAACTGTGAAATGGTGCAATCATTTTGGAGAGCAATTATGCAAAGTGACTATAAATGTCCAAATTCTTTGAACCAAACCTTTTATTATAGAGCTTAAGCCCCCAAGATAGCCATTGATAAGAAAAATGTTCCCACATACTCCAAAATATTTATAGCAGCACTTGTTGTGATAGCTAAAATTTGCAATCAAAGTATTTGCCATCGTTGATGGGGAAGTCGATTCCTCATCAACTGGGGAATGGCTAACCAAGTTGTATATGATGGAATATTACTGCACTATAAGAAATGATGTGTGTGATGAATACATAGAAGCTTTGGAAGATTTACCTGAACTGATACAGAGTGAAGTGAGCCAAGAAAACAATGTACATAGTGACTATAACAGTGTAAATGGAAAGAAGGATGACATACCAAAAAATCAAAAGTAACAAAACAAAATAATAACAACGTAACAAAATTATCAAAATCAAGCAGGGCTCAAATGAAGAGAGATGAGAAGATAATCCCAACCTGCCCTTATGTGGAGGTGAGAGGCCCACAGGTGTGACATATTGCCCATGTTTTCCAGCTTTCTCAATGTATTGATCAGTTACACTGACGTTTATTTTTCTCTTTTTCTTCTCCAAAATAGTACTATTTGTCACATGGGATGGTTCTCTGGGAGAGGGAGGGGGAGGGATACATATATTACTGTGGTGATATAAGAAACAGAAAATATCCGTAACAACTTATTTAAAAAATACTGCTGATACCTGAATAGTTTATAAATCAGATTATTTCATTATGGGATTATTATTTGATTATGGGCCTCTCTCCATATTTCTCATTGAGCTTCAAGTGTGCATGAACATGTATAAAACACCCAATTCATGCCTTCTGTTTGTTGCACACTAAATCCCAATGTCATCAAAGAACTAATATAAGGCAGCTGGTTCACCATGGAGTGTGAAAGAGATAGGACTGACACAATTTTCATGACAGTTCCCAAGTTTCACAGCACACTGTTTGGGGAAGAGCCAGCTGGGGTCTCTAAATTCTGAATGCCTTGCTTAGAACCATAAACTATGATAACATGATAAATAACTTTTAAAGATTTTTCTCCTCTCCTCCCCTTTCTCTCCCACCCCTTTCTCTTCTTTCTTCCTCTTCCCCTTTCCTCTCCTATCCCTTCCCCATCTCTTCCCAGAAAACGATAACAACAACAGCAACATACTGAGAGTCTGGAAATTGAAGTGTAATGAACTTAACTTCATTCACTCAGTAGATTAAGGTACCTGCCAAATGAGAAAACTAAAAACACTTGGCAGATCTGAGAGCCCAGCAGAGAAAAAGTACATACACAGCCCAATAAATATTATGTTTTACAGTGCTTTTCCCACAAAAAATACATCCCCAAACACCAAGGAATTAACACAATTAAACAATTTGGCTTACTTTGATAAGTATTGTGCCCTTTCCCCCATTGAACCCCCATCACCTCCAAGGGGGAAAATGGCTCAAGCCTTGTTTATCCAATAAAAACCATTTTCCAGTAAATCACATTTTACTAGTCACTATACAAGTTCACCCCAGATGGTCTGGCCACCAGCTGTAGACATAACATACGACACAAATAGCCAAACCCCAATGCTATTAATGTCTGCTCCATATTTTTATTCTCAAGTACCCTGCTATGTGTGAGACCTCAGGAAGGCCAAGAGAAGTTAATTTCTTGTAAGTTACTCTATCTTTTTTCACATTTTCAGACTTTTCACTGGGATAGGACAAGCCCTGGGCAAAATTGTGAAGAAGGTGAAATTTGTCTACAGAGCTGTTCCTCTGCCCTTACTGTGGGGGCACACTGCTTTTTTTTCCATTGAAAGACTATATCTAGAGTTGGAGTGGGAGAGCTGGGCTATCTACTGCTTAGATCACTTTTCAGAATGTTACTAAATCTATTAACAAAATCATCAGGAAGCCAACAAAGGCTTTTCCACCTTCCTTCCAAGATGAGCCATTACATTCATTCATTCAACAATACAAGAATTATTCAATTCATTCATTCAACAGTACAAGAGTTACTCAAATAAATTCATTCAGCAATACAAGAATCATTCAATTCATTCATTCATTCAGTTATATAAGAATTATTCAATTCATTAACTAATTCAACAATAAAAGAATAATTCAAATCATTCAACAATACAAGAATTATTCAATTCATTCATTCAACAGTACAAGAGTTGTTCAAATAAATTCATTCAGCAATACAAGAATCATTCAATTCATTCATTCATTCAGTTACATAAGAATTATTCAATTCATTAACTAATTCAACAATAAAAGAATAATTCAAATCATTCAACAATATGAGTTACTCAGATTTATTCAGCAATATAAGAATTATTCAATTTGTTCGTTCAACAATACAACTACTAAGTGTAAGACCTATGGTAGACTAGGTAGAGGAAAGGAAGACAGTACTTTGTCTCCACTCTCAAAGAAGATCATAGTTTACCAGGGAAGGTAAGACATATACATAGCATGGTACTATGTGATAAGTGCTATAAAAATGGAACAAAGTACTATAGAAATCTATTTGTTGGGTGGGGGGTGGGGAGGGCTGACCTGGCTGGAGGTACAGTGGATAGAGGGGTGGGCCTGGAGTCAGGAAGACCTGATTTCAAATCCAGCTTTCAGATACTTACTACCTGTGTGAACTTGGGCAAGTCACCTACCTCTGCCTGCCTCAATTTCCTCATCTGTAAAATGAGGATAATACTGTGATGATGATTTTAAAAATTTCATTGTTCTAGACAACTCCCAGTAAGGAAACTTCCTCTAGCAGTACAGACCACTAATGGTTCTGCAATTTATAGTCTTAGAGAGTTTCCTAGAGCACTTAAGTACCTGGCCCAGGGTGACATAGCCAACATGTGTCAGAGACAGGATTAGAATCTAGGTCTTCCTGACTCCAAGAGAAGTTCTTCATTTACTACACCACTGATGGCTCTCATAAAAGCAATTTAAAGGGGAATGGGCATCAGAAAATGCTTCCTGGAGGAGGTGACATTTCAGCCGGCCTTCCATGATGAGGAAAGATTCTGATTAGAGGACGCCTTGGCAGGAAGGGTCTCTGTTCAGTTCTCCCCTTCTAAGTTTGCCTTCCATTAATTCTGCGTATATCTTGTCTGTATGTAGCTTTGCCATGTTGTCTGCCAAGCTCTTTAGGATCTATTTTTGACTTTTTCTGCATCCCCAGAGCTTAGCAGAGTGTTTCCACACATAGTGCTTAATAAATGTGTGTTGGTTGATTGAATTAAGTTCATTTCAGTAAACATTGATTAGGTACCTACTATGTGTAATTCACGGGTTAATAGTAAAAACTAACATTTATATAGTGCTCTAAGGTTTCAACGTATTACTCACATATTATCTAGTCTCACAAGTGAGTTAAATAGATACTACTAATAATTATTTTAGTTAGGATTTATATATCATTTTAAGGTTTGCAAAATGCTTTTTGTACACTATCACACTGAGATGTTTTTGTTGTTGTTCAATTGTGTTCAATTTTTCATAACCCCATTTGGAGTTTTCTTTGCAAAGATACTGAAGTGGTTTGCCATTTTCTCCCCTAGCTCATTTTACAAATGAAGAAACCAAGGCAAACAGGGTTAAGGGACTTGCCCAGGGTCACACAGCTAGTGAGTATAAGAGTAAGTAACCAAATTTAAACCAGATTTAAACCCTAGGCTTCCTGACTCCACATCCAGTGCTCTTTCCACTGTGCTACCTAGTTGCCCCCATTTATATGATACAGATGTTATCATCATCCCCATTTTTATAAATGAGAAATCTTAATCTCACAGAAGATAAATGACTTTCCTGTGGTCACACATCTAGCAAATGGAAAGGGCAGGATTTGAACCCAGGTCTTTCTGATTTCAAATGCAGCCCTATCTACCATGCTGTGCTGCCTCTATTTAAAAAGTAATAACAATGTTTATAGAGTCCTTTAAAGTTTGCAGTATAGTCAGATATGTTATCTCATTTGAGTGGTTGCCACTCCTGAAGAAGAACTCAAAATATAAACACCGTTTTGATTGTATGTCTTGCTGATGCAAAACCATTTCACATGGATTACAAGGCTCTGTAAAGCATATTCCAAAGACTAGGTGCCAATGTTTGCACACATGCAAATGAGCACAGACTCATTGCCAGAAAGAAGTAAAGTCAAGCATAAAGAAATCAAGCTGAAATAAAGCCTGTGTAGCTAAGAACAGAAGGAATGCAGAAAATTGGGGCAAAAAACTTTCATAGACAATCCCTCAGAGAGGGTGTGATTGGGTTGGACTATTGCTTTGGTGTAGGAAATGATGAGATGGCTGATGTAGAAAAACGTGGAAAGACTTGGACTTATGAAGGAAAATGCTATTTTCCTTTCAAAGAAACAGATGACAAGTGGAAATAAACATAGTATGGTCTTACTTATAAGTGTATGAGTGTGTATGTGTATGTTTATAGATATCTATGTATATGTATGTATATCCACGCTTAATTATAGCCTTCTTTGGGGTGGGGGGAGGAGGCAAGGGAAAAAAATAAAGTAAAAAGAGCACAGCAGAGGACAAAAGAAAACTAACAAGGAAGCAAAGAAAAGCTAGGAGGCTTTGAAAACAATGTGTAGTATTTTTTATATGGGTTTTCATGAAAAGGAAACTTATTCTTTTATATTGAATCCTCTCTTATGGTTTGTTGTGTTTGTGCAATTTTTTCTTTTCTCACTTTCTATTTAAGTTTAAAATAAAAAAATTTCCAAAAAAAATCAAGCTGAGGGAAAGAATTTAAATTTTGGGTTGCAAAAGTGGGGAACCTGGGACCTCGAGGCCACTGGTGGCCTTCTAGTTCCTTGCGTGGGGTCTTTTGGCAGTCCAAGTTTTACAGAACAAATCCTTTTATTAAGGGGTTTTGTTTTGTGAAGTTTGGATTCAGTCAAAGGGCCAGACTTGGGGACCTAGAGGTCCACATGTGGCCTCGAGGCTGCTGGTTCCCTACCCCTGGACTACAGAAATATGAATATATTAGTCTAGGAATGGTTAATATTGATCTTAATTGATAAATCTCAAAATGAATTTAAAAAATTCAAGGCCAATCAACCTGTCCTTTTCCCTTCCTCCTACCTCCCACAACCTCTCTTGGCTAAGAACCAGAACAGAGAGGAGAAAAGATTTGTTCTAAACATTAGCCAGATGGCTGATATGTATATTATCTGGTTAAATACAGAACCATGGTTCTTCCCAAATCCTGTTGGACTTAAATCTCCTTTATTGCCTGGATCATACATTTCAGCACTTCATTACATGATGTCTTATATTATTTTTTTTAGAACTATCATAAATGTGTGACCCAAAGGGCAAGCTGAAACTAAGATAATGGAAGCTTTATGACCCGTAGAATCAAGTCACGTCAACAAGCATTTATTAAGTGTTTGCAATGAAACAGGCAAGGTGCTAAGAGCTCATTACACCATCAGAGAGTATCCATTTTTACTCAGAAGGTAGTCAAATCCTTCCTTCCAATGTAGAATCATAGAACTATAGAATTGGAAGGGACATTAATGGTCACCTCACACAATCTCTCACCTACTTCTACCATATTCCAAACAGAAGTAGTTTAGACTTTCCTTGAATATTTTCAATGACAAGGAGATTATAAAGCTGCTCATTCCATTATTGGAAATTATTCTTAGAAAATTCTTAGTTTATATTCTGCCAAAATCTGCCTGTTATAACTTCCAATAATTGGTCCTACTTCTCTCCTCAGAGAATCAATTATATTCCCTCTTTGACATGACAACAACCCTTCAGATAGTTAAAGCAGCTCTTAGGCTTTCCCTGTTTTTTTCTTTTCTATTTTTCTTCTTCTTCTTCTTCTTCTTCTTCTTCTTCTTCTTCTTCTTCTTTTTGGTGAGGAAATTGGGGTTAAGTGATTTGTCCAAGGTGACACAGCTAGTGAGTTACAAGTGTATGAGGCCAGATTTGAACTCAGGTCCTCCTGACTCCAGGGCTAGTTCTCTATTCACTGAATCACCTAGCTGCCCCATTCCCTGTTTTTACTTTCTAGACCAGTAGTTCTCAAAGTATGGTCCAGGGATCTCTGGGGGTGCCCAAGATGCTTTCAGGGGTCCATGATAATGAAACTATTTTCACAATACTAAGATGTTTTAATTTCTAATATGGTAAGTATCAATATATATAGCCTACATAAGCCTTTCTGAATCTGTTTCCTCATCTATAAAATAGGGTTATCAATTCTTTCACTACTTATCTTACATTAGTGTTGTAAAGCTCAAATGAAGTAAAGACTTTATAACAATAAAAGACTATATCAACATGAGTTATTACTGGTAATAAATTCAAGCAAACTATATATAACATACCTGTCAAAAGATGTCTTTTAAAATGCAATTAATTCTTAATTATCTATGTTAATGGAGGGAATCACGGGTGTAGATAATTTAAAAACATTTGTATTTGACTTTAAGATACATTTTATGAGTTTTCCTCTTTTCTGCTTAGCTTAATAAAATTAGCTTGAAGTTAAAAAACACACACTCAGTAACAGAGGAGGAAGCCATGCAAAAGTAGCTTGGATTATAAGGAATTTTATAATGTCAGAGACTATCCACAAGGTGGAGAATCCACACAAGGCTCTACAAGGGTTGACTGTAGGTAAGAGCTACTGGTCCTGTTATGTTCTTTCTGAAATCTTGAACACATATGCACAAGACTGGATTCAAGGGGCAGAGGGAGAAGGGTACAGACGGAAAGCTACAAAACCTGGTTGGTTGGTTCCCCTGAAGACTGGAGAGGCAATGGTAAAAGTAGGATTAGAACCTTGGTTTCCTAACAGCTGTTAATCTCTGGATTACCAGTCATTGCAGCATAATGTACTCCTCCATTTCCCCAGTTCTTTTTCTTATTAGCAATAGCAATAACTAACAATTACATTACAGTTTAGGGTTTGCAAAGTATTTTATATTTGTTAAATGTCTAAATGTGTAATTCACTGGTTTAGAATAATAATGACAAGAACCAGGAGAACATTATACACAGTAACAGTCACATTGACTTTGATTCACTTTGACTGACTTTGATAGACGTGGCTCTTCTCCACCATGCAAAAATCTAAGATGACTCCAAAAGACCCACAATGGAAAATGCTATTCACAGCGAAGAAAAGAACTATGGAGTTTGAATGCAGATCAAAGCACACTATTGGCTCTCTTTTTCTTTTGTTGTTTTGTTTTATTGCTTCATTCTTGTAGTTCCTCTCATCAGTTCTAATCCTTATTTACATCATGACTAATGGGAAAACATGCTTAATATGAATGTATAAGTAGAGCCTGTATCAGATTGCATGCTGACTTGGCGAGAGAGGAGGAAAGGGAAGGGTAGAAAATTTAAAACTCAAAATCTTATGAAAGTGAATGTTGAAAACTAAAAATAAATGAATTATTAAAAAAGGTATAATAATGACATCAAAATGAGCAGAACCAAGAGAATGTCGTATACAGTAAGAGCAATATTGCTTGAAGAGTAACTGTGAATGACTAAGTATTCTGAGCAATGTGAATATTCAAATCAACTCTGAAAGACTTATAAAAGAAAATGCTATCCACCTCTAAAGAAATAACTGGTATATGGACGTGTGTGTGTGTGTGTGTGTGTGTGTGTGTGTGTGTGTGTGTGTGTGTATTTGGTTGGCCTTCTCTAATGCAGGGTTGGGAGGGAAGGTGACAACTAGGAACTCAAAATGTAACAAAAAAAATAATATTTAAGATAGTGTCTTAAGGTTTGTAAAGCTATATATAAATATATGAGTATGTGTATATATTATGTATATATGTGTATACATATATACCCACATATACGAAAATGGCAAATGTTGGAGAAGATGTGGGAAAATTGGGACACTAATGTTCTATTGGTGGAGCTGTGAACTGATCCAACCATTCTGGAGAGCACTTTGGAATCCCAAAGAGGTATAAAACTGTGCATATCCTTTGACACAGCAATATCACTACTAAGTTTGTATCCCAGAGATTTTAAGAAAAGGAAAAATACCTATATGTACAAAAATATTTATAGCAGCTCTTTTTGTGGTGGCCAAGAATTGGAAATTGAGGGGATGCTCATGAATTGGGGAATGGCTGAACAAATTGTGTTGTGTGATTTTGATGGAATATTATTGTGCCATAAGAAATGGTGAGCACGACGCTTTCAGAAAAACCTGGAAAGACTTAGATAAAATGATGCAAAATGAAGTGAGCAAAACCAGGAGAACTAGGATCGACTCTGAATGGCTTAGCTGTTCTCAGCAATACAAAGATGCAAGACAATTCCAAAAGACTTAGGATGAAAAATGTTATCCACCTCTGGAGAAAGAATTGATAGAATTTGAATGCAGATCAAAGCATACTAGTTTTTACCTTATTTTTTCCAATTTTTGGTCTGTTTTTTCTTTCACAATATGATTGATATGGAAACACATTTTGCAAGACTGCACATGTATAACCTATATAAAATTGCCTGCTTATATAAAATGAGAGGGGAGTGGAAGGAAAGAATTTGGAACTCAATATTTTAAAAAAAATGTTTAAAATTTACATTATTTGGAAAATATAAAATATTTAACATGTATACATATACATGTATAAAATGTGTGTGTGTGTAAAATCTCATCGGATCTTCAGATAATATTATCTTCATTTTATGAAGAGGAAATTAGACCTCCAAGAGGTTAAGTGACTTGGTGATCACATTGCTAGCAGGTGTCAGAAACAGGATTTTCATCCCCATTGTCTTGACTTCCAGTTCAGCCTGTCACTACATCATTCTGACACTTCCCTATATGGAAAGCTTACTAAAATATAACCACACCCATTTCTTCGGTTCTAAGTTTCCTAATCATTATTTCCTACCTTCCTGTAATATTTCAGTTCCTCTCTTGTTAATCAACATTTGCTTATTCCTGCCTCTGCTCATAAAGATCTCTTGTTCCTCTGTAGCCTGTGTTCCCTCTTTCCTTGAAAATCTGACTGAGAATTATCTTCTTTCCTGAAAACTTCAATTATTTACCCATATTCAGATTGAGTTATTATTTACTGCCTCAAACTTTGTACTCATTAATTTGCATTTTGTGAATATTAAAAAAAATGTGAGGATCCATCGTTGAATCAGGTAGTACAGTTTTAACTTTTTCTTATTGGGGGGGTTCAAAGTCTGCTGTCAATGTATCCCTGTTGGGGGTTCAAAGTAATTTGGTAATTTGGATTACCTTGATGGGAATTTAAGGATAATCATGTCTTGTGGAAAGCTGGCTTGAACTGTCTAAAGTTGAATTAGAATTGATGAGATAGGCAATCTATAGAGTTCATATGTGTGTATATACAGGTTGTTGTAAAAGTCTTAGTGCAGTTTTAAGCTTTGATAGCTTTAAAGTGCACCAAGACTTTTGGGATATTCTGTATATCTAATTATCTATCTACTTAACCATTTACCTATATAGTATAGACACTGTAAATGGACAATGAGTCGGGTTCAGAAACAAATGGAGAAAGAGAGCAGTCTGAATTGCCTTTGGAAAATTGCAAAGCTCTTTTAAATTAACTCAAGGTTCTCTCTGAAGCAAAATGTTATGTTTAAAAACAAAAAAGGATTTTTACATCACCTGCATTTCTCACTGTATCCCTCCCAGAGAACCATCCCTTATAACAAAGAATACACAAAAATCATTTAGAAAACTACCTAGCACACCAACTAAGTCTTATATTATCTGTAGCCTTCTACCATCATAGTCCTATGCATCAGTAAAGAGAAGATATATTCTCATTATCTCTTTTTGGGGGTCAAGCTTGGTCACTATAATTTCACAGCATTCAGCTTTTTGTTCTTTCTATTTCCATTGTGAAAGTAAGTCAATAATATTTATTAAGTGTCTACTATGTGCCAGGCACTGTTCTAAGCACTGGGAACAAAAAAAGGAAAAAGAAAGAAAGAAAGAAAGAAGAAAGGAAAGAAGGAAAAAAGGAAGGAAGGAAAGAAAAAAGAAAGAAGGAAGGAAGGAAAGAAGGAAGGAAGAAGAAAGGAAGGAGGGAGGGAAGAAAGAAAGGAAGAAAGAGAGAAAAGAAAAAAGGAAGAAGAAAGAGAAAGAAGGAAAGAAGAAGGAAGGAAGGAGGAGGGAAGGAGAGAGGGAGGGAAGGAAGGAAAGAAAAAGAAAAAAGAAAGGAAGGAAGGAAAGAAGGAAGTTAGAAAGAAAGAGAGAAAGAAGGTGTTCTTTCTCTGAAGCTGAAAAGGGTTGAGAGGAAAGGTGCCTGAAATGGGGGCATGCTGGGGTAGTCCAGTTGAGCATAACTGAGTGGGAAACTAAGAGATGCTGGTTGGCCTGTGTGCCCTTCTTAAATGGAGGTTCTTTGAAGGACCTCTCCATCTCCACCCTTTTCAATCAGAGAGAGATGCCCCAGGAGCAGGGGGCTACCCTGTACATATTGTTTGGTTCTGCTTACTTCATTTTACATCGCTTCATATGGCTCTTCCCAGGTTTTTTCTGTATTCATCATTCATCGTTTCATATAGCAGAGTAATATTCTAGTACATTCAGGTACCAGTAACCTGTTAGTTATTCCCTAATGGGTAGCAATAGTGTGCTATAGCAGAAAGTGAAATGGTTCTTCTGTAGAGTCAGAGGACCTAGGTTCAAATTCCACCTCTGATATTACTTACGGATTTTGGGCTAATGACTTCCCCTCCCTGGGCCATAGTTTCTTTATCTGTAAGAGGAGGTGGCTGGATTATATGGTCTCTGATGGCCCTTCCGGATCTATGACCCTATCCTGTTAATGTGGATATTCTTCTGCTGTTGTCAGGGAAAGTACAGTCTCTGAAAAACTGATGTTGAAAATCACCCAAAGGGCAATGGGGAGTCATACAATAGGTGGGAACAAGCAGTCACACATAAACAAGGAATTAGGCAGGAGTCACGGAGTAAAGGACACGATCAAAGAAATGAATGAGAAAAGGAAGAGTTGAGCTAGTCACTTGATGAGAGTGAGAGATAATTAATGAACAGCCTGTGTGTTCCATTGGTATCCTAATGAGAGCAACTGGGTAAATTCCAAGGGGTGACTTATAAAAGGACAAAGACAAGAGGTACTCATGATGGGCAGGTAGAGAGGGGTTGCAACCTTCATCACTGGAGGAAATGCACACATCGATGAAATTTTAGATACATTAGAGTATCTAGATAAAATAAGATTTAACTTCCAAGTGGAAGAGCTATTCATGTGGTGTGTGAGTATTCACTGTGGGGTGTGAGTATTCATGTGGGGTGTGAGTCCCCTCTTCCCCAGAGGCAGAGTTTGTGGGCCCAATTAGCAAAAGTAAACATGCAGCAACAACAAAGGAGAGGGAAAGGAAAGAAGTCCTCATCATAGAGCCTGAACAAAGGAGTAGGCAAAAAGTAAAACACAAATGCAATGAATAAACGCTCCAGGGTAGAGAAGAGAAGGCTGAGCCACTTTAATTTTTGTAGTTTGAGGTTTTATTTAATGCAAAAATATACAATACCATTTACTAATTTTTCTTCACTCAGTCTCTAAGACCATTTGGATTGATGATCATGATGGCCAGTTGAGCTGTTCTCTCCCCAATAACTTTATGATTCTTAGAGGAGACAGGGTAAGCCATCTCTGTACGTTAAGATTTGTTGAAAAAACTAAAAGGGCGGCTAGGTGGAGCAGTGGATAGAGCATCAGTCCTGGAGTCAGGAGGACCTGAGTTCAAATCCAACCTATGTGATGCTGGGGAAGACACTTAACCCTGATTGCTTAAAAAAAAAAAAAGACTTGTTGCATATCTGGAGTACTTCTAAATCTTTGACTCTGCAGTCCCAAAATCCACTAGGGTAGCATGTGTTTTGTCCTCTTATTGCTTCTATAACCAATATTGGGCATATAGGCCTAGCTTTCAAGTCATCTTCACACACTGACCTCAGTGCCTCTTGGTTTACTCCAATTTCACTTGATCTTGATCTATCAATCTGACTGGTGTAAGATGAACTTTTTAGTTCTCTTCTTAAATATTGTAGGTTTTCCTGGGGACACTGGGAGCAGGCACACATTTCTGGCTGATGCCCTTTCATTTTAAGGTATAATGGAGGATTGTAGGTAAAACAGCAAGAAACAAAAACAAAAATAAAACAACAGGTCAACTTCAGAATTCATCTTCCCTTTCTATATCTTCCTCTCATCTTTTAGCCCCGCTCATCTTCAGTACCCTCCTGTTCCTGTTCAGAGTTTAATAAAGTCAATCATGTGTAGGTTTTGGGGGGATTTTATATGTTGTCTCTTCTTGGAGTATTTGTGTTTGGAAAAGAGGGTCCCAAGGAAAGGGTAATGCTTTAACAAAGGAATGAATTTATAATAGTGGACTACCAGGCTTCAATGGAGCAGTGTGGATACCTTGTTAGTGACCAAAAAAATCACTGCCTTCTCCTACTGGGTTATGAAAGCATCCATTAAAGTGGTAGCAAAGGGGATGGAAAAGAAGAATTAGTACAGAACAGATCATTATGGGAAAAGGTTGAACAAGCCTTGATGATCAATTGGAGGTGGGAGGAGAGAAGGAAAGACAACAGATGATTTAAGTGTTTCAAACCTGGGTAAGTGGGGGAAGAGTGGTGTAAATGAGAGAAATAGGGAAGTCCAAAGTGGGAGTGGGGAACATTTGATTTATGAGGAAAGATGGCTAGGGGAGACGATCTAGACCTGTGATTTCATTGATATAGGGAACTCTCAGGGGAGGCAACTCCCTCCATCCGTGTAGGTTGGTACATTCTCTGCAACTTACACTCTTAGGAAGTTCCCCAGGTAATTGGGAAAT
This sequence comes from Vombatus ursinus, assembly GCF_900497805.2. NCBI lineage: Eukaryota > Metazoa > Chordata > Mammalia > Diprotodontia > Vombatidae > Vombatus > Vombatus ursinus. The sequence continues at coordinate 23,773,286 of NW_020940527.1, forward strand.
TAAATGGCATGCTTGGGGTCTCACAGTTGTGACACATTAGAAGTAGGATTTGAACCCAGTCCTTCTTGCTTTCAAGTCTACTGTATTATATAACCTCTGATGAGTTTGATTTTAGGTATGTGATTTGAAGTGTTGTCAGGACATCCATGTGGATAATCATTGGAATTATGGGATTGGCACTCTGGAGAGAGGTCAGAGCTTCTCCTGTACAGCTGAGGGATACCCTCTAACATATGATAGCTGAAGCTTTGGGCTTAGATGAGATTGAGGAGGGAAGAAACACAGGGAGAGAAGAAAAGGACACAAAAGGAGCTTTGTGACATGGTTACATTTAGAGGCTGGAAAAAGGAAGTGGAGTTAGTAAAGGAGACAGATAAAGAGTAATCAAGGATGTGAGAAGAGAACCAGGGCGGTCCAGTAGCTCAGAATCTGGTGGGGGAGAAAAGACTTTCAACGAGGAGGAGGTAAGAGACTAATAGGGCCAAAAGCTCCAGAAAGCTCAAGCAACATCAGGACCAAAAACAAACAAACAAACAAAACCACGGGATTTGGAGATGAGGAGGTCATTGGTAACCTTGGACAGAGCAATCAAAGTGAAATGCACGTTTCTGATTCAGCGCTTGTTAAGACAAATAAACACCAAATACCACAGTCTTAGAGTTCTCATGTGTGCCTTGAGCCCCCAAATCCCTCCACCATCATCCAAGCAAGTCTGTCTGGATTATTCTTGTTGTTCAGTCATCTTAGTCATGTCTGAGTCTCCGTGACCCCGTTTGGGGTTTCCTTGGCAAAGATACTGGAGTGGTTTGCCATTTCCTTCTCCAGTTCGTTTTACTGATAAGGAAATTGAGGCAAACGATGTTAAGTGACTTGACCAAGGTCACACAGCTAGTAAGTGTCCAAGGCTGAATTTGAACTCAGGACTTCTTGACTCCAGGTGCTTCATCCTCCAGGCCCTGACCTACATTCTCTTAAATCCAGGTTGTATGTTGCCGTTTTGTGACTTCTTTTTTCTCTTCTAGATTACCTTTGATATTAGGTCAAATCAGAGTTTATTTGGATAAAAATGGCAGGTATTGCTAGAAATAAGAGGAGGGTGTGGACAAAAAAGCAGACGAGGGAGTCATAATAAAATAATGCGAGTAGTAATGGTTTAACGTGTTGCTTCCCAGATATAAGTTTTACCAGGAACTTTTCATGTCTATACCCAAAGGAATAAGTAATGTGGGAAATTCAGGAGCAGTGTAGGGTTAATGGGGGAGTTTTTTTTTTTTTTTGGAATGGATGACTCCTCAAATCCTACTACTTAAGTCTCATCTATCCTTCTTGTTTTTATACAAGCTACTTGAAAAGAGACAAAACTTTTACCAAATCTACTTTTTCCTTATGTAAGTAGCTGGCCAAAACATTAGACTCAAGCCAGCACTGCTTCTGTGGTTGTTTTCTGTTGGATAAACAAAACAAAGGCAGGAAAGCGGAACAGAAGGGTGGAGGGCTCTTCACATGTAGCTTTTGCTCTAACTCAGTTTCATTTGTATGCCAGCCAGAGAGGATCTAGGGAGAGGCAGGTTCGGCAGCTCCAGCCTCTATACAATGTTCTAATGACTTTATTTGCCATTATTAAATATTTTTTGTTTCTAACTAATGTTTCCTCTGGCTAGCTGGTGAAAGTAAAAACATTGATGGGGGCTCATGAGGAATATTTCTAAATTGGCCCTGACCCACAAAATGCTTCTGTTTGGGGCTAGGCCTTTTTTTCAGGTGAGTCTGGTGTTTTGGACATGAGATTGGAGCAAAATGGGGCATTCTCAGGCAACATACATTTAAGAAAAGGGGTTTAAGTGGAAAGAATGATATTCAACAAGAACATTTATTCATGTGGATGCAGTTACCCTTGTCTCCTTAGGGAGACAGGCCCAGTGAGGACTCAAGCAGTACCACCATAGAGACTTAGGAGTCCTAACTTCTGGGGGAGTTTTACACTTGGCAACCTGGGAATTATATCAACAATTCCAACCATAGTCTCCTGGTCCAATTAAGTCTCAAGGATGGTTTCATTGCTTTTTTAGGGAAAAACTAGCCAAAATTACACAGAGGAATTATTGTTCCTACTATATCCTTGAATCTGGGGTAGCTTTTCTGGTGGTCCACATCCACTACGCTTACATTTAAACACCCACTTCCCTCAGAATATAATTTGTTTACTATGTCTAACAAAGGAAATACCCCATTTCAAGATCTACAACCCCTTCCAGTCCATGGGTCCATGCATGCTCAGCCAAGGAAAGCCAAGTCTTGTCCTTGTCATGCTCTTATGATGACCTTTCTACAACATTCTCTGGGCAATAGGAAAAAATTGCTTACTGTGGAGCCTTGCCACTTCCAGGGAATTAGTCAGCAGTCTGGAACTGGTGTGTGTGTGTGTGTGTGTGTGTGTGTGTGTGTGTGTGTGTGTGTGACCCTGACCACTTCTGGCTTTTTCTCCCTTCTTGTCCTTTCCCTCTCCCCACCCTCCTTTCCCTTCTGGTGTTGGACTGGTCTTAGGCAATCATTGAAAGGGTGACAGCAAGGTGTGATGGATGGATGGAGAGCTGCAGGAGTGGCAGAGCCGTTGGTCAGTAACCTAGGGCTGTGTTTATAAGAAGGAAGAGGCTGTTTCCTGGAAAGAACATAATGCAGCTCTAAAAAAGGCAGGGGAAATACATCATGTAAAAAGAGCACAGCCCTGGGCGGGTCACTAGGGATCTGAGTACCAGAGAAAACCCTCCAGGTCAAGGTGCCTTTGACAGAAGCTTTTTTATAGGCCATTTGCGTGAGGGTTTGCTGCTGTTTCTCTCTCAGGCTGACAGCAACTCAAGGTCCCATCAGGGATCTGGGGGAATCTAATCTTAGCTGTGCTTTCCAGCTCTTCTCCACCAGCCCTACTTATTTAGAACAGAAGTCACACAAACTTGGTCTATTGTCTAAAAGCTGCAAAAATGACAATTTCTCTTGTTGACTCCTGCTCTGTTGAAAACAGATGGGGGGCTATCTGCTGCTGCCCTACCCATCTCACCCCTCCACAGCCAGCACAAAAGGAAATTTAAGTGGGTTCCAAGAGCAAGAGTTGGTTCATTGAGAAGAATGTTGTTGTTCATTTGTGTCCAACTCTTCATGACCCCATTTGGGGTTTTCTTGGCAGAAATACTGGGGTTGTTCGTAATTTCCTTCTCCAGCTCATTTTGCAGATGGGGAAACTGAAGTAAGCAGGGTTAAGTGACTTGCCCAGGGTCACACAGCTACTAAGTGTCTGAGGTCAGATTTGAACTCAGGAAGATGAGTCTTTTGGACCTCAGGCCCAGCAGGCTATCCACTGCTCCCCCTAGCTGCCCTATTGACAAGAATTCTGGTTTTGTAATTAGATTGTGATTTGAATCCTGGCTCTGCCACCTACTACCTGGGTGACTTTGGGAAAGTCACTTAAACTGACTGGGTTTTAGTTTCCTCATTTGTAAACTGAAGAGTTGTACTAGATGACTTCTAAGACTCCTTGCAACCTGGATCCTATCATTCTAAGATGGTTCCCTCTGAAGATAACAATTCTCCAGGTTATCTCTAGGGCTCCTCCCATGCCCATTTTATTTTTTTTTAAATTTTATTAATTTTTTTTTATTCTTAAAAAAATTTTAGTTAACAAATATTTATTATCTCACCCCTTTGGAAAAGATAAAGAAAACTTAACACCTAGAATACATTTAATGAATTTTTCTTGATTGATTGTGAACCTGAGACTAAGGGTTTGATATAATGGTATGTCCTGTTGCCATGCACGATGTTGCAGGACAGGAATGTCAGGTGGTCTTTGCATGTATTTGGACCGTGATGCCAAGAAAGCAAGCTTCGATGTGCTGGATCAGGCTGGTTGCAGTTGAGCAGTCGAAATTCAAGGAATCTGTTGCTTGGAAGTTCCTTGGGCCAGATCTCCACTTAGACTGGTATTTTATAGATGGAAGGTAGACTTCCAGGCAGGAAAGCAAAGCCAACATTGCCTCCTCATAGCCAAGACGCACAGAGTTAGGCTCTCTTGGGTCCAAAAGAGAAGGATGGACTTCAATGGTGATTTTTTATTTTACACTTTCTCTCAGTTAGCAACCCACTTTTTAGTTTGTATCCCGTGTACTCAGGTAAGTGCCTGGAATGTAGTAACTGGTTAAAAAATGCTTGATGACTTAATTCCTTCCGCTTGCTCTCATCATGCCTACCCAGAATTCCCAAACACTGGAATACTGCAACCTCAGAATGTCACATCTTCAGGTGTATATAATGCCAAAAGCAGCCCCCACAAAGCTGTCTGATAACTGCCTTTGTTCCTTTGTTCCTTTGTTGTTCCTTTGACTCTGTATCCCCCATCATCTGGCATGTTCGAAGCAGGCATTACAGGTCTATTTGCCAGGTTGGCATATAGACTTGGCTACTTCCATAAATCTTTGATTTCATTGATGTGGGTATTGTGTTCCCTCCAATGGAGTAATTAGATACAATTATACAGATATCTATTAAGTGCCTACTATGTGCAGGACACTCTACTAGGTACTGGGGATACAAAGGCAAAAGCAAAACATTCCTTGTCCTCAAGGAACTTACATCTAATTAACTCTTCATCTTGTTGTCTTGTGTCATCCTGTAAATCTTCCATAAGAGGTTCATCCGATGAGTTGAGGGCCTTATTCAAGATCTCCCAACTTTGTGTGGACATTGGAGCACATGGGCTGACCATTGGTTATCTTTTGCTCTCGCTACATGATTAGCCCATGTACCTTTCTGGTTATGCATTTGTCTGATGACATCCTTTATGGAGTTTCTGCAACTCAACTTTTAAAAATTTTAATATTTTTTCAATTATCAAACATTTTTTCTTTCTTACCCCCACTACCTGAAGGCGAGAAACCCCCAAAACTCTTGTAACAAATAAGCACAGTCAAGCAAAAAAAATTCCCATAATGGCCATGTCTGAAGAAAAGTGTAACATTCTACATGTCAGTGTCTCATAATGAGATGAGGTGAGTTCACCCAACCATTCCTCAGTATTATATCACAGCCCACTTACATCTCCTTTTGGATGCTGGTATTTTATGAATCACAGCATCATTGGAAGAATCTTTATGGGCCTTTGTTTCAGGGACAAGTTTGGCTTCATTAAAAACCCTGTATGATCTCCCAAAGGCAATGCTTTCCTCCTGTCCAGTTCTCAGCATGGCTCATTGTTCATCTTCAAGATCTGTCCAAGATATATGCACAGATAGACTAGGCAGCTCTGCAGGCTGACTATCCAACTTCCCATTGTAGAACTTGTCTTTCTCCTATGTTGGGTCAAACACTTTTGTGTTGAATATGGATCTCATTTAAAAATTTTTTTATTTTTATATTAATTTATTTTGATTTATCAGTAATCACTTACATATGCTTTTGAGCTTAAAATTTTTCTCCCCCTTCCTCCCCCCACCCTCCCCAAGATTGCGCACAATCTGATATAGGCTACACATTTACATTCATATTAAACATATTTTCACATTAGTGATGTTGTAAGTAAAAATTAAAACCAATAGGAGGAACCATCAGAAACAAGAAACAAAACTCAACAGAAGAGGAAAAAAAATAGCAATTCAACTTCCATAGTTCTTTCTTTGGATGTGGAAATGCATTTTCCATCACAAGGCCTCAGGAGATGTCTTAGATCCTTGTATTGCTGGGAAGGGTTAAGTTTATCAATATTAGTCATCGCACAATGTGGCTATTATTGTGTACAATGTTCTCCTGGTTCTGCTCACTTCACTCAGCATCAGACCACACAAGTCTTTCCAGGGTTTTCTGAAGTCAGCCTGTTCATCATTTCTTATAGCACAATAGTATTTCATTACATTGATATCCCACAACTTGTTCAGCCATTCCCCGATTGATGGGCTTCCTCTCAATTTCTAATCCTTTGCCACCACAAAAAGAGCTGCTATGAATATTTTTGTTCATGTAGGTCCTTTTCCTGTTCCTGGGATATAGCCCTAGAAGTGCTATTGCTGGATCAAAGGGTATGCACATTTTTATAGCCCTTTGGGCATAGTTCCAAATTGCTCTCCAAAATGGTTGGATCATTTCACAACTCCACCAACAATGCATTAATGTTCCAATTTTCCCACATCTTCTCCAACATTTATCATTTTCCTGTTTTGTCATGTTGGCCAATCTGATAGGTGTGATGTGGTACCTCAGAGTTGTTTTGATTTGCAGAATATGGATCTCATTTAAGAAATGTTCTGGGATGGGAAGAAATCAATTCAATCTACAAAAAGAGCATTTGGAGGACCTCAGAATCTTTAAGGAATACTACTTCTATTTCGATTCTATTCTGGACATTCTCTGTAGTTGTGACAAATCTCTTTGAGGCAACTAAATGGTGTGTTGGATAGAACTCTAGGTCTTGAGTCAGAAGACCCTGAGTTAAAATCTGGCTTTAGATATTTGCTAGCTTTGTGACACTGGGCAAGTCACTTAACCTCTACTGCCTCAGTTTACTCATTGGTAAAATGGGGATAATAAGAGCACCTATCTCATAGAGTTGTTGTGAGGATCAAATAGGATAATGTTTATAAAGTGCTTAGAATAGTGTCTGGAATAGAGTAGATACTTAATAATTATTTGTTGATAATTAATTAATTAATAAATAATAATTTTAATAATAATTGTTTCCTTCCCCTTTGACAAGCATACCTCTCCATGCTTTATGTTTTCTTTGATATTAATAGTCATGGGGTCATTTCTATTGTTATGTCTCTTGAGGAATGTCATATGATTTTAACCTATATATGGGAGACACCTTACTGGAAGAAAAGCCTATATGGTAGAATTTTGATCTGTTGAATTAAATGCATTTTATAGACAAAATAATAGTAAGTACAGTGGGATCTTGTATTCTCCATATCTCTTAATCAATTGGGTGACTATAAAGATGTGATTTGCTGTGGAATATCATCTGCAAAAGCCTTCCTGTTCCCTTCCCACATCTTAGCTATGAATGCCCTTGACTGGTTTGTAAATTATTTTCAGAAAGATTTTATAGAGATGAGAAAATAGACATATCAGCAGCAATAGATTGTCTCTCAATCATCTCTCTTTGATAATAATGAAGGGTGGCAATATAGTGAAGTTGTTAAAGTGCTGGGCCTGAAGTCAGGAAGAACTAGGTTCAGACTCTGACTCAAACACTTGGCTGTGTGACCCTAGGTAAGGGTTAGGGATAGGGACTAGATCTATGATTTCATTGATATGGGGAGTTGCTAGGTGAAGAAATTCCTTCTACTAACGCAGGTTAGCATCTTCTCTGAAACCTATAATCTTAGTGAGTAGCCCAAAGAACTGAGATATTAAGTATTTAAGGCCATACAACCAATTTGTGTTTAGGCAGAACTGGAATCCAGATCTTCCTGGCTTCAAGGCTGGCTATCTACCATGCTATAGAAGCGACCTAAATTTCCTGAGCATCAGGCAACTGTAATATTTGTCTACAATATTACAGATTGTAATCTGCCTCATGGAAGGTATTCCCATAGATAAAATCACAGATCCTTGAAACATCAACATAGTAAAGTCCATGATTCTTTCCAAGCATTTGGTAACCTTAACTCTTTTTTTTTGTTGTTTTTGTTTTTTAGAAGGCAATAGAAGTTAAGTGACTTGCCCAAGGTCACATGGCTAGTAAGTGTTTGAGGCTAGATTTGAATTCAGGTCTTCCTGATGCCAGGCATGGTGCTCTATCCACTGAACCACCTAGCTTCCCCAACTTTCACTCTTTAAGACAATTAATCTCCCAATATCCTCAGAGTCTTTATAAGATTTTACAACGCTGCCTTCAGTATAGACTTCCTCGGTGTGTTCTTGGTCTAGATCAGCTGCTCTTCCTTCTTTATTTTCTTTTGTGCTATTTTTATTTCTTCATACATAGGGTAATGTAATGTAAGAGTCCAATTATGGTAGTCTCACTGTTATGTCTCTGGCACAGAAAGACTTCTTTAAATGGAAATCTTGACAGACCTCCATTTTTCATCTATTTGTTGCTCTTCCAGCTTCATCCTCAACATCTCTGGGAAGGATCTGACTTGATTGGTTGAGTCTTTTCCCAAGTTTTCTGCAAACTGATTTTTTTACACCCTCCACTGCTTTTTCACAGTTTGGTGGGGGTTTGTGTGTGTGTGTGTGTGTGTGTGTGTGTGTGTGTGTGTGTGTGTGT
>NW_020940527.1:23781552-23824052 GCF_900497805.2 Vombatus ursinus
TGTGTGTGTGTGTGTGTGTGTGTGTGTGTGTGTGTGTGTGTGTGTGTGGAGGTGGTGGTTTAAAACTACAAATAATCTTCTTTTATGATACATATAGTGATACAAATAATTTTCTTTTATGATATTTTACAGATGGGTTTATATTCTAAACCAAACTTTGTCTGCCATATCTCTCCCAAGGAAATCTAGTGTTTGCTGGCTGAAGCAGTTTGAAACTGCCTGTTTTGGTCTTCTTGTGATTTGATTTGTATAAGTTAAACTTCCTCAGAAAGTGATAATACTCTGTGCTGATGGTTGTTCTTCTATCCATTTCCCACTTTTCCAGCAGCAACCGCTTATTTAAATAGGTCAAGTAGGAGTTACCTCAATTGTATACCACAGCTTTTCATTTTTACCCTTTCTCCTCATTTTGATTTTTCCCCCTAGGAGGTCAGTGTTTTGACTTTACACAGACTGATGTTTGGAAATTATTTCCACATCAGTAATCTGTCCCTTATTTTCTGTTACAATATCATCAGTTTCATTTTCTGGGTTGTTATTTTAATGTCTACCATATTTAATATTTCCTGACTCTCTTCTTGAAATGAAAAGTTTTCATGATATACAGAAATAAAGTTTCTTCACAGTCAAGTTGCCTCTCTCATTTCTTATTCCTGAACCATGTTTGAGACGTGTTTTTTGTCTGTTCATCCCTAAATCTACTCCTTCATTGAAGCCACCGAGTATTAAAGTATAAGTTAATTTAGAGTTCCTTATTAAGTTCTTTGTAGAATATCTCTACCTCTATACACTCTACAACAAATGTTGACCACATTGGCTGCAATTTCCTTTACAATGGTCTTTTCTGCAAATGGTTACCACAAGCTCTGTCGTCTGAAATGTTTCCTGTTGCTTTACGATGTACAACACAACCAAATCAGCTAACACCTTCATTGGCTTCTTCAAGAACTTTTAAGCCACTTTCCATTTTGATGATACTTTTTTCCTTCTGGTTTACCTTACAGTGAAAATGTCCTGATTGAGGTAATTTAGTTCCTCCAGCAGGATGTCCACTCATCTGCTACTGGACAAGGATAACACATTTAGAGTCCCAATAGCTAAGTTAATGTTTAGAAAATTAAGACAGTTCCTTCAAGGAGCTCACATTTTAATAGAGGAAGACAAAAGGATATTTCAGCTGCAGGACAGATGGACAGATCCAGTGGTCCTCAGGGTACAGCAGCAACATAAATGGTAATGCATTGTCTTTAATGTAATCTCCATTGATAGAATCATAACCATTTATGATGTTGACTCATCTGATGGTGCCAAAGACTTTAGTGGTAAGGACTTTCTTTTCTGGGTTTTCAGTAGATGTGACTATAAAGGAGGAAATGTAGCACATGTGGAAGCAGTTGCCAGGTCAAGTCTCTACAACTCCTCTGGGTAGAGGTGACTGAGATGAGCTGGAAATAGAGCCAGTGGTCTTGATGAGTGGGCTACTACTATTGCCAGGTATATACTATACCTGACCCTCAGTAGCAGTTGGTCAGTAGTTGGTATTGGTGGTGAAGGGGACGGTGTCCATCTCCACCTCAGCTATTCCCTTGTATGATGGCTACAGGGAAGTGAGGACTCTTCTTAGCTTTGGCTTCGCTTTAGAATCTCTGAATTGCTACTCAGACTTGAAACTTGGTATGATCCAGGAACTCTTCAGTACTTGGTCCAAGAAGCCTCAGGCACTGCTCTTCTCTTCTGCCATCATTCTATCCTGACCCCAGCTTAGGATCTCCTGTTATTTGTAAGGAGAGATGGTCATTATTTTTGTCCATCATTCTTCCAGAAGCTTCCCTCCCCCATGCCTTCAACACAAAGAATTTTGGGAAATGTAGTTTTTGCTTTCCTCCAGCCAATGTGTACATCACTTGCCTCTAGGGATGAGGGAAAGGAGATGCTTGTCCCACACGCCTACTTTAATGATTCATTTTAAAATGCTTTTATTTGTTTACCATATGGTGAGCTTAAAAACAGTGAAATTAATTTTTGAAACATTCATTAAGTGCTTTGATAGGTTAACATTTTCAACTCAAAAAAGTATTAAAATTAATTTCATTATCTAAAAATCATCATCACATATTTTTATAGCATCTGACAACTTAACAAAGCACTTTTGTATACATGATCCTGTTTGAGCTTCACAACAACCCAAAAATAGTCAGGGAAAAGTTATTATCATTCTCATTTCTCAGATGGGGAAATGAAAATTCAGAGATATTAAGCAAAATATCTCTGGTTACATAGCTTGTATGTGGTTGAACTGGGCACTGAAGCAGTCTTCTGATTCCAAAGGCAATACCCTTCCCACTAATCTGCAGCTTAAAACAAGCTGGTCTCTGCACTGACAGCTAGTCTACCCACTTGCAACCAAGCAGACCCATTTGCAAATTGGCTAGTCTCTGCATCCAGGCTAGAACATAAGAATTTCAGATGCTCATATGTCGTTGATCTGCCTTGCCTCTTCAACTGGATTTGAGCTCCTCCAAATTGCTTTAAGGCAGAGATTGTGTTTATTTTTACATTGGGCATGCAGCCTGTAGATGCTTAATAAATATTTGCAGACTGATTTGCTGTAGTTCTCTAGCCTCAAGTTGTCAAGACCTCATACACAACATCACTTTAATGCTTGACTCAACTCTGCACACAAAGTGTCCATAGCAAAACCCTCTTGTAGAAGTGCCAGCCCTAGTTAGCATGACCCAGAGAAAAAATATCAGATTATGATTCTCAGCAATGCCTTGTCTCTCCTTGGCCACACAGCAGCACACACTATCTTTTCCCATGATACACCCACCAGCATTTTATGTTTTACAGAGAGCTTTTATATCATTACTTACTCACAACAAGCCTGTGGGGTACACAGGACCCGTATTATTATCTCCATTTAATAGATTTAGAAAGTGAGCACCAGAGAAGATAAACAACTCATCCAATGTCAAATAATTCAATTACTAGCAGAGCTAAGACGAGGGTCATGATTCCAAGTTAGGTAAGCTCAAAACATTATTACTTTGCAAGTTTAAATTGCAAAATTCATAGGAAAAAAGGGGTGCTTGCAAAAGGTACAGGGTAAGTGGCATGAGTGTCAAGGGTAAGAGAAACATAGGTAAGGCTATGTAGCAGAAATGAGCATTAGGAGCTCCACACCTGCCTGGTTTAGAAAGAAGCCAGTGTTTCATTGCTTTACATAGTGGTATATCTTGATCAGACCAGTCAATCTTTTATGAGAGACACACTACAATGTGTGAGATGAAGGGAACTGAAGAGATGGTAAGACTACAGAACACCTGAAGCACCTTCACTGTGTTACTCCAGATGTTTTCCTTCTGTCTCCTCAGTGTTGTTGTATGTGACTCTGGCTACTGCTATACTCCCGGAAGAAAAGGAGTCAGGAAATCTTATGGTAAATCTATGAGTCCCTAAGGTGTCTTACACAGTCCATGGTGGGATCATGTGCTATACAGAGTCCATTTAAGAGGGAATCTAAGTGGAGATGACATATCCTACAAATTCAGCCTGAGAATCAAGCATCTTGTCCTCCTTGACAGCTCAATCCACTGTTGCTGGGGAAGACTGTTGAGTGGTCATCATTCTTGTGACAGAGCATAGAATCCAACAAGATCTTTTTTTTTCGAGGCAATTGGGGTTAAGTAACTTGCCCAGGATCACACAGTTAGTAAGTGTTAAGTGTCTGAGGCTGGATTTGAACTCAGGTCTTCCTGATTCCAGGGTCAATGCTCTATCCACTGAGCCACCTAGCTGCCCTCAACAAGATCTTTAAAAAATGATAGAGATCCAAGTACAACAAAATCAGAATGAGTTTGAGTGGAAGAATATAGAACATTTTAGAGTTATAATAAAAGGAATCCTCAGAAAACATGTAACTATGCTCTTTTAAATATAATGTCTAAAGTAGCTTTACTCCTCATTTTTTTTCAGGTGGTCAATGTAAATGGAGAAATTCTAGTAGTCACAGAACTCATGACTCAGTGGCTGGGAGGTTTTGTACTCTTACAAAGTAGATCTTATCTAAAAGGCTGACCCCCCCCCAAATAAAGGTAAAATCATTATCTCACTATTGCCCCCACTTAGAGTTTGCTTTGGGAAATCTGTGAATATAGCTTGGGACTAGGTTTCTACAAATGTGGGTGACAATATCTCTAGCTCCTACATAAGCACTCAAGTTAATAAATGAATATTGCGTAGGGGACAACCTTTATTTTGCCCCTCAGAAAATATGGACACGAAAGACTCACATGAGTCCATGAACAGAAACTGAAAACATATACAAAACTCACAATAACTCTATAAAATGTTCTGTATTCTTGCACTCAAACTCATTCTGACTTCATTGTACTTGGATCTTTATTATTTTTGAAAGACCATGTTGAATCTCATGCTTTATTACAAGAATGATGACATATGACAAAACTTAGGCAGACAGAGATTAAATGAGTTGCTGAGGATCGCCCAGCTGGGGAATGTCTCAGGCAGGATTTGAACTCAGGTCTTCCTGAATGAAGGACTAGTGCTCTATACACTGTGCCACCTAACTACTTCATTTCTTCTAAAATTCTTCTCCTCTACAGTGTCCTAAATAGTATTCTCCTCTGCCTCCTACTTATAGTAGTTTGGATTCTATCCAGAGGGTAAATGCACTTTGCCACTGATGGACAGGAAATCCCCTTGCTGCTAAGACTTGCACTATCTAAAATTTTTTCTGTAATAGTGGGTAGCAAAGTACAAATTTTCTGCTCTCCTATACCATGCCTTTAATATCTTACAAGTCCTCCAAGTGTGGAGCCACATAGGTGATCCTTTTCTTTCTCCATGAGACATGCTTCTCAGGAAATCTCCATGTTTGGATGATTGGTCAAATACCAATAAACATACTCTTGAAGCAAATGCCAAGACTGGTGCTGCTCCCCACTAAATATCATAGGATCTAAAGGATCATAGATCTGAAGCTGGAAGAGACCACAGAAGCCATTGAGTTCAATACTCTCATTTCACAGATGAAGAAAATGAGGGCTTAAGAGGTTAAGTGATTTGGCTGGACTTCTGCTTCCGGGAACCAAGATGGTGGAGTAAAAAGGTAGTCGCTCTCACCCTCCCCTATCAACCTCTGAAAACCCAGAAAATATCACCCCAGAAAAAAACCCTGGACAGCTGAACCAGAAGAAAGACAGGGAGCAGTAGTGCAGTAGCCCAGGTAACTAGAGGGAAGCTTGGGTCAGTGCCCTCTGCTCCCCAGCAGGAACTCATGAGTCCTTTGTGAGTATTAGGGCAGTGGAAGGGAAAAAAAAATTATATGTATGTATAGATAGATAGATAGAGGGCACAGGGTGAGTTGAAGATGAAGGGGTGATATCTGGAAAATAAAATTAAGGGGTGAGAGAGGATTGACATGAAACAGACAAGAAAAGGCTTTTACAGTAGAGGGGAAATGGGGGAAGGTGAGAGGGAATGAGTGAATCTTATTCTCATAGGATTTGGCTTAAGGAGGGAATAACATACACAATGGGGTATGGAAATCTATCTTACCCTGCAGGAAAATAAAGGGGGAAGGGGACAAGAGATCAGGGGGTGGATAGAGGGGAGGGCAGATTGGGGGAGGGGATAATCAAAAGCAAACACTTCTGAGGAGGGACAGGGTCAAAAGAGAGAATAAAATAAATGGGGAGTAGGATAGGATGAAGGGAAATATACTTAGTTTTTCGCAACAGGACTACTGTGGAAGTGTTTTGCATGACTACACATCTATAACCTGTATCGAGATGCTTGCCTTTTCAATGAGGGTGGGTGGGGAGGGAGGAAGGGAGAAAATTTGTAACTCAAAGTTTTAAAAACACGTGTTAAAAATAAAAAAAAATTTAAAAAAGAAGTTAAGTGATTTGCACAAGGTCATACAGGTAGTAAGCATCAGAATGGGAGATGAACCCAAGTCATTTGACTATGGAGTCAACAAGTGTCCTGTCTCTGGTCAAATGGCTAAATTTTTGGAACATGTTCCTAGTCTCTCTTCTCTAATTAATTCCCATGTGATTCTACAAGACACTTCATGATTATCTTGACTGCTGCCATTTCTTAGACTGGGAAAATCCAGTTTCAAGATCTGTTCTATTGAGCTATATAGGTCTGCACAGGCAGCTTTCATATCTTTCTGCCCCAGGATCCATTAATAGCTTCTGGTCAAGCAGACTGTATATGCATAGGTTTCCAACTCCTCAGGACCCATGTGAACTCTTAGTTCTGCTGCTCTCTCAGGATCTTGAAAACAAAAAGTCATCCCCAAAATAAATAGCTGAACATGCCAGCACAATGTCAATACATTTTTTTTCATGACTGCTGTTGTATACAGTGGATGCAACTGGGGAAGACTGACCAGTGCTCAACACGCTTGTGACGAAGTGGAGGATTCAACATGGTCTTCAAAGTAAATGTTAACGATCCGAACATAAAAAAGTTAGAAAGAGTTTGAGTACATGAATGATAGACATTTGTTAAATGACAATTGTTTCTATTTTTTTTTGTAGCGAATCTAGGAAACGAAGAGTCTTTCCTCAATTCCCATGGAGCAATGTTCACCTTTCTTAGAATTCTGTTCATTTTTTGCATTTCCTAATTATGTCAGATTCAATATGTTTTCTTTTGTGCTCTGTAGCTATTTTGAAAGCAACAAATTGACTTCACACAATAGCTTAGTGAGCATTCCATTTGGTGGGAAATTTTGGAAGCCCTCTTTTGAAAAAAAAAAAAAACTAGGAAGGACAACAGCTGCTGAGGATGTTGCAGTTCCTTTCCAACAGGTCCTTAGCAATGATGTAGATTTCTAAAGCCTCTTATTCCCCCTAGCATTCAGTCAGATGCTTGAGCTATTTCCTTTTTTTAGAGGAGTAAGCTTAGAGTAAGTAAAGAAAGGGCCCCTCAGATTGGCCAGGTGCCAAAGAAAGATCAGGAGCAACTGTGCCAGAAGAAAAATGGATTCTTCCATGGTGTGTATGACAAGTTCTTCCTTGGTTCACTGCCTTAATTCTTACCTCTCTTTCTAACTTTTGATCATCTGTCATGGGACTCTTAGCTCTCTGTAGAACTGCCTGCGGGTCCTCTGGGTTTGCAGTATCTTCACTGTCAATTGATATTTATTGGATGACCACAGTCAATAAATGTAAAGGATTGGTATTATAAAATTTGCGATATACTAAATATGTATCTTTTCTTTAGGATATAGTGAGATTAGGATAAGAGTTAATAGAAATGTAGTTAGGAGAAGGGATGAGACTGTGTTCCACTACCTAGAATTCTCTGACTGAGAACACTTGTAGCCTCATTCTTCCAGAAGATAATTAATCTGGAGAAACAGTATTTTGTTCCACATTTATGGAATTGAAGGAACATTCATATAGAACTCTTCCTCCCACAAATTGTCATCTGGCTTTTGTCTTGCCACTGGACTTTGATGACTCTGGAGGAGAGAGTGAGGCTGATGACTTTGTACAGTTCTGCCTCATTTAAATCCAATTCATATGCAAGTCAAGACATCACCGACGTGGTGTCATTGGTCCTCCTCAAGAATGAAGGATGAACAACAGCATTGTTCACCAGGATGATACGAGATTCTATTGTAATAAGTACTGGAATATATTTCCTTCCCTTTTCCTTCCCTTTCCCTTTTCTTCCTATATGAGTAACTGGGGAAAACAATGCGTGTCTACCCCAATGTTTTATACTTAGGAAAGACTGAACTAGAGGAAGAAAAAGGAAGGTCAATCATATGAGAATAGTGGCGAGTAGAGAAGAAGAAACTTCTGTAGAATTTTGCCTTTATATTGCTTGAGGAAGAGGTCAAAGGGAAATAAGACTTATTCAATCAATCAATCAATAAACATTTATTAAGTACCTACTATGTGCCTTGCACTGAAGATTTATTCCCATATAGGGAGACCAGGGAGTGAGGTATAAGCTACTCAAAATATAGCCCTACCAGTGAGTTTGTTGCTGTCAAGTATATGTAACAATGACAAAAATGTGACATTGGGAGTGTAGGTAGATGGCTTGTGTTACTTCAGTTTTTAAATTAAAAATTTTTTTTCCTAGTTTCATTTGTATACAATTAAGAAAAAACTCTTTGAACCTTAGCCTCTACACAACTGTGGGCAGAATCAATGAAATGGGCTTTGGAGATATATACTTGTAATAAGATAATAGGAATTTTCTAATCCCAATTTAGATAGCTGTCTGGGGCCAAGAACTTTGCATTGGCACCAGAGAAAGACAAGAAAAAAGAATGGATTTAATCTTAGCCTGAGGCCTTCTTCTAGCTTTTATTGGTTGCCCTGCTGGATATGGTAGCTCAGAGTCAGGGAGAGGTTTTCTGGCCCCTTGTATCCCAGTAGATGGTAGCAAAGAGCAGCAGATGATACTGAGGAGACAATGGCTGAAGACAGACTAGTGGGTCTCTACAGAGAAAAACTTGATGGCCACAAGATAAGAAAAGACAATCAACAAAGATGACTCAGGGATTGGCTATCCTATGTCCAAAAGGAAGACACACAATGATATCACCAGAAGATGTTGGGAGCTCAGGAGTCACAGGCACCTTGGTCATATATGCTCCTTACTGGTCTTTCTGCTGTCACTCTATTGCTGGTGTTGTCCTTGGCATCTGCATTTATTCACTTCTGTATTTCTGTCATTTGGGGTGTTCAAGAAGCAAATAATCTCTTCAGTTATGATTTTCTTTCTAAAAATGATTCAAACACTTTTCATTATTGAACTATTTTTTTTCCTGTATGGGTAAACTCAGATTTGCAGGGTAGGTCACCTTGAGCTCCATTACTTTTTGGAACGCATTATTCCATTCCCTCCTGTGTTTTCTAGTACATGTAGAATAGTTTTGCATTATTCTAATATCCTTTCCTTTGTGTTCCTAAGTGTGTGTCTTCCATGTATATTCCCTGGCTGCATCAGTGCCTGGAATCAATAAGCTTTCATTAAGTGCCAAGCACTTTATTATATTTTGTTGTTCAGTTGCTTCAGTCATGTCCAACTTTTCATGACCCCATTTGTGATTTTCTTGGCAAACATACTGGAGTGGTTTGCCATTTCCTTTTCCTCGGAGAAGTGTACCAGGATCTTTTCTTGTCAATTTATTTGCTATGCCATTTGATTATAAATGTTATTTAATTAAAAAGATCTTTTTACTTTGAACTAATGTGTACTCTGGTTGATTTTTAAATAATTTCTCTGGTTGACTGATAAAAATAAGCATAAAAGTGGGGGCTCATGGGCTACGTATGGTTTTGATTGGCTACTGACCCAAAAAGGGTCTCGAACTTATGAGAGCTTTCCTGGGAGCCCGTTTGTGAAAAGGTTACTAGATTTTATACTTGCCTTATCTGAGAAGTTGGTGGACTGACTGGCTGTTAAGCTGGAAGTGTCATAAGGAGAGAGAATAAGGATGTCACCCCATATTTTCCCTTAATTATCATGGAACAATAAGTTAAGGCTAAATTTTTGGGCAAATGGGGCCTCTACCAGAGGAATCCCAATATACAAGACTGTAAATTACTCTAGTATTTGATGTACATTTGTATTCTGAACAACTTATTTAATATTTTACACCTACTCAGAGATGCTAAAGTAGCTTCAGGTCTTTTCAATGGCTTCCTCATTACATTTCAGCCTTATCCTCCAAACCAGCAGTACTTTATATGGTTCTGCTTACATCCTCATGCAGCGGCCTTTAAAGAATTAAAAAGCCATTTTCTTAGTTCCCCACATGCCGCAACATACCAGAATACACTCACTGTCCCCTGGGCCCATTGTCTGTCATGGTGCTTGGAAGAAGCCACCATCCAGGTTCAGTTATTGAGGATTCAGAAGATATTTGCTTTAGTGAATAATTTAAGGCAAGCCCCTCAAATATAATGGCATCAGGAAGAAAAAAAAAAACATAAAATTTGTCCTTGATGTCAAGCAGATTATCTTCTTTGGTATGTGCATCTATAAGGAAATACAAAGTGATTTGGAAAGGAAGGTTTTAACAGTTGAAAGGATAAGGGAAGGCTTCACAGAGAAAGTGAAACATAAGCTTGGTGGTAAAGGGAGATAAGGATGAAGGAGACTGAGGTGAGGAGTGAGTGCATTCTAGGCTTGGGGGGATAGTTTGTGTAAATACAAAGAAGTGAGAAATGAAATACAGGCTTGGAGAAAGAGCTAATAATCCAGCTTTTCTGGAAGCCAGAATGTGTGATGGGGAATAAGGGAGGTTAAGGCTGGAAAGGCAGATGGGAGTCAGATTGTGGAAGGTCTTAAACAACAGGCTGAGAAGTTTGTATTTTATCCTAGGAAAGAGAGTCACTGAAGATTTTCGACCAGGGAAGTGACATGGTCAGCCTTGTGGAGAAGGAAGGTTATTTAGTCAGTTGTGTGGAGAATGGATTGAAGGTGGGAGAGACTGGAAGCAGGGAAACCCATTAGTAAGTTATTGCAATAGTCCAGAAAGTAGGTGATGGGAACTTGAACTAGGGTGGTGGCCATGTGAGTAGAGAAGATGGGAAAGAGACTAGTGATGTGTTGGATGTAGAGTCAGCAAGACTTGGCAACCCAACAGATGTGCTGGGGTGAGGGAGAGAATATCTCTGAAGTAAGAACTTGGATAACTAGGGGGTAGTCATACCCCAAAAGAACTAGGGAAATTTGGAAAAGGGGCAGGTTCAGTGGGGAAGTTATAATTTCCATATTGGATATATTGAGTTTATAATGCCAATGGAACAATTGATGTCTTTAAAGCAGTTGATGAAACAGGACTGGAGCTCAACAGAGAAATTCTGTCTAGATATATAGATTTGAGAGTCATTTGATCATTGAACCCATGGAACCTCATGATATAACAAAAGAAGAGAAGGGAAATAGTTAAAGAAATGGACCTGGGACACAACCTCAAGGGATACTCATGCTTAAAGGTTAGGTAATTGACAAGCAAAGGAAATTGAAAAATAGTGGGTAGATGGATAAGAGGGGAACCGGAAGAGAGCAATGTCATGAAAGTTCAAGGCAAGAGAGAACATCTAGAAGTGGGAGTAGTAATTTCTTCTGTGTGTGTGTGCTTTACATTTTTATTTATTTAATTTTAATTAAATAATTTTTAAAATTTATTTTACTTTAAATAAAATACAATACTCATTTCTATTAAAACACTTGAAAGTATTGTTATAAATGGATTTTTCCTTAAATTGATAAAAAATCATTTATTTAAAACCATCAGCAAGCATTATTTGTAATGGGGACAGTCATGTCAAACAATGCAAAGAGGTCAGGGAGGACGAGGACTAAGGGGAAGAAATGGTCATGGAGAAAGCAATTTCTGTAGAGTGGTAGAGTTGGATATTTGATTGTAAAAGTTTGAGAATTGAATAGGTCACGAAGAAGTGGAGAGATTAATAACAAACTTCTGTTAGGATATTGACAGTGAAAGGGAGGAGAGATATATAATGATAACTTGAGGGGATGGCAGAATCAAGGGAAGGTCTTTTAATGATGGAGGAGACCTGGATATATTTTTTAGGCCACAGGAAAGGAGCCAGTAGAATGAGAGAGCAAAAGGAATGACAGCTAGGGCAAGCTCCAAGAAAAAAAACAGGAAAGGATAGGATCAAAGGAAAAGTAGAGGCATTGGCCTTGGCTGAGATAAGGGTCAACTCTTCCCTGAAGACTGGAGCAAAGGAGGTAAGCAAAGATGTTGAGGATTTTTGAACTGTGGAGCAGGAAAGATGAAAAAGCTCAGAGTGCACTGCCTCCATTTCTTTAGTAAATTAGGAGGCAAGGTTCTTGTCTGAGAGAGAGGAGGGTGAAGGAGGTAAAAGGGGCTTGAGGAGAGGAGAAGGTTTGGAGCAGAGACTTATTTCCTCCCTCCACAATGACTCTGAACACGTGGGTCAAGAGAAAACCGTAGATCCAGTGAAAAGTATATTCTACTGGCCCTAAATGACAACTGACCTATCCAAGAAAAGAGAGACTTGTACCAAGTGGGTTCAGAGGAAAGTATCATCAGCTTAAGCTGCTTACTTGGAGAGCAAAATCGGTAGTAAACTTTTGGTGTGCAAACATTTCTTGTCTTTAGAGAAAGGTCAGAATAATTTGTGCAATATTCTAGTAGAGATTGACCACTTTGCTCGGTAAGTACAAGCCTAGCCAAAAGGGGAGACTTCCTGTTCAGTACAATAACTTACTTTTGTTATCAGGTCATTTCAGTCATATACTACTCTTCATGACCTCATTTAGGGTTTTCTTGGCAAAGATATTAGAACGGTTTGCCATTTCCTCTTCCAAGCTCATTTTACAGATGAAGAAACTGAGGCAAACAGGGTTAAGTGACTTGCCCAGGGTCACACAGCCAGTAAGGGTCTGAGGCCAGACTTGAACTCAGGAAGATGAATCTTCCCTCCTCCAGGTCCAGCAATCTGTGCACTATGGTGCCACCTAGCAGCCCATAAAAATTTACCAGGGATTTATAAATATTTATAACAATAAATGTCCAGGTATGATTCAGGAAGAATCCCTTCCTCCCCCTGCCCTGACCTGGAATGTCCTCCTTCTTCCCTTTAACCTATTCAAATCCTGTCTATTTATCCAGTTAAATTTCCCACCTCTGCCATGAAGCCTTCCCTGACTAGTCTAGCCCATACTGATCTTTTCTTTCTCTGAGCTCTAAATGCGTACCAATGTTTATCTTATTTTCATTGATTGCTTTCATTTTTTTACATCTTCATTCCTCCTTTGCCCAGTAAGCCACGCCTAACCATAGATATGAAAAAAAAGAAAGTATTAAACAGACTGTGTTTGATAATATATGCAATGGGCCCCCCATAGTCTCACACCTCTGTGAAAAAGGGAGGGAGCTACATTTTCTCCTTTTTGCCTCTGGGTCCAAGCTCTGCTATTATAATTACATGGCTTTCAGCTATGGTTTTTGTTCTTCCTACTTATATTTTTGTAATCATTAGTACTATACAATTTAGTACCTAATAGTTTAGATGTATAAAATTTATTTTTTTAGCTAGAATAGAGGTTCTTAACCTGGGGTCCACAGATGCCCAAATGGTCCATGTATAGACTTGGATGGGGAAAAATTACTTTTTTAGTTCACTGCAATTTTCCTTTTTAATCCTATTTATTTTACTTCATGCATTTAGCAACACAATTCTGAGGAGGAGTCCATAGATTTCACCAGACTTCCAAAGAGGTCCATGACACAACTAACGTTAGAAATCTTAGAATAAAAGCTTCTTGAGGGCAGACACATTAACCTTCATTTCTGTATATCCTGAGTATCTAGCTGCACCAGGCTAAGCGGAAATGCTTAATACATACTTGTGGATTGACTGATGAACGCTGTCTAAACTTTGCCATCCTCCTTTCTAGATCTCGTATGCTCTCAGCCTAAAGAGACTCTTCCTACTTGTCATCAACCATGAATATACACATGCACACACGTTTATACAGAGTGGCTCAGGAGCTATTCTCTAAAGCTCAGGGGTTAGAGGATCTATTTTTCTGTGACATTTTTGCTGGTAGTGAAAGACAAGGTATTTTTTCCAGCAGTGCAGCCTACCAGAAGCACTATTCCCCTGGAGGGTTGGAGAGAGGGGGTGTTTCTGAGACATGGCAGAATAAGGACATGATTCCACTTGTTTGCCATGGAAGTTTTTGAAGCTGGGGAAAGATGTTATTTTTAAAAAATTAAGTAGAGAAAATCTCTCTCCTTTGGCTGAGTGACATTTCATGCCTGTTCACATCTTTACGTCAATCTCTGGAAAAAAAAAAGAAGAGATAAAGGAGCGTCTTTTCTCCCTAGACAAAAGGCAAGAACTGGGTGTTTCCCAAGCGGGAGTCCACAGTGCGATGAGTGAAACATCAGCAATGAGACTGAGTCACAGGCAGGCTGAGGATGGGTGGTCAGAGCTCCCACCTGCACTCTCAAAGCCAGAATGCATTCACCTCCCATCATTACACACACCCGTGTGTGGCAGCCAGGCCCCACATTCCCTGCAACTGGGAGCAGGACCTGGGACTACCTTCTGCTCCTTCTCAATTCACTTGGAGCTAAGTGGAGATCCAGTGAAGTCAGTTACTTGTTTGTTTTTTCCAGGTTTTTGTTTTTGGTTGAGATCCATGATTTCATTTGTGAAGAGAAAGCCTGGTATGGAAACTGAGCTAGTACATAGAGCACTGAGCCTGGAATCAGGAAGACCTGAGTTCAAATGTGGCCTCAGATGCTTACTGGCTATGTGGCCCTGGGCCAGTTAGCCTCTGTCTGCCTCAGTTTCCTCAACTGTAAACTGGGGATAATAACAACACCCACCTCACAGAGTTGTCATGAAGATCGAATGAGATATTTGCGAAGTGCTTAGCAGAGCACCTGGTACATGGTAGGTACTTAATAAATGCTTATTCCCTCATCTATTCACTTTTGAATATCAGCAACTCATCTGTAACAAAGCATTATAGGTTTATAGATTTTTATAAGGTTGTTATGGGGTTATAGATTTGGAAGGACCCATAAGTCATCTAGTCCAAACTATGTGACCACATACATAGATTTATTTAACCTCCTTGAGTCTCTGTTTCCTCATTTGTAAAAATAAGAAGATAGTACTAAGTGACCTCTAAGCTCCTTTCCAACTGTAAATTGATCATCCTGTGACCTCCCAGATGAGGAAACTGAGGCATAAGGAGGCTACCTAATCTGTCCAAGGTTACATAGGTAGAGGCAATGAAAAGTTAAGCGACTTGCCCAGGGTCAAACAGTCAGTATGTATCAAAGGCAGAACTTGACCAAAGTCTTCTTGACGCCATGATTAGCCTTCTATTCACTTACTCTAGGTTATTTCTCTGGAGGACTTTAATGGGCTACTATGATGGAAGACACATTACAGGATCATAGGGTCATAGGTTAGGAGTTAAAAGGGACTTTTGAGGCCATCTGGTCTGACTCTTCATTTTGCCGTTGTAGAAACTGAGGCCCAGGGAAATTAAGTGGCTTCTACCAGGTCCCACAGAAGTTAGTGACCAAGTTAGTATTTGAGCCCAAGCTTCCTGCTCCAGATATGGCACTTCCACCACCACACTGTGCTACCGTATAATTTATTCTTTTTCTGTTGATGAAAATGGCACTTACCCAATTGGCTTACTAGTTGCCTTGGTACAAGAAATAAGGACAAAGTTAGGCAAAAAATAATGTTTTCAGAGCATTGGATGTCTGAAATTACCATTAATAGTAATTGCAGGGGACAGCTAGGTGTCACCGTGGATAGAGCACCGGCCCTGAAGTCGGGAGGACCTGAGTTCAAATATGACCTCAGAACAAACTATGTGACCCTGGGCAAGTCACTTAACCCCAATGGCCTAAAAAAAAATTAGTAATTGCAGAAAGGCAGTAGTTTCTGAGGAGCTCAAAAACTAGTGGGAGAGAAGGTCCATTTCTCTATAATTTGTAATTCCCAAGTGAAAAGCCACTATGTCAACCTATCAAGAAGTTTTCATTCTCTCTTGAGTTTCATGTAAGCAAGAGCTTGAAGTAGGAAAAAAAGTGCCACCTAGAGGCAGCTAGGTGGTTTAGCATCTAGAGCACAAGACCTGGAGTCGGGAAAACCTGAGTTCAAATTCAGTTGTGAAATTGAAATTGATGCCCTACTTTATTTTGTATTATTTATTAATTACAGTATTCAATCACTGGCAATACTTATGGCTCAGACTTAGACTTGTGGTAGAGTTTATAAGCATTTAACTTCCTTATTCCAAAAGGCACAGCCTGACCACAGACTCAAAATCTATAAGTTTTGCTAGCCATGGAAGGGGGGGAGGGAAGGATGATGAGTCAACCTGGTCATAGGCTTTACAGAGTATTTAGCCAAATTTATATTTTTCCCATTGCTGTGGGTTCTGGAGATCTCCTCTCTGGGTCATGCCAAATGTAAGCCCACCCTCTGTCTCTGAATCAGAACAATCATGATTTTAGTTTAGTTTATATCACTGAACTATTTTTGGTACCCTATATAACCAGCTACCTTTTCAACCATATAAAAAAGCTGCTTTGGCTGTCAGATGCATCCTAGACTACTGGAGAGTCTTGGATTCTCTTTATTGACAATTGCTGGTTGGTCTTGATAATAAATTGATCATGCTCAGAACTTTGTGCCTCAGTTTCTCTTTATCACAGATTTTTATTTCTACACAGCCTCAGACACTTACTAGCTGTATGACACTGGGCAAATCACTTAACTGCCTCAGTTTCCTCATCTATAAAATTGGGATAATAATAGATCCTACTTCCCAGAATTGTTTTGAGGATAAAATGAGATATTTGTAAGGCACTTTGCAAACCTTAAAGAGCTATATAAATGCTAACAATTAGTATTGCCTCTGTGTAAATATTCAAATTGGCACCACATAGCCCTTCTATTTTCTTTTAATTTTCTTTTCTTTTTAAAATTAAATCTTTTTTTTTTGAAGATCTGTTTTCTCTCATTCCTCATTCCTCCCTCCCCAGTTGAAAAAGTGAGAAAAACAAAATCTGTTACAAACCTGGATAGTCCATTACTTCCGTCGGAAGGAGGATAGCTTATTTTATCATAAGCTCTTCAGAATTGTGGCTGGTCATTGTATTTATCAGAGTTTCTAAGACTTTCAAAGTTGATTGTCCTTACAATATGGTTATTGTATATATTGTTCTCCTGGTTCTGTTCACTTCACTCTGCATCAGTTCATATAAGTCTTCCCTGGTTTCTCTGAAACCATACCTTGCATCAGTTTTTTATAGCATAGTAATTGTATCATATTCACATACCATAGATTGTTCAGCCATTCCCTAATTGATAGACACTTCCTCAGTTTACAAATCTTTGCCACTGCAAATAGAGCTGTTATTGTCAATAGTCAATAAGTATTTATTAAATATCTACTATGTGCCAGACACTATGTATATACACCAGGGATACAAAGATACAAAGAAAGGCAAAGGACAATTCCTGCTCTCTAGGAACTCAGTCTAATTTAAAGTTATAAATATCTTTGTACTTCCGGGTCCTTTTCCTCTTTCTTTGATCTCTTTGGGGTATAAACCTAGTAACACATCATTAAGTCATAGAGTATGTGTAATTTAATAACTTTCAGGATATAGTTCCAAATTGCCTTCCAGAATGGCTGGATCAGTTTACAGCTCTACCACCGGCACATTAATTTACCTGTTTTCTCACAGTCCCACCAGGATTTATCATTTTTCTTTTTTTTTTTAATTTTGCCAAATTTAGTGGGCATGAGGTAGAACTTCAGAGTTATTTTAATTTGTGTTTCTCTAACTATTAGTGATTTAGAAAATTTTTCATATGGTTATTAATAGCTTGTATTTCTTCCTCTGAAAACTGCCTGTTTACAGCTTTTGACTTTATCAATTGAGTAATGGAATTTATTCTTACAAACCTGAATTTGTTTCCTACATATCTCAGAAATAAGAGAAACTTTATAAGAGAAACTTGCTACAAAGATTTCCCTCTCCCCCATTTTCCTTCTCTTCTAATTTCAGCTGCACTGGTTTTGTTTGTGCAAATTTGGCTTACATTTTCTAAATTAGATTAAATTCACTTATTCGTTCAATGATCATTTACCGAACAATCACTATATATATGGTACCGTGCCACAGCTTGTAGCTACCACAGAGATGAATTAAAGTCCCTATCCTCAAAGAGCTTACAGTATCATAGAGAGAATGTTTTGTTTGTTTGTTTGTTTTTTTGCTTAGGCAGTTGGGGTTAAGTGACTTGCCCAGGGTCACACAGCTAGTAAATGTGTCAAGTGTTTGGTCTGAGGCCGGATTTGAACTGAGGTCTTCCTGACTTCAGGGCGGGTGCTCTATCCACTGCGCCACCTAGCTGCCCCATCATAGACAGAATGTTATGGGTTTACTAGCTCCTTCTCCCCTCCTCACTTACTCTTGCTCTCAAGCAAAGCTTAGATTAGGCCCCTTTATGATTTTTCTTTGCAGCCTGGGTACTGGTCCTCAATTGGTGTCTGAAAAACCAGAGAAGTCCCCTGAGGGGATCAAGGGAAAAATGTACACAGCACATGCCCTCCCCAACAGGTCAGATAACTCAGATATCTAAGGTGGGATCAAAAGCCTTCTAAAGCCCCAAAACTTCAAGAGTGGCTATTGATAGAATTTTAAAATGATTCATCCAGACATTCATTCATCCTTCCAACAAACATTCTTTTAAGCACCTACAATATTTATGACACTATTCAGTTTCTCAATGGTTATTTATTTCTTGATGGGTTTCCAGTCCTTTTTGGTTTCCAAATATGCTGTGAATATTTCTTTTGGGTTTCACTATCTGCAAATAGAAGTGATGATGGGAGAGGTAATATGGTAAACTGGTAGCTGGGTCTTAAATTTTCCTGCAAAAAATGAACATTTGAGAGTTGCTTATGGTACATGAGTACAAGGACATACTACTGTAAGAAATGATGACTACAATGAATACAGAGCATTATGAACTGATGCAAAGTGAAGAAAACCAAGTCAAGAAAACAGAATAAATAACCTCAAGGAAGTAAAGGAAAAGAAGAAGCACCACACATATGATATTGCAAAATTGATACTGAATATGATATTGCAAAAGAACATACTTGGCCCCAAAGAATCAATAGGACAAAATGTGTCCCGCTATTCTTTTGCAGTGGCAGGAAGTCCACAGAAGTGCAAATATTGCATATATTTTCAGATGTTTTTGATGTATTAAGTGGTTTTGCTGGTTGCTTTTTTCTTTTCTTTTAAAAAATATCCTTCATTATATGAGATGGTTTTCTGTGAGGAGGAAGAGAATACAAAAGGAAATTTAGTCAATATAAAAAGAAAGGATGAATTAAAATACATTTTAAAAAACATAAACAGGTTGCTTTGATGTCAAAGGACACGGAAGTTACTTGAGTATTTTTTTGCCTGGGGTGAAAAGAAATCTTTGCTAAGAAGCCTTGGCTGCCCCAGAGAACATGTTGTTGTTGTTGTTGTTGTTGCATGAAGCTGGGACGCCTGGGTTATGTTAAAAGTGAAGCAGAATAGTATTTCAGTAAGAAATTGACAAGGTTAGGGGAACATTTTATGATCAGACTTGAGACCAACTGGTCAGGTGTATGGGAGGATCATGAGATGATGCATATAAAACTCCTTGAAAACCTGAAAATGACATAAATGTCAGATATTATTATTATGACTACTACTACTAATAATAAAATAAGGACTCTGTTTAACTGAACAATTCTACTTGATGGCTCCTACATGCACTTCATAGAACGAAAACATCACAGAATCTTAGGATTCTGGAAGGTATCTTAGGGGTTGTCTAATCCAATCACCTTCATAAGTTTCCTCACCTAGAAAATGAGGGGTTTGGACCAAAAAGTCCCTGTGGTCCCTTTGAGCTCTAAAGCTACGATCCTATGAATACCCTCCATAGCAGATCTGATGTGTTCAAAAATACCTGGAAAGAAGACTTGGGTTTTAATCTTGCCTCTGATACTTGCTAACTTGTGATTATGAGCAAAGTAATTTAACATCTTTAACTCATCTGTTAAATGGGGATAATAGGACCTACTTCACTAGGGTGAAGTGAATATGAAATGAGATAATTCCTTTTTGGTGCTTTTCAAACCTTAAAGTGCCCTAGAAATGTCAGCTGTTTTTAAATCCATAGATTAAGTTTTATTAAAGCCCTGCTCTTGGCTGGTTCTACAGAGTTATTGTGTAGAGAGGAAATGGTGAGTGGTCAATGGGTGTGACTAGAGATGTATGATGTTAGAAAGGGATGAATGAGCTCCATCTGGTGGTTTTTTCCCCTGAGGTGACCGTGGAGAACTATGACTACATGAGAACCATGTGAAGACCACATGGAAAGAATCCTAGACATGGTGGCCTTTGGACTTGCATTTTGTAGCAAGTTGTAGTGTAGTGATGGGATTCCTCAACTAGTAGGACCACCAAGAAGAGAGTCTGTGGAACTAGGATGGGAAAGGGCATAGCATTTGTCTGATTTTGAACACCAAAAGGTATATTCATTGAAAGAGTGGGGAGGGATGATCTTTTATTTGCAGAAAAAAAGAATTATCAACCCAAGGCAGAGGGTTGGCTTGGCTGAGAAGGACCGAGAAAAAGAGAAGGTATAATAAGTCTTCAATAAATATGGATTGATTGATTGAAGGGGTAGAGTTGAGGATTAGGGTCAAGTGGAGTCAACAAGGAGCATTTATTATGTGCCAGGCACTGTGCTAAACACTGGAGATGTAGAGAAAAGGTAAGGTTTGGGGTAAAAATGTTACAGGCAGGAGAGAACTTGGGCAAGGGTCTAGAGAGCAATCTGGAGCAGCCTTTAATATGGATGGAAAGACTCCTTCCTCCCAGGATAATCTCTGCGGCAAAAAGGATTACTCTGAGACAGGAAAGACCAGGGTTGGAGCAGCAGAAAATCCAGAAGGCTAAGCTCTGAAAATGACAAGAATTAACTTTGAAAGATCTAAGAGCCTATATCACATCTGAAGGTTTCACAAAGCACCCCTGAATTGTCTGGGAACATCTTTACCTCTTCCCCACCTCATCTGAGCCAGCAACATGTAAACATGAGGCAGATACCCAAAGAGAAAAGAGGCTGTCTGTCTGGTATTGTCTCATTTTGGAGCCAAGAGAAACTTGGATTTGATTCCAGTCTCCCAAATTTACTAATGCTGTGATCATAAGCAAATTACATTCCTTCTCTATACCTCAGTTTCTGTATCTGTAAAATGGGGATATCAACAACAACAATAATAGCAACAGCTAGAATATCTCTCTCACAGGGCTGTTGTGAAGATTGAAGGTGATAATGTATGCAAAGTTTTGTAAGCCTTTAAAGTACTTTATAAAGGCCACCTATTACTATTCTAAATGAGTAAGTGTCCACTTTTACTGCCTGAAAGAAATACCTGTTGAGGCAAATATTAAGAATTTTGGAGGAAGGCCACATATATATCTATATCTATATCTATCTATCTATCTATCTATCTATGCCTCCAGAAGGTTCAGTAATAGGTGATTGACATGCTATTTCTGAAAGCTTTAACTTTGATCTGGATTTATTTAGGGAAAAAAATTACAGGATCTAAAATGTTGGTTCTTTAAGGTTCTTACAAACCTATAACTCATGGCTTTCCATTAGAGAAGATATCCCTAGAACAAGTGGTGATAGTCATGAAGTCTGAGACCTGGTACTAAGCACTCCAGATGCTAGACCAGACTGGAGAAGTCTCCCTGGAGAGTATGTACTGTTCCCCTCTCTCTTCCCACCACTTCCTACTGAGTAATAGAAGTTATCCCGGCAAGAGATCGAAGGAATGAGGAAAGATGCCTACCACAAAATCCAGCAGCAATTTTCAAGAGTTGATACTTAGGTATTTCATAAGTTTTTTTTCATAATTCATTTATATCTTTTTAATATCTCAGCATCACTAAAACTATGAAATCATGGAACTGACAAATCACAAGTTGGGAGATCAAGGAATAACTGCTTGATCACTAGTGTGCTTTCCTATTTGCTTTAGGATTTCAAAAGAAATGGATGAAGGCCCCTAGGTGGACTCCCTGCAGCAAACTTACAGAAAAATACAGACAAATGTACACGAAGGACATGCATGGTTAGATTGTGATAGGAACAGTTGGAACACATACCTTCCCTGACAAGATCATGGATCCATTACAGCATGCTTGAGAAAAATGAAATCTCATCATCACTCATTAAAATTACAAACTGACCTTTGCTCGATCTGATCATAATATCAAAATAACACATCACTCAGAGATGATATATCGAAATTAAATATGAATGTGAACCAAGCCACATGAAACCACAATACAAACGCATCTAAGGTCTAAACACAAATGGAGCCCTGGGTGGAGTCACTCAGGGCCAGGAACAGCAGGACCATATCTTAGCTTCACACAAATATGTAAATTGTGCAGTTTTGTTTATAGCTGACACATGGTGAGAGGTCATAGATTTCTCCCCTTTTGATTTCATTATGCACTGAACACCTACTATAATAATAATAGCTAACATTGATATAATACCTACTATGTGCAAGGCACTGTGCTAAGCGCTTTATAAATAGCATCTCATTTGATCCTCACAACAACCCTGGGAAGTAGATGCTATTAATGTCCCCATTTACTATCTGTGCCTACTGCTGAAGGAGACGAGATTTGCCAAGAAGAACAAATGCAAAATAAGAGAAGTTATTACATGCTTATAAGCTAAAGTACCTACCAATGAAATCAGTTCTTCAGTATTCCAAAGGTGTGATGTCGTCAACGTAGGTATTCTTACATCAAAACAAATCATATCCCTCCCTCTATAACTCAGCAGATGACTTTCAAAAGGCTATCCAAAACATTCATCATCCAGGAGCCAACCCAGTGAAAAGCCCACATGAACTGAATTGAGCTGGTACTGGGATGTTCAAGTCTGTTACTGTATTTGAAGCCTCTCCAGTGTGATAGGACCTTCTAGGCCTTGCCTTGTCCTCATTGTCTGTTGCTTAGGAGATCAAGTCCTGGCATTAAAATTGCATAAATCAATCTTGCCTTGCCTTTCCAACTGTATCACCTCTGCCATAATCTACTCCCATAACATTTGAAAAATTTAGGTTTGAGTTTGAGAATTTAGGGTCACCGCCAAACCATGATGAGAAAGCATTGGAGCAGGACCTGAATGGAGGAAGGAGATCTAAAAAAGGATGACTTGGTGTGGGCTGGAGGAATCCAGGAACACTTCATAGAGGAGGTAGGTTTTGGAGGCAAGGTCCTTGCTTTTAGAGTCAATGTGTTCTTGGAGGCTTCAAGCATGGTTTAATTGATGGACTGCATAACTATCATTCAACAATGAGGCTGGCCATGTTCAGAGGGGCTCTTCACCAGGTCATCTGCAAGAGGATGAGTTTTTTGGTTACAGCATCTCTTGAAGCTAGTTCACTAAGGCATAGAAGGGTTGTGTTTGGTCCTAGTGAAGGGAGAACCTACTCTGATGAAATCACAGATCCTTGAAGTATTAAAGAAGTGTTCTTGGAGCCTGAATCTTAAAGCTAATTTCTGCTTCACACCCCGCCTCCCCATGAGACTGTGGCATGCTTCTGATCTTGCCTTCATCTCCTTTGATGTAATTAGGAGCTGCCAAAGAAGGGGCACAAGAAACAATGGGAAAAGTAGGTGTGTTCATGAGAAAGTGTCAGGGGAGTAGAACTGCTATATGCTAGAAGATATGAAAAGTGAGACTTACCATTGGCCAACGAGAAAGGAAGACCATTCCAGATATGGGAAACAATATGGATGAAGAATGGCATGTGGGGCATCAGTAAGGTGACTTGCCAGAGCAGATGGCACATGGCATGAAGTCTTAGGAGATAAGGTTGGTGAGGCAAGTAAGGTTAGTCTATGGGAAGCCTTGAATGCCAGGACTTGACCTCCTAGGCAACAGAGAAGGAGCATAAGTTTGGGAGCAGGGAAGAAAAGTGGTAAAAAGCATGTGTTAGGAAGATTAACCTGATAACAGCATGCAATATTAGCAGAGGGGGAGGGACTGGAAGTGAGGGGGACAGTTAGCAGTAGTCTAATTCCTAGACCAGGATCATCCACCTTCAGGTTTCTCAATCTCTGGGTTCATTATGAATTGAACATTGTCATTGCTCTGAATGCAATGTGAACAGTGGGGTTCTCCTAGGATCTATGTTAGAACTAATGTAACATCTTTGTAAAATGATCTGTAGGAAAAAGTTCATAGGGAAATCCTCCAGCTTACAGTTGATACTGAACTCTTCTGGTTAGTGAAATGCAAAGCAGGACAATGTTTTGCTACCTTATGTGGACATAAAGTTGGCAGGCAAAATTCATTTTGGACAAATGCAAGATCACACATTTAGGAAAAAAAATCTAAATGATTTTTCACATGAGCACTAGAGTGCTTTTGAAAGCAACCACAGAATCCTGAAGAGCCTCGAGCACTTCTCAGTAGTGTTTTCACTCCTCTTTGACTTCCTTCATTGCACCACCCTCTTCCATCTCTGTCTCAGTACATTTCCCCCCAAAACCTCTTCTAGCCAGCCATGACTCCCAAATCACTTTCTGCGGTGTTAACCAACAATTCAGAGGTGGTTGCTATCCAACAGTACATATCTTCTGGTAGAACAGGCCTTTTTTGGGCAAGTTCTCCTATTGGTGATCACCTTTTTCATGAGTGCCAGAATAGCTGACATGGACCTCGTCCTTTGCCACCATTCAGTTCCAACTGAAAGGACTCAGGATCTCTGCACCTTTATCCACTAAGCCACTGACAACATGGCATGGTTTTTGAATGATGAAAGTCAGAAAGAAGGCAGTATCAAAGATGAAAAAGTAGTACTGAGTCCAGGAATGTGTAAAAAAAAAAAGAAATGGCAAGACAATCATGTAGAAAGGCTTGGCTGCTTTCAAAATAAATAGGGAGAAAAATGAGAAATATGTTTAGGACAAAAGGAAATGTGTCTACTGTAGCACAGTGGACTGGACTTGGAGTCAAGAAAACTCAAGTTCAAAACCTGACTCAGACACTTATTATCAACCTCAGTTTCCTCATGTATAAAATGAGAACAACAATAGCACCCACCTCACAGGGTTGTGGTGAGAATCAAATGAAATAATATGTGTAAAGCACTTTGCAAAGCTTGAAATACTATGTAACTGGGAGGTATTATTATGGTTACTATTACTGATTGACCACAAAGACTTAGAACATATTGCTCACTTGCATCTGGCTGCTTCTGCTCTACCTCACAGCTTTTCTTCTTCTTCTTCCTGCCCTGTTCTGGGAACTTCCTTATCCCATGCTAATTCTCCCTATTTGAATCTACTGAGTATCTTGAATTAGGCAATAGCTAGTCTCTTCATTCCTGTAACATCAGAGGCAGGAAACGAATTGGACTTGTTTGAATGAGAATCCATCCACTTCCTATAATTGCTATGATATTTGGTGGCCTCAAGGAGCTGGACTGAGTAAGGGTGATTATGAGTCAGGCTTCTCACGTGGTTAAGAGGAATCTATGGAAATCTCAGTAGAGTCGATTGCGTCTGGTTAAAAGGCAGCCTCTCTGCAGGACCACCTCAATTAAACAACACTCATTTATTAAATGCCTACTATGTGCTAAGCCCCGAACTAAGTATTGGGGATACAAAGACAAACCACAAAACAGTCCCTGTCTTCAGGAATTTACATTCTATCGGGGAGACAATACATACATATAGAATTGTAAGGAATAGGGTTGTACCCCCAATCCTAATGAAAATAATCATAGAAAAGCCCAAGCATCTCAACTGAATCAATCAATACATTAACAGAATGATGAAGTTTAAACATATAAACAATATAGTTTATGATCTATGATCCCTTTAGGAGGAGTGAACTTCTTTGATTAGATAAAAAAGAGATCAGAAGTAATTGTCTAACCAAAATAGCTAATCATATCTCTGGGGGCTTTAAATACCTATAGGAATTTCAGTCAAAGCAATGAACCAGTCTGATGGTAGAAGACTCCAAGTTCAGGAGTTGAGTTGGAGCCAAGCCCCTCAGAGGGAAAAGATCTTGAAGGAATAGAGTGTTTATCTCTCTTTCTTCTTTCTTTCTTTCTTCTCCCCTACTTCCCCCCCCCCCCCCCCCCACCAATTTATCATATCATCAAGGAGAGTAGACCAGTAGCAGACAGTGCATCCAGCCTGACTAAAAGTGACTGGACCAGTAAGGAGACAAGACATCCAATCAATGGCAAAGTGTCATGCTGAGGGTTTGGAAATACAGCATTCTAGGAGAGAGGCAGCTTCAAGCAGCATGACTACTTGCACCATAGAGGAATGTTGACTATGGACTCAAGAAAGGATTTCCAGGCCAAAAATCTCCAAGACTAATGATTATCTTTTCCTTCTGTGTATCCTACACATGTGCTTCACTTCTACAGCACTTTAAATTTATGCCCATTTTCTCCATGGATATTGTATATATTTGTGGGAGTGTATGCCCCAGGTTTCTGTAAGGGAATATTTTGTACTAACTGCTCTTTTTTTCCTCCCGAGACAATTGGGATTAAGTGACTTGCCCAGGGTCACACAGCTAGTAAGTGTCAAGTGTCTAGTCTGAGACCAGATTTGAACTCAGGTCCTCCTGACTCCAGGGCTGGTGCTCTATTCACTGTGCCACCTAGCTGCCCCTCAACTGTTCTTACTATACCTTCTTAATAAGAAAATTTTTTAAAGGTGAATGTAGTCAACTGGCTGATTATTGACGGGTAGTGAACCAATGGGGGCTCAGGAACTACAGTAATAGAAACCTAAATCTTCAGGGTTACCCCAAGAATCCTGAGCAGTAGTAGTCAGACACCTTCTGGGGACTCCAACCTGCAAGTGTGAATGTGAGTTGAAGGGAATAAATTCAGAGGGAATGCTACATTATATACAGAATATGTGCAAATTAAATAAAAATAGTTTTGGGTGGGATGGGGTTAGCAATTACAGGGATCAAGAAAGGCTTCACATAAAAGGTGGTGCTTGAGGTTAGTCTTTCCTCCTTTTGGCATGGCCTGAAGACCAATACAACCAAGGTTTCTAGAACTTGGTGCTATCTTTTCTTCATTCCACTCATTTCCCTAAATTCTTATCTTCTGGTATTTCATTAGAGGCCTTGAGTTTCCCCTTATAATAAGCTGTGACAAAGGCCTTTTGCCTTATGCATTAGTGGTCAGTTCAATTCATTTGCAAATCCTCCTCTCAATCTCATAAATGTTAATAAGAACTGAGACAATGGAAAAAAAGACCTTTGGAAAAGGAGTTCCACAGTCCAATGCAGAAGAGGACAGCAGGAGGCAGGGCTGAGGAAGACAGATGGAGGTAATTGTAGGCTGGGAGCCTGACCCAAATTGAATCAGTAGTGAGTCAATGTTGGCCAAAAAGAAAGTTCACATAATCCTAGGCTGCATTTCTTTTTATGGATCAGATCTGTGATTTCATTAGTTTAGGGAAAGAAAGATCTCCCAAGGAAGATCAGTACCTACTATGCAACTTATAGCCTTAGAGAGTTGCTTGGGTCATTGAGATGTTAAGTGACTTGCCCAAGGTAGCATAGCCAATATGGGTCAGAGGTGGGGGTTGGAAGAGCCCAAGTCTTCCTGACTCTGAAGTGGAGGCTGACTGACCTTCTCTTGACTACACCATGCTGCATTAATACAGGTTTAATGTCTGAAACAAGAGATGTGATCATTCTGTTGTGGTCAGACCACATCTAGAATATTGCTTAATGGTTGGCAGCTTCGTTGAATAGGTTAGGATCAAGATAGGTCAAGTTACAGGCAGGAAGAGACAAGACAGTTGGTGAATTCTGGGTGCCATGTTTTAAGAAGGATAATTGCAAACCAGAGGGTCTTCAGAAGACCACCAGAGTGGAAAGAAAACTAGAGATTATATCATATGAGAATCAATTGAAGGAACTGGGAATGTTTAGCCTGGAGGAAGAGGAGAGCTAGGAGGGACCATCATAACTGTCTTCAAATATTTGAAGACTAAAAGATTATTATTAAAAGATTTGTATTATTTGTTCCCAAAGAGCAGAACTGGCAACAAGAAACAAAGAGGCAGAGTTTGTCTTGACCAAAGCAACATCTTCCTTGAGTGAAGGTTATAGCAGCACAGAATCTCAAAGCTGGAAGAAACCGAAGAGGACATTCAGTTCAAGCTATATCTGATCAAGAATATCCTTTACCAGGAGTGTGCTGGAGTCAGCTCACACCAGCTCATGAGAACCAACGGTTAACTTTTCAGTATGAACATTTATACCCCAAAAATCAGGACTTTGTTTATTATTTTGTTGATTTTCTATACTTAAAAAGTGATAGAGAAAATGTTAAAAATGCAGATTAAACTTAGTTGTGTCATTTTTCTAGAGAGCTGTTTATTAAACATTGATCAGCACACTCCTTCCTACAACCTAGTTGGCAAGAGGTAATCCAACTTTATTAGAAGTTATCAAACTTTTCTCTGAAAACCTCCACCAAGAGTAAAGCCACCACCTCCCACGGCAGCTTCTTGCACACTGGGCTAGATCTAATCATCAGAACGTTTTTCTTTTCAGCAAACCTCAATGGGTATCTTTGTTCCTTCTACCCACTATTCCTAGCTGTTCCCTCAGGGGCCAAGGAGGACAAATCTAATCCCTCTGCCAAGAAATACTTTAAGACAGGACCAAATACTGAAGAGACATGAGTCTTCTATTCTCCGGTTCTTTGAACTGATCTTAATAAGACATGACATCTTGAGACCCTTCGACTTCCTGGTTGTCCTCCAAATGTTGTTATCATTCAGTTGTTTTTAGTCATGTCTGACTCTCCATGACCCCATCTAGGGTTTTCTTGGCAAAGATACTGAAGTAGTTTGCCATTTCCTTTTCCAGCTCATTTTACAGATGGAGAAACTGAGGTAAACAGGGTTAAGTTACTTGCCCAGGGTCACACAGTTAGTGTCTGAGGCCAAATTTGAACTCAGGTCCTCCTGACTCCAGGCCCAGCCTTCTATCCACTGTGCCACCTATCTGCACTTTTCTGGATACTCTCCAACTAATCCATGATCTTCCTAAAATGTAGCACCCAGACCTGTGGATTGACAAGGGCAGAGTACAGTAGAACTATTACCTCACTACTCCCAGACCATGTGCCTTTCTTGATGCAGTCTAAGATCATATGATAATATGATATTTGGGGGAGATACTATGTCACACTGTGAACTTATATTGACCTTACAGTCTAATAAAGCCCCCAAGATCTTTTTTCAGAAAAAGTCTAGCTGTCCAGCCATACCTCCGTCATTCTATATTTATGAAATTGATTATTTGGAGTCAGAGAGTATGACTTGATATTTATTATTACATTATATTTACAAGATCTTTTTTGGACCCCAACTTTGTCATTGTTATTCCTTCCAGCTCAGTATCATTTAAAAACCTGATGTGAATGCTATGTCCTTATTCAAGTCATTGATAAAAATGGTAAATCCCACAGAACCCACTACACATGCTGGAGGCACTTTTCTAGTGACCTCCTTCCAAGTTCATGTCAAACCATTAAAGACTAATTATTACTACTTAACCCACATCTCTCCATATTTTCCAGAAAGAATGAGAACGTGAGTTGTCCAAAAGTAAAGTGGGCTGCTTCTGGAGACAGTGGGTTGTCTCCAAGCACTTGTGGTCTTTAAATAAATGATGGATGACCATTTGTTGGAGATGTTATAAATAAGATTATTGTTCCAGTATGAATTGGAGTAGAGGATTTCTGAGATCCATTTCAACTATGAGAGTCTGGGATTTTAAGAAACTCTTCATTTTACAGATGAATAAACTGAGGATCATCCAGGTTAAAAATTCTGTCCATGATCAGCTAGCAAGTAATATTACTGGACCTAGAATTTAGGTCTTCTGATTCTTAATCAGAAGTGTTCTAGTTACCTGGAGGCCCAATATGGCTCCCAGCTGTTGTAGAATCCTGAAGCTAAGCAAATATCACTGATTAATGAACATCTGTAATCTTCTCAGTAATATTTGATGTCCCAAATGTGGCCTGAGGCTCCTGAATTTGTGAGTATGAATAAGTAATTTCCTTGTATATTCAGCATTCCTTCAATACTCATACCTTTAAGGGATGTATGCACATAGTTCTCCAACTCACAAATGATTAGACCTGCCTATAAGCACACTAAAACTGAGCTATATGTATATAGAACTTAGATCTTAGTCTACACTTAGTCTACTTGAACCACTGTATATCCAAAGCCCCTCTACTCACATACTTACCATTATCTGTTTTCACACCTACATCTACAAACACAGTTGTAAATATACCCAAAGGAACTGGACATTTCATGGCAGACTAAGGCAGGGTGAAGGAATGAGCTTATTTCTTTTCCTCTTTCTGCCCTGTAGGCCATGGACTCTGGGATCTTTTAGGAAAACTCAGGTGCCTGAGATCAATCGCAGGCCTCTCTTCACAGGCTGGCCCCACACTCTTTCCACTGAATCACCAATCTCCTTCCCAGGAAAGTCTGTCTGGTTTTTCCAGCTGTCTCTAGCACAATTCTCCACAAATGCAAACTATTAGCATTTCCTGTTAAAAAAAAAAAACATTTCCAATAAATAAATGAATGCATCATCTAGTCAACCCTCAGCAGGTCTGAAACTGACCTAGTAGCTACTCTGAGCAATGGATAGACAGAGACCACCCAGCACCCAGCCTGCTGGCCCAGAGCCAACTCTGACTTTGTTTGAATTCCCACATGAGTGAGTGCTAGGGCTGACGCCAGCCAAATTCTGTGAAATATTATTTTCAATATTAAATAAATACATGGTGGGATGTGTTGATTTTTTCCCCTTCAGTAAATGGTAGCATCACGACCTAGAAATCTGCTCTTGTATCCATATTTCCCCAGGGAGCCAAAGGAAGGCCTACCATTTTCTCTGACCTTCCTCATCTAGCATATACCTCCTCAGGAAGCAGAGAAAGCCCAGTTGGTGTTGGTAGCAGCTGATTAAGAATAAGATGGGTCTTCAACTAGTTAAAAAAAATTGAAATTAGAGTCACTAGCCATCTCTAAAAGCTCTACACATACAGTGTTCAATACGTCACAAATTTAGTGGCACAAACTCACAGAATCTTAGAAAGCTGGAAAGACTTTGAACGTTATCTAATCTATTCTATACCTGAAGAGGAATTTCCTTTGACACAAGTACCTATCCAATCTTTGTTTAAAGTCTTCCAGTGGCAAGATCCTCATCACTCCACGCTTCTCGCCTAGAAAACCTATTCCATCATGAGACAGCTTTGGTCATTTCAATAGTTTCCCTTGGCATTGAGAGTGGAAGAGGCGAGAGAAGAGGAGACCCACGTTAGGCCCTGATGAGTACTCCAGCAAGTAAGAATCTGCCCTTGAAAGAGCAAGGGATAGAGGGAAGACTTGGATATTACCTGTAACATTCCTAGTGTATTCTGAACCAGAGGAAAATGTCATCGAAAAATATTTAACAAAGTAAATAAAAATACAATAGAACATGTTGTCATTCAGTTGTGTCCAACTTTCATAACCCCATTTGGAGTTTTCTCGTCAAAGATAGTGGAGTGGCTTGCCATTTCCTTCTCCCCCTCATTTTACAGATGAGGAAACTAACGAGGTTAAAGTGACTTGCCCAGGGTCACACAGCTAGTGACTGTCTGAAGCCAGATTTGAACTCAGGAAGATGAATCTTCCTGACTCCAGGCCCACCACTCTATTCACTGTGCCACCTAGCCGTCTTGGCTATAGATACTACCATTCAATGCCAATATCATCACATATTGTATGAACTTGGACAAGTCACAACTTTTTTTTTTAGGCAATTGGGGTTAAGTGACTTGCCCAGGGTCACACATCTATTAAGTGTCAAGTGTTTGGTCTGAGGCCAAATTTGAACTCAGGTCCTCTTGACTTCAGGGCCAGTGCTCTATCCACTTCGCCACCTAGCTGCCCCGAGTCGCAACTTTTCTAGGTCTCAGTTTCTTGAAGTGTAAAATGAAGAGAAGGGTTTAAATGCCCTCCAAGGTCTCTTCCATCTCTAAGTCTGTGGCCCTATCACTCTATAATTTTCCTCCATGCCTAGAAGAAACCACCTTCACTCTTCTCCCAACCAGAAAGGGGTGAGGATGACATAAACTGCTAAAATCTTTATTTTATTTATTTCAAATGAATTTTCTTAACCAGTTCTTAAAATCTTATATATTTGGCACTGAACAATCACTTGGTTTTATAGGTAGCCCTATTTTACTCCTACACAGGCCAGAGTCTATATATCCCTTTCTCTCCTTCCCCAATCATCTGCATTATACAGAGATAGGCCAGTATCATAGTGGATAGAGTGTTGGAGTTGGAATTAGGGAGGCAGTTCAAATTTTGCCTCAGCCAGTGACTTTGGTCTCACAGCTAGTAAGTGGCTGAGGCATAATGCATTGTACTAGATAAGTGACTTGGGGAAGTCATTTAACCTCTGACAGCCTCAGTTTCCTCATCAGTAAAATATGGATACTAATAGCACCTAACCCCTAGCATTGTAGTGAGGGTCAGATAAAATAATCTATGTTAAACAGTTTACAAATCTTAAAGCATTGTAGAAATGTTAACTGTCATTATTGTTGCTGTTCTGTTCAACCCCAATTCTCCCCTCTTCCCTCATCCCCCACTCTCATTTCCTCCCTCTGCCCCTCCCCACCCCCAGTACTAGTTGGTGGAGGCGAGAAAGGAGTAAGGTCAAGGCAAACATCAGTTTGCCACCTCAATCCCCTTGGCACCATGCCTCCTGCTACCTTAGCACAGCTCTTTTCAGCAGCAGTGAGGGAGGCAGTGAGATAGAGTGGTCTGAAAAGGAAGAAGGAAAGGAAGATCCCATCTTCGTGCCCACCCAGAACCAGAGCTGTTACTCCTGGCCATTGAGCCTGCTCCAGCCCCAGGCCATTGAAAGCAATTAAAAAGAAAGGGGAGGAAATGGGATCAGGAAGGATAGAGAGAAAAGAATGTGGAAGAAAACAGAGAATGAGGCAGAGTGAAGGTAAGAGAAAGGAAGACTGAAAGGGGAGTAATAAATCCCATGGATCTCTGCTCCTCTTCAACCTTTCAGCATCTCTCCCCCCACCTCCAGTCCCCATCTTGTTTCAATCTCTTATTACCTTATCCGACCTGTGTGTTCCCCCCCACCCCCCCCCAGTCATCACCCCAAGCCACTGGCAACCTCATCTCCAACCTTCGTTAGTGCCTGCTCCACTCCAACTCCTAAGAAACACCACCATGAGCTTGAAGCTGAGAAAGTCCCTAATAGCATTGTTTGGAAGATGGAGGGCAGAGGGAGGGCATTCTTGCTTTTGCTTCTGGGATGATAAAAGATGTATTTCTGACATCCCAACTTGGCACTCTGAACACATTTCCCCGTGAAAGCACTGTTACACATGTTGGTTCTATTCTACCATCACCAACTAATGTCACCAAAGTACCACATTAGGTGAAACAACATTACAGGAGGCAATTTATTCTACAGAAACAGAGCTGAGTAGAGTCAGAATTGGGGTCATGGGGTGGTTAATTTTGAAGGTAGGAGAAGGAAAAAAAAACAGGAGTGGAGACTGAACAGGATGGAAAGAGTCAACAGGGGCCAGGAGCACTGAGCCTTCAGGCATCAAGAAGGTGGGTACTATGGAGGCCACGGGAGAAGGGGCAAGGAGCTTGGGAAGCAATGAGTGGGGGGAGGTTGTAGCAGAGAAAGGAGTGAAATTAGAAAGGGAACAAAAGGTGGGAGCAGCAGGGTAATAGATGGGAGAGGTTGGGGTAGGGATTGAGTGAGACCTCTTTGGAGCTGGGAGTAGTTAGGGTAGAGTAGCAGAGAGTGCTCAAATGGTAAGACGTGGAAAGGAGCAAAGGCAGAGCTGGGCTGGTCTCCAGAAAAGACATTATCGTGCAGCGGTGGTAGTTTTAGTGCAGTGTGGTTAAAATGTCTTAGCAGCAATATTATGTGTAAAATAGCTTTGCTTGGGGTCAATCTTATGTGGATTATGCCTACATATAATAGTTATGGAACTTTATAAGTTAAATGAGTAAATGGCTTTTGTAGGCAAGCCTGGAAAAACTCGTTATCATTTATTTCTATGGGAACTTATGGACCAAATTCCAAATACTGCATTTACATATGAACTTTGGGAACATAAGCTCTGAAGGCTGGAACTGCATATGTGTGTGTGTGTGTGTGTGTATACACACATACCTACATACACATATATGTGTATGCACACATAAATATATCTATATTGTTTATAGATACATAGATAAATATTCTAAATGTGCCACTTACGTTAGAATAAATTAATGAATAATTGAAATGCCACTTCTCAAAAGTAGCAATTGCTTGGTTTAGTGTGTTGAATAGGTCTAGAATATCACACATACTTGCTACATTTTGACTTCAAAAGAAAATTTGGGAATTCCCCTAAATATCTTCCTCAACAAAGAATTAATTCAGTGTTACCTGCTGTCTTATTTTCATCCCTGAGCAAACCTTTTTCACTGTGATCTGCAAGTGGTCTCATTGGCTCTGGTTTCCTCCCTTTTATGCATTTAAAGACTTTTTTATTATTGATTTTAGAATTCTTTGTCAAGAGAGCATCTGATTCTCTTTTGACCAGCCTGATGCCTAGTTTACACCCAACTGGCCCAAGGTGAGGGCTTTCTTTGCTCTCCTCATTGGTGCAATCTAAATGTTTGAAATGTCTTCTCTTACCCCCACCTCCACCCCAGCAGAGCTTTTGACTTTGCCAATTAACTGTGCAATATTGTTTTTCTAGCACCTGGACTTTTTTGCCAGTTGGCACACATTTATCCTGTTCTTTTAATAACGTATTTTCAACTTCTCCAGACTTCCTGTGTGCCATTTGCTTTTTTAAATTCTTCCTTCTAATTTTTCCCCTAATGCCTGAATTCTTTCATAGATCCTTAAAATCTTCAAAAAAACCAATAATTTTAACAGGTCTTGGAATAGGATAAAATGGATTAAAAAATCTTATTAATCACTTATTATGTGCTAAATTCTGTGCTAAGTGCTGGGAATGAAAATCGCCATTGCCTATTTTCTTGAATAGGCTTTCACTAGAATCCAGCCAGAAATAGGGTGAACGAATAGATGATGTTGTTGTTCAGTTGTGTCTGACTCTTCGTGACCCCATTTAGGGCTTTCTCTCATTTCCTTCTCCATCCCATTTTACAGATGAGGAAACTGAGGCAAACAGGGTTAAGTGACTTGCCCAGAGTCACATGGCTAATAAGTATATGAGGTGAGATTTGAACTCAGGAAGTTGAGTCTTCCTGACCCCAGTACCAGCATTCTGTTCACTATGGCGCCATCTAGCTGCCCAAAGAAGTCGGGTAAGAAGTGGCA
Source organism: Vombatus ursinus (assembly GCF_900497805.2). Lineage (NCBI taxonomy): Eukaryota > Metazoa > Chordata > Mammalia > Diprotodontia > Vombatidae > Vombatus > Vombatus ursinus. The sequence continues at coordinate 23,816,670 of NW_020940527.1, forward strand.
AAAGCCCTCTCACCTTTTCTCTTCTCAAACCCCTCTATCAAATTCAAGACCCAGATCAAACCCCACATTCTCTCCTAGCAGCCCCACCCACATTGATCTCTCCCCTTGACTGGATTCCTACCATACGCTTATTTTGGCACCAAGTATACAGTTATCTTTCACTGAGACTTTCACTTGTTTATGTCTCACTGCAACTAAATTTTAAATCCCTGAAGATCAGGAACTCTAGCTTATACTTGCACAACAATAATTATCATTTCTTTGGTGCTTTAAGATGTACAAAGCATTTTTTTTTTTTTTGAGTCTCCTACTTCACTAAGCACAGTGCTATGTACATAGGGGACACTCAGAGAACTTGTTGAATCAATGACCAAATTCTAACAAAAGCTAACGTTTATAATATTAGTTCATGGCATTATTATTATTATTAGGTTGGCAATCATTGAATGAAAAAGTGATGCTAATTTTAGTAACACAAAAAAATTAATTTTGAGGATAAACAATGGAATAATGTTTGAAGATAATCAATTTAATGCTTAAGTCACAGGATCATGGACTATTTGGACTATTTGTGCCCAACCCGTGGTAGAGCCTTCCAAGCTCCTATTGGTCTGATCAGCCACGGTCATATGTACACTGTACCTTGACTCCAACATACTGATGTCATCAGGGTCTTCTTTGAGAACACAGGACAACAAAGAACCAATGAAGCAAGGATCGTGGAATCTCAGAGTTGGAAGGGACCTCAGATCATCTAGGCTGCATCCCTTGAACTCACAAGGTTGTGGAAGCTCCACTTCTCCTCCTAAAACTCAAAAGGACAAAAGAAAGAGCCAAGGAACAGATCTTATTTTTGGGGGGCCACATGGCCTCAGAGGGGAGGTCAGAAGGCCCTTCCCTCTTATCACATGGTCTCTCATTGGACACCGGAAGAGTAACTGAACTTGCCCAGATGTGAATGAAACCAAAAAGACAGTGAATGTTGACTCAAGCCTTTTTGAAGATGCAGACAGTCCCAGCTATGCAGCCAGTTGAAAAAGACTCTTCCCTGCTAACATGACTGGCCATTGGAGCCAGTTACACAATGTCCACCCATGTTCCACAGTCTTTTGAAGGAACTTTTACACATCATCACTGTTCTCCTGGAAGTTATCTCCCTTGCATCCTCCACACAGACAGGTTGCATCAACCAAGCAAGATGATGGGCTCTGTGCAGGGGTCAGACCTGCACTATATCTTCATTTAAGTTATGGAAGGTGTTCTGTATGTTGTTACAGAGATTGTTTCATTCTTTGTATTTGTCTCCCCAGTGCCCAGTGCCTAGAACATAGTAGGTACTTAATAAATGCTCATTGTTTGATAGATCAATTCCCTCTGAGCAATTTATATGCCTTTCTAGGTTACTCCGGATTTTTCATACTTGTTCCTTGTATTGTAATAATAATCCATTATATTCATATGCCCTACTTTCTTCAGCCATTTCTTAAATGGGCGTGTACTGTTTCTTTTTGTCACTATAGTGTTAGCATGAGAACTTTGGTACATGGGGGACCCTTCTTTTTCCAGTGACTGTCCTGGTGCCAGTAGAGGGGTCAATAAACCAACTTTTATTGAATGTTCTTAATCTGGGCCAACTAAAGAGTAGGATAAATCTGAATTAACAAAAAGTATAAGTTATAATTTTTAAGTTCAGAATAAAATAAATTTTTTAAAGTTTTAAAGAATTGACATGTTATCACTTTTAAAACATATAGCTCAAATTGGACTAAGCAAATTGGGCAATCTGAAAATAACTACCCTGGTACCCAGTAGGGGGATCAATGGAATGGTTAACTTTTCTCACAATTACAAATTATTTTCCAGAGTGGTTAGACCATTTCACAGTTCTGCTAAGCAATACTTTACTTGCTTACCTCCCTACAATAGCCCTTCTAACATTGACTTTTTCTGCCTTTTACAATCTTTACCGATTTGATGGGTGTAAGGTGACATTACAGAGTTATTTTCACTCATATTAGTGTATTGGAACTGTGCAAAGTATAGATGTTGATAGTTTGAATTTTTTTGAAAATGGTTGGTTTCTATCCTTTGACCACTTTTCCACTAAGAAATGACCCTTAATCTTATATATTTAAGTCAATTCTCTATAATATTTGATATCACATGTTTACTATAATTTCCCTAATTAATATAATTTATTATTTTAGTTGAATTAATTTTGTTTATCCAAAAGCTTTTAATAATAAAATCATCCATTTTCCATATAATCTCCTCTGTCTCTTGCCTGGTAATCAATTTTCCAGTAACCAGTTATGAAAAATATGACCTTTGTCTATGCCTTAAAAGTGTTTCAAAAACAAAAAGTTATCAGTTCAAAGATTTTCATGGCATTACATGTAATGCCAAAAATATTGAAACAATAAATGTCCAAGAATAGGGGAAGAGTTATGTGGCTAAATTAATTACACTAATGTAATGGAATACCATTTATGCTATATTCTTATTATTGCATGTATTATTCTAATGTAATGGAATACTATGCAGCAGTTAAGTGGCACCATGGATAGAGCACTGGTCTTACAGATTGAAAGACTAGAGTTCAAATTTGATGTCAGATGCTTAGGAGCTGTGTGACTCTAGGCAAGTCACTTAACTCCTGCCTGTGTAAAACTAAAGAAGGATATGGCAAACCACTCCAGTATCTTTCCACAGGGTCACGAAGGGTCAGACATGACTGAACAACTGAACAGTAAACAATAAACAATAAATAGAATACTATAAAATGTTGAAGATTGATAAGCATAAGAAGTAGAAAGAAATCTGGAAAAACCCTTATGAAGAAATGCAAAGTAAAAAGAAAAACGCAGAAACAGAAGGACCAAGCACATACTGTCACCATCTAAGAGGAAAATGAAGTCTTGGAGTGTGTGAAATTTGTTGATGCTTAATGAATTGAAATTAATTTAAATGTAAATAGTTACTGAACAAATTTAATTAAGTAGTGTTAATTTGTTAAAAATTTAAGTGTTAAACATTTTAAATCAATGTTAAATTTTTAATGAATCACTAAATTTTGAGAAGATATGACCTTGCACTATTTTGGTGCTTTTCCTTTTTCCCCTCTTTACTTTTCATGTTTCTCCTCCTTGTATCCTACTCTTTCCTCTATTCTCTACAGCCCCAACCCTAATTCAGGCGTTCATCACTTTCATCCAGGCTACTACAATAGGCTCCTATTTGGTTTCCCTGCCTGAAGCCTCTCCCCACTACAATCCATCCCCTTTAACAAACTCCAATCCTTTCCTATTGCATTGAGGATCAAACATAAACTCCTCCATTTGACATACAAGGCTCTCTACGACATGGTCCCTTCTTTGCTTTTCTACTCTTCTTATGCTTTACCACCTTCCTCCCATGCTATGATGCAGCTAGACTGTCTATTCAATGACAACAGTCTATCAGTGTCAGTGCCTTTGCACTGGCATCCCTCATGCCTGGAATGGATTCCTTTCTTACTTCTCATTCTTGGAATCCCTAGTTTTCCTTCATGACTCAGCTCAAGAACCATCTTCTTCAGAAAGCCTTTCCTGGTGTCTCCAGCTGCTAGTACACCCCCTGCTAAAATTAACTAGTACTCCTCTTGTCTTCATTCTGTGTGGGACACGTCTCATACAAAATGGCTGCCATGTATGGATAAATGGCTGATCTTAGATCAGGTCCACTTTTCCTCTAAGGGAGACTTTGAATTTACTTTTACGGAAAGACGGAGGGTACTGCCACACCACCGAAAGACTAGTGGGGAAGGAACAAACAGGGTTCAGCATAAGCATTGTTCGGTGGTATCCTTTGTTCTCCTATCTCCAAGAGGGTTCGCATTCAAACTCCATAGTTCTTTCTCTGGATGTGAATAGCATTTTCCGTCATGAGATTTTTGGAGATGTCTTAGATCCTTGCATTGCTGAGAAGAGCTAAGTCTATCAAAGTTAGTCATCGCACAACGTGGCTGTTACTCTGTACAACGTTCTCCTGGTTCTCCTCACTTCACTGCATAGCAGTCCATACAAGTTTTTCCAGGTTTTTCTGAAGTCTGCTTGTTCATCATTTCTTTTTTTGTTTGTTTGTTTTTGTTTTTTAGCTAGGCAATGGGGTTAAGTGATTTGCCTAGGGTCACACGGCTAGTAAGTGTTATGTGTCTGAGGCCGAATTTGAACTCAGGTCCTCCTGACTCCAAGGCCGAAACTCTATCCACTGCACCACTTAGCTGCCCCCATTGCTCATCATTTCTTACAGTGCAATAGTATTCCATTACATTCATATACCACAACTTGTTCAGCCACTCCCCAGTTGATAGGCATCCCCTCAATTTCCAATTCTTGGCCGCCACAGAAAGAGCTGCTATAAATATTTTTATACATGTGAGTCATTTTCCCATTTTTATGATCTCTTTGAGATATAACCCTAGAAGTGGTATTGCTGGGTCAAAGGGTATGCACGTTTTTATAGCCCTTTGGGCATAGTTCCAAACTGCTCACCAAAATGGTTGGATCAGTTAACAACTCTACCAAAAATGCATTAATGTACTGCTTGAAATTTTATATTAGAGACCAAGAAAGATGCTAGAATATTGAAGATAGGCAAATACTCTTCTGATTTTCCTAAAAATGAAAAAAGTGGAGATTTCATAAACCATAGACCACTAAGCCTGACATTGATCCCTAACAAAATTTAGAATAGATTATTAAATGCACTGTTTGTGAGCACTCAAAAAAAAGTGGTAATCACTAGGAGCCAGTATAGGTTTATGAAGAATAAGTCAGGAAAGACTGAAAAAACCTTATTTTTGTTTATAATAGGTTTTTCAAACTAGTAGATCTAGAAATGCTATAAACATTATACTGTATCTGTATTTCTGTGAAATATTTACAAGGGACTTTATAATATCATTATGGACAAGAAGGAGAAATGTGGTTGTATAACAGTATGGTTAAGTGGAGTCAAACCTACTTGAGTGATTATACTCAAAGAATGTTGATTAATGTATCTATGCTGGGGCAGCTAGGTGGCGCAGTGGGTAGAGCTCCAGCCTTGGAGTCAGGAGGACCTCAGTTCAAATGTGGCCTCAGACACTTGATCCTTACCAGCTGTGTGACCCTGGGCAAGTCACTTAACCCTGATTGCCTCACCAAATATATATATATATATATGCTGTCAGCACTCTTGTCAGAGTACAACATTCTCGGGGAAATAAATATAGACATATGAACAGATATATAATCCTAGGATGAATATTAAACATAGCTTCATTATTATTCAGATCACTCTATTTGGGTCTGATCTTATGTGTTTGGACTTAGAGTAATGCAACAACCCCACAATTGTGAACTATTAGACAACTTGGGAAAAACATACCACACGTACTCTGGATTACATCTCTCACGGAGTGGGCAGCCTACTTCACATAAACAAATCACATAACAAATACCCAGAAGCCTCAAGACATCAAGACTGCCGTTGGGCTGCTCCTAGAAGTCTCATTTGACTTTTGATCTTGTATTCCCCTCCCCCCATATACATATACTCTGCTTGCCACCCTCCACATATACCAATTTGAATATACAAGTCAGGGCTATTTTTAACACTTTCCCTGCTTAAATACTATGTCAACATGGGCAGAAGTTGATTTATAGTCACTTTTGTGTACTACCACACATGAGATCCTTCTGTCCCTACACCCCATTCCACCCAATTCATATGCTAACTTGCAGGTTTCTAGTCACACAGGACCCTGTCTTCAGTCCTGTCCTATTTAACTTTTTTATCAATAGTTTGGAAGAAGGCAAAGAAGGCATGCTAATCAAATTTGTGACTGAAAAACCTCAGGGATTAAGTAACACGATGGATGATAGATTCAAGATTCATAAAGTTTTGAACAAGTCGGAATAATGGGCTGAAACTAACAAGATGAAATGCACCCAGGAATATAAAATCTTTTACTTATGTTCAAAGAATGAACTGTACAATAAAGAACAGAGAGTCCTGGGTTAATGGCAATTCATATGGAAAACAAGGGTTTAGGGTTTTTTTGTTGGTGATTGAGAGGTCAGATTCAACAGTGTAAATGTAATTTTAGGCCATATAATTTAATTCAAGTAAACAAATATTAATAAAGATAAAATGTCAGGAACAAGTATGTACTACTCTGGTTTAACCACATCTTCAGCACAGTGCACACTTCTTATTGCCATGATTTAAGAGGGACATTGACAAACTAGAGTGTTTCATGAAGAGGGCAACCAATGAACCAATGAAGTATCTGAAAACTGTCACATTAAAAAATGCATGAAGGAACCAGGGATAATTGAAGGCAAAATGATATGGTGGAGAGAATGCTGGACTCCATAATCAGAAAGCCAGAGGTTCAAATACTCCCTCTGACATCAGCTTTGTGATCATAGGCAAGTCACTAAACCTCTCTGAGCCTCAGTTTTTTTTCTTCTGTAATTTACTCAATTCAGGCACAATAATACCTATGGTACCTATCTTACAGAGTTGTTAAATGAAATGATATATGTAAAGTGCTCTGTAAACCATGACATGCTATATAATTGTCAGCTGTTACTAGTATTAGCCAGAAAAGAAGACAGCATTTGTTTTAAAGTCTTTAAAGAGCTTTTCTGTAGAAGAGAAACTTCAGATGCATCACAGTGAGATCACTGGGAGATGTCATGTGAGAGATTGCTGTAAACACACTTGGCATCCCCAGACCAGTGCAGTTCTTTTAGTATAAATTTAATTTTAAGGAAAAAATGTGTAACTGTTCATTTATGTTATTAAATAGTGAAATACATACTGTACAGGTAATATTATACAAAACAGTACATAAATTTTATGCATTTATGAGTTACTAAACTTTTAAAGATATTTCTACATTTTTAATCTTTGTGTGTTGCCTGTGGGATTTCACATTCTTTTCACAAACTTTAACTTTTTACTTATTTTAACTTTAAAAAAGAAATTGTCTATATTTGTGGCATTAAAAAATAAAATATGTTGATATTTAAAAAAAAAACATTTCAAGCAGTACTTCTTTGATCACATCTGCAAATTCTTTCCAGTACCCTGGGATGCAAGTTATCTGGACCTAGAGACTTGAAACTCATTTAAAGCAAATAAATACCCTCTTGCTGTATCTTACATATCTCTTAGCTGAATTTTCTCTATTCTTTTTTGTTTGAAGAACCATTCCTTGGTTCTCTTGGAAGAAGAAAGCAAAATAGATATTGAGTAGTCCTGTTTTTTTCTCTGTCATTCATTAGTATTACACTATTGATCTCAAACAGAAAGACCCTGCCTCTTCCTCGTTCTTTTTCTTTCTCTGAAAAT